>NW_006442107.1:22871520-22915056 GCF_000325575.1 Pteropus alecto | reverse complement strand
ATTTTAACACATACCTATGTTAGTAAAAGGCAGAGCTGGCATTCAAGCCCCAGTTACCTCTTCCTATAGCCCATTCCTTTAACATCTGCATTTACCAAAATGAACCTGCTTATTCTTAAGGCTAAAAAATGGTGTTAAAGTGCTTTAATGAAAAATTGGGTAGAAAAACTGAATAAATATAAGTTTTCTAAATCCTTAGACCTTGCAGAGCTCCTTTAGATTCCATTCACAAGAAATCCAAACAAAATTTCCAATATACTGTTGCACTGTCTCACTGATAATTCAAGGAGAGTATCAGAGTATTTAGTTAAAACAGGGTTTCTCAAACTTGGCTCTACTGATATATTGGACCAGATGATTCTTTGTAGGGGGCTGTCCTGTGTACTGTAGGATGTTTAGCTTCACCCCTGGCCTCTAAACACCAGTGGTAGCTCCCGAGATGTGACAACCAAGACATTGTCGCATATCCCCTGGGGGAAAAACTTCCACCTTTTTGAGAACCTCTGAATTAGAAGAAATTTAACACTACAAGATAAACATGTTTTAATTAATCAAGGGGAGGCAAACCTCTTTTTTAAGGCTACAATATTTAAATTCTGAAATCTATAGTAAAATAATGAGAATAAAGCTTAAAATTGATGAAGTGCTATTATTTTCTCAAATCCCTCTCTGACATTTAAGATATGCCTCATCATATACACAATACCACTGATATACAATGAATGCGAGCTAATCTACCTCAGATTTCCAAATTTAAAATAAAAGTTACTAAATTTAAAGTGAATTTTAATTTAAAAATTTCTAAGAGAGACTAAAAATGTTTGTACTCCGATAATGCTAATGATCACCAGGAATAAAAAAACTCAACATCCCCCAAAGAAATCACTCTTCACCGGCAGCACCGTCAGATGCTAGTTACCAATTTCTCCATTTTCCATGGCTCTGATGTCAGGCCGTAACCTGCAGTCTGTCTTGGGAATCACACTCTCCATTTCCTTGTCTACTTCATTCAAAACCATTGCAAAGCTAGTAAAATTGTACATCTGAAAAGAAGCAAAATGTTCAAATTAACATATACCAAGGCATACTACACAAAGAAAACCGCTGAAGATAGAATAGGTTTGCTCCAACAGTGACCACTGACCCCCCTTCTTTTATGTGGCAACGACAGTCCACCTGTCTCAGACCATATATCTAAATTTTTTTACTGAAGTCTGTACCACCTATAGGTATTAGCCTCAAAGAAGCAGCCCCTGCAGAATAAACATTCTCTATCACTGTCAACTTAAAGTAGGACTATAAGCAAAACCAACATTCTATTTTCTTCATTAAAATCATTACTTGCTGGATCTGGGGGGCTTAAACTGAAGAGACTGCATTATCTTATATTTAATGAGAACAAGTATTACCCCTAAGTCATTGTTAAAGAAGCCCCCAGAAGTCCCACCCAAACACATCTTCCCTAGCTGGGCGCCAGAAGGGATGGATGGCATGAATGCACTGGGTGTCAGAGTGAGAAGGGAAACTGCACACAGAAGCCAGCAGAGGGACAGCTGAGGAACATGTCGACGACAACCTGCCCTCTGCTACATTCTGCCTGAGCTGGCCCCGCACATGTCATGGAAAGAGCACCATTGGAGCTGAGTATAAGCAGCGAGGCCACATTCAGCAAGCCCAGTCTCACCTGAGCAGAATTTGGAGGCCGTGGGGCTATTCGCCACAGGAGAACACTTCCGGGGATAACAAACACACTTTCAGAATCTGGCATAGGCATTTCATCTGACTCCTCAGATGTGCTCATCTGGAAAAAAACAACATATGAATAAAATTAAAACGTTTTAAAAAGAATATACTAACAAATTGGAAAATAACCGCATTTATTGCACACCACTAAAATGTAAACCGCATGAGGGCACGGGCGCCATGACTTTCTTGTTCTTATATCTTAACCTTTTAACACAGTGTAGGGAGTCAATAAAACTGGTTGAATGACTTAAGTGCCCATGAGTCTCATGAGCTTGATATATTGTATTGTTTAGTGTTATCTGCATTCAAGACATTATTATCATCATCATTCTTTACCTATGTTTTAATGTTCTTAAAGTTTTTTAAAAGTCAGAATAACTCATTTGAGTATTTACTGAAACATTATGAGAGCTTCAAGGAAAGGTTAAATTCTTGGGGCAGTTAACTAAATTATCAATGACTCAAAATCATTAGAGATCCTGAAAGCATTTGATTAAAAAAGAATTTAAATAGGTGTTAGGCTAAAAAAGAATTTTTTTTTTTTTTTTTGGCTACCCCCATAGGCCAGAGTTTTGCTAGGAGCTCTCTCTATTTTTAGTTCTTACATAATAAACCTATGAGGATATATTATTACCACAGTTTATATATAAAGCCTTTAAGCCTTTGGAAGGTTAATATTCTCAATGTCAGACTAGTACTGCATGAGACACTTTCAGTGAATACACAGCTTAAAAAACAGCAGCAAGGAGGTGACGCCATTGATGAGGACAAACTTCCCATGGCATCTGAATACGCTCAGGAACATCCGAAACCTACGGTAGCCAGATGCACACAGGAAGGAGAAAGACTAGACATGGAGTGAATGTGCGAGAACAATTTCTCTCTCCAAGGGGGAAGGCCACTTTTCTACAAAGACTGGCCAGGGATTTATGGGGCATGAGAGATATTTTCTGGAATTTCGCCAATGTCCTTTGCTGTCCCCAACCCCATCTCTAGAAAACGAGGGTGGATGATACCCGTATGTTGGTGAGGTTGTGTTTGCCAAGCTGCCTTGTACTGGCTGGAGCTGCTGCCAAGGAGTTTGTGTCAGGGCCCCCAGAACCCTGGAACACGTCCTTCTCCAGCCCCATCAGTTTCCTGACAGCTGCAGAAGTGTCAGTGCACCTCCCAGAATGCAGGAAAAGCAGGCGGGAAACATGGGATGTGAAGAGAAAAGCAGAACCGTGCACAGAGAGATGAAAGGAAATAAAAAGAAAGAAAGAAAAAAGCTAAAGCTACCAAAAAGCAGTATGCTCTGGTCATTTAATAAAACTCTGTTCACCTCAGCATCATGGTTAACTCGATTTAAAAGAAAGCCACTCAAAAACAAAATCTTCTGGTTTTGAAGATAAGGGCTTCTTAAACTTTTGTATGCAGAACTGCCCCCAAGAGCCCCAGAGACTGTAATTTGGAAGGTCTGAGGTGAGCCTGGGAGCCTGCAGCTCTCAGATGCTGCTCAGGCTGCCAGCCCGTGGGCATGATGTGAGCAGAAAGGACTTGAGTCGTCTTTACTGTGAGCAGATACTTATTCAGAGCCCTTTACATTTATCAACTTATTTGACAAATAGGTCACAATTATCTCCATCTTATAAATAAAGGCACTGGGGCAGAGAGGAGGTGCCAAATCTGCGTTAAGGTTGCTCCACTCATAAATGGTGGAAACGGGATTCTAACCCGGAGCTCGTGCTCTGAACCATGACACTAGTCACTGGAAAGTGATAAGTCCTCAAATACTCTGTCCAAACAGGTGCAATCTTTCTTTAGCTCTCAACTCCCCTGCATGGAGGAAAGGGACAGGAATCTGCCGAATGTGAGAGCCTCACTGGGGCCCTGCAGCAAGAAGCTATGTGCCTCACATGCAGAAGTACTATCTGGATATTAACTGTTCCATAAGGAAGAAAGTTTAAAGCTGCACTGCAGTCAAGGAATGACTTCCTTAGCTAGGTGTCTTAACTTCAGTGATTTAGAGATAAGGGAGAGGGCAAGAAAAATGCTAAGAAGCATGAAAAATAGAAGATAATTTGGGAAGAAATTTTAAATATTCAACTGATAACTTCTTATGCACATAAACAGAAAGGAAGAAAACTCCAACTTTCCAACGCTACGTGAATTCAAAGCTCCATGAACACACCTGTACTCTATATAAATTATGTCAAATGCTCGCTACCAAGGCAGATTATCTGTTCCTTAAA
This sequence comes from Pteropus alecto, assembly GCF_000325575.1. Classification (NCBI taxonomy): domain Eukaryota; kingdom Metazoa; phylum Chordata; class Mammalia; order Chiroptera; family Pteropodidae; genus Pteropus; species Pteropus alecto. Next base: position 22,911,079 of record NW_006442107.1, on the reverse strand, counting down.
AAGAATAAAAAATATGTCAATTATACCTCAATTGAAAAAAAAAAACATTCAGGAGAAAAATTACAGGCATTAGCAAAAAGAAACAAACAAAAAGGTCAAACTGTGACCCAATTAATAGGCCACCTCCAAAAAATTTAGTGCAAATTTAAGAATCCAATGATTCCTTTGATATCACCTTATAGAATGTTCACCTGTTTGCTGTTCTTCTTCTCTTCAGTATTTTTCTTATCATTTTTTTTGTAAGCATCAAAAGTGGCAGGGTCGACACTGTATAAACATTCAGTCCACTTCCCATAGAGAGCACAGAGCTTCTTTTTGCTGTCAAGAGAAACTGATGTTTAGCCAACAATTAAACCAGTGTTTTGCTATAAGTGAGTATTATTATAAAGATGCTTATGAATCAAATTCTTTAAAGAAATAGATATTTCTCTTTTATTGTAGAAGAAAGATGTTTCAACATATTAAAATGCTTATTTCCTAGATTATGGCAGATTTTAATATTGACATTTTATTTAGTGAATGACACCTATACTATTGAACATTTAAAATGGACATTTTACCTTTTATCTTGAATGTAGCCTTCAACTTTGTGTAATTCCTTACCAAAAAGGCCACATGGCTTAAAATTCAACACACATTTGTCCCCAGTCCTGTGAAGGAGATATGAAGCTCAGATTACTATTCGACATGGAAGAAGAAGGAACAACATGATAACCTTTTTAGCAACAGTTGCTGTTCACGCATTTTCTAGCATATGCCAGACTCCATACAGAGGTTATCATGATTAATCCTTATTTAGTACTGGGCCCACCACAGAGAAAAGATAGGCAAGGTTCATACAGAATAAGTGACTTGTTGCTGTAGAATGAATGTTTGTCCCCCCATCCCCAAATTTAGATGTTGAAGTCACAATCCCCAATGTGATGGCGTTCGGATGTTATTATTAGGTCATGACAGTGGAGCCCTCGTGAACAGAATTAGAGCCCTTAAAAGCAGAGACTGAGAGATGATCTTTCTTTCTCTGCCACATGATACAATAGGGTGGTGGTCTGCAACCAGGAAGAAGGCCTTGTCGGACATCGAATCTGCGGGCCCACTGATCTGGGGCTTCCCAGCCTCCAGAACTGTGAGAAATAATTTCTGCTGTTTAATCCGGCCTGCAGTATTCTGTTATAGCAGACCAATCTGACTAAGACATTCGTCTAAGGTCACAAAGTAGAATTTGAACCCAACTCTTCATAACTTTGATGTTCCTCTGCCCCCACTCCCCATGTGTGAATAACACAAACTATACAATATAAGCAAAATGAGTTGAGGCTGGAATTAAGAGTCACAGAGGCTGGAGAAGCTTAGCATTCACGTGGTCTTTCCTATTCAGAAACTTCAACTAACTCTGTTCATTAAATGGATGGCTTCTATTTATTTAATGTTTATACTGCCTATACTTAATTTATCATCAGGCTCTTCTACAGCTTTTTTCAAAAAATGAAGTCCATTGATACCATATGATGACAACTGAAGAGATAAGTAAATACCCTAAAGTGTCTTACTTGTGGTTTGTGATTTCCACGTTGCCATACTGCTCAATCCAGAGTTTACCCACAATGATATTATGTACACAGCAGGTAGGATTTGTCCATGTATATGCTTCATTGTGTCTAAAAAACAAAAAATAAAACCCAAACCCAGAAAAATAAGAAGTATCGTTTTGCTTAAAAAGTGCATTTGTCTCACATGCCATTACTGAGGATAACAAATTAGAGTGCTGGAGATAATTCAGCTCTATTGGTGTTAACTCACAGCGTAACAGGTATCATTCTAACCCCCTTATTGTTTCTCAAAAGGATGTAAAAGCTTAAGGAAAAAACTCTACATTTCCATCAAACGCCAATAAACTATGTTTATAATCATCTGAAGCATTCAAAAGTGTGTTAAAAACATATACAAAAATAAGATTAGAGGTAGAAAATAAAAATGAAGGTCTATCATTTAGCACTTTCCGAAGGAAGTACGTTCCAGCTTACCAAAGGGTCAAGTATGTGAATAAGCTCCAATTTTACATTTCCTTTGTTTTTGAAAAAAAAAAGCTTTTATATCTTCATACATTTATCTTTAGATAGATGGTTTTAATTTTTAATTTACATACAATAAAATTCACTTTTGTCGGTGTACAGTTCTACGAGCTTAACGCAGGTATAGATTTGTATAACCGCCACCACAATCAGAATACAGAACAATTTTATCACCCTCCAAAAAATTCACTCATGCTGCCCCTCCCATCTAACCCCCATTTCATCCCTACTCCCTAAAACAATTGATCTGTTCTCCATTGTAATAGTTTTGCCTTTTCTAGGATGTCACGTAAATGAGATGATATACATGTAACTTTCTGATATTAGCTTCTTCAATGTGTATAATGCATTTTAAATTCTATGTATCAGTAATATGTTCTTTCCTATTTCTATGTATCAGTAATATGTTCTTTCCTATTTCTTAGTAGTATTCCACTGAATGGATATACCACAATTTAACCATTCACTCATTGAAGGACATCTGGGATGCTTTCAGTTTTTGGTAACTATGAATAACACTACTACAAACATTTGTGTACAGGTTTTTGTGAGAACATAAGCTTTCATTTCTCTAGAGTAGATACCTAGGAATGGAATTGCTGTTATATGGTAAACATATGGTAAACCTTATAAGAAATTGCCAACTATCTTCCAGAGTGGCTCTACTATTTTATATTCCCACCAACAAGATATGAGATTTCTAGCTGCTCTGCCAACAGTTGGTATTGTCGATTTTAAAAATTATTTTGATTTTAGCCATTCTAATAGATATGTAGTGATATCTCATTGTAATTTTTTTGTATTTCTCTAATGACAAATGCTGTTGAGCATCTTTTTGTGCACTTAACTGTCATCCATATATCTCTTTTGGTGAATCATCTGTTCACATCTTTTGCTTAATTTCTTATTCTGTCATTTTTTTTTACTGTTGAGTTTTGAGAGTTCTTTATATATTCTGTTTAAAAGTCCTTTGCTGGATACATGATTTGCAAATAATTTTTACCCATCTGTAGCTTCTCTCTTCATTCTCTGAACAGTGTCTTCGACAAAGCAGAAGTTTTTCATTTTGATAAAATCTAATTTATGAATTTTGTCTTCTCTGGGTTGTGTTTTGGTATTCTATCTCTATAAGATATTTTTACCCAATCAAAGGTCATAAAGATTTTCCTATGTTTTCTTTTAAAAGATTTATAGTCTGTACATTTTATTTTAGCCTATGATCTATTTTGAATTGTTTCTATGAGGTGTGAGATATTATTTGAGGTTCATTTTTTAACAATTGGATGCCCAATTGTTCCCACACCATTTGTGGGAAGGACTATCCTTCACTGAATTGCTTTCACAGCTTTCTAGACTCTCTCCTTTGTCCATTGATGGATGTGTCTATCCTTTTGCCAATATCATAGTGTCTTGATTACAACAGCATTAGAGTTAAGTTTTAAAATTGAGAAGTGGGAGTATGTCAATTCTGTGCTTATTTTTAAAATTGTTTTAGCTCTTCTATTTCATTTGCCTTTTCCATACAAATTTTAGAATCAACTTCTCTATATCTATCAAAAATCATCCTGGGACTTTTATTTTGATTGTGTTAATATAGACTGCTTATACATCAATTATGGAAGAACTGACATCTTAACTATACTGAGGCTTCCAAATATATTGAGACATAGTATGTCTCTCCATTACTCAGATATTCTTTGATTACTTTCATCAGTATTTTGTAGTCTTCGGCATACAGATCCTGTATGTATTTTATCATTTTCATTCTGCTATTGAGCCTATCCTAGTTATTGTATTTGTTATTGTATTTTTCAGTACTAAAATTTCCTGAAATACTTCTATTTCTTCACTAGAATATCTTTCCATTCATTTTAAGAGTGTTTATCTTTATTTCATGAAACATAGTTATAATAGCTGCTTTAAAGTCCTTGATACAAATTTCAGTATCTGAGTTATCTTGGGATTAGAGTCTATTGATTGTTTTTTCCACTGTGGGTTAAGATTTACCTGTTTCCTTGTAACGACAGGTTATTTTGGATTATACTCTGAACATCTGAATATTATAAGACTCTGGGTCCTCTTAAAAACTTCTGGAGAATATTGATCATTGTTTTGTTTTAGTAGGCAATTATTATAGCTTCAAGCCATAAGTCCTGACCCACTTTCTGTGGCTTCCGATTCTAGGGTGAGTTTAATTTTCAAAGCCTTTTCAGTGCTATTCATATCCATCCCACTACAGCCATTTGGGGATCTGGGCACCGGTCCGCATAGTAGTTCAGATCGCAAGGCCTTTAGTGTGCCATTTCTGGCCATTTTAATGCATGAGCATAATGATGAGCTTAAGAATTCATACACAGCTTTATAAGATCCTTTTCTTGAGCTTCTACCTCTCTGTGATTTTCCCCACACTCTCAGGTACCATAGGGGTTTGGCTGGCAATCTGGAGTTTTAGCCTCACTGAGCTGTCTTGTACGTTCCACAACTGGGTCTTCCTCTGGGGCAAAGAGGTGAGAGAAAAACAGGGATTCTCCTCTCATTCTTTGGACCACAGGAGCCCCTTAATCCTGCTCCTCTGCATTTTAGGTGCTTGTGTGGCTGCTGCTGCCACTACCACTACAGGTATATATACTTATGGGCCCCAGACTTTGTTTGGGGGCAAGGCAAGGAGCAGAAAATAAAAGGATTTCCCCAATTCTCTATATTCCACAAGGGTATCTTTCCAGGTCCTCTAATCAGAAAGAGGGTTCCTCTTGGAACTTTTTACGTCTTCCTCCACTGCCCAGTTTTGAGATTTAGGCTGTTCTGACTCTAAGCCAGGAGATATTAGGGACCAAGAAACTCACTGCATATTGGTTTTCGGGTTTTTATTTCTCTCCCCAATTTACCTGCTATTATTTACTTTTCAGAGTCCTCAGACAGTTGCTTTATGTCTTCTATCCACGTCTTCAGTTGTACTCAGTAAGGAAAACTGGCGAGAATGGACATTTTAACTACCTTAACTAGAACTGAAGCTGCCTTCGAATTGAAGGCTAACCATTTTTTTTTTTTTTAATGGAAAAGAACTTCCAACTTCCCTAATGTCTAAGATGTGCCACACAATTGTTATTTTAATATTTCTCAAAGTGAATTCATTTTGAAAGATGGTTAAACAAAACATTACCATGATATAGAGAAAACTTGTTTTGTTAGAACTGCCATGGAGCAATTAACTCCATTCTGTCTTAAAACAGATCCAAACATGACAGTCAAACATCAAGTTAAACTTTTAAAATCTACCTGTATTGATTAACAATGGCTACTGCCATGTTTCTCAAGTTCTTCTACATAGAGGTGAATAACTGACACTTCATAAAACCTGTTTTTTATCTCCAGCTTTTAAACAACAAGATCAGGTCCATGTGCAATGTATATACAAACAAACGGCTTGATTCCAACTTACTCAAGAAGCTCCAAGGTAATGGTTCCTTTGGGTTCTGCTTCTACACTCTTCCCCCAGAACTTCAGTTTAGGATAGATTGAGCCATGAAAGATGAAATCATTATTTAATCCTTCGGCATGAAATGCACTAATGGGTGGGTGATGGCTGACCTGCTCAGAGATGAGTCTGAAACCAAGGTCATCTCTTAAAAAAAAAAAAGTAATTAACACTGTAATTAATTCTTATGGAATGTGTATATCATTGTCATTTTAGTCAAAAGCCATGAAAGCATTAAACAGGTTCAACGAAGTAAATAATTCTTTATCATCCTCATGAAAGAACAACTTAATATATGAGAAATTGTACAAATGCAACTCAAACTACTAAATCCAATGTTGCTCTAATTCTAGTTATTTGAACATATTAAAATAAAAAACACTCATGTGAATGTGAGTTGTGCAAATTGATAATTTCAGCTATGAAAATTTAAAACTTATTCCATTTATATTAAGATGAAAGAGTTCAGTGTGTCCACTTTCAAACATCTAGGGAATAAATGAGATCAAATCTTGCACAGAGGAGAGGAAAATTCAGAAAAACTAAAGCCAAATGAATTCCCCAATTATGTGTAAACAAGAAGCAGGCTACAGCAGGCAAACAGAACTGCATATGTGGCTGCATTCATTGCCATTATGCCAACGGTATAAATTTATACTAATATATGTTATATGGTTATTAAAATAATCCAATCATGTCTTATGGTCCATACCAGAAGAACAATAATTAATCCCATGCAATCGAAAATACTGAAATCCTCGTAATTACTTTTTATCATGGTATATTTTACATGTTTCAATATTTTTGACATTGTCTCTAAAATAATAAGTAGCACAGCATCAAACATCGAAGCGGTGAACTTGCTCTAGTTGTACAAAATTATTCTTGATGGTGCTCAAAATATTTTTCTCTTTCATTTGAAAAGCTATACATATGCTCTGGAATAGAGTGAAAGATCTTACCGAACTAATTCATAAGTCTCTCCCAGAAGCGGGTTAAAAGGCTTCCCAGTGCGTTCCCACTGCGAAGCAACAGCAGATACGGCAAATGCAGCTACACACTGGGGGAGGGAGCATTAGAAAAAGTTAAAAATAGCCCAGCTTGCTCCTCATTCTTTCAGGAACTGAAATTTTGCTGAAGATAGTACTTAACAAAATTACTTTGAGGAGTTTAATTACTTAGGATTTTTAATATGGTTCTAGCAACTTAATATGCAAACGTGGATATTCAGAATGAAAATTACTGAGTCTCTTCCTTATAGATTCTTTCATCCTCAATTGTGGTTTTTATAACACCCTAAAAGTGCTACAAATTCTGTAAGTCCAAAATTTCTTTTAATTCCTTTAAAATTTCTAAAAAGTACATTTTTAGGGTAGAGGAGGAAAAACAGAACTAAAATTGGTGTGAAGCCTAATGTAGTTGGGAAAAGCTGATTTAAATGAAAGAACAGAAAAGTTCCATTTAGAATGCTCTTGCTTTGTCTGAAGCAGAATAATGTACCTGCGAAACTCTGCCTCTATCTAATCCACTCATACGTATCACATAAATATCTTCTCTTCAAAAGAAAATAAAAACATATCATTCCTTGTTGTCTTTTGTTTTAACTTATATCCGTGTATGTTTATATAAACATAAATGTACATATTTATGTATGTGTGCATTCATTCCTTCTTGAAACACTGGGGAAGTCTGAAAGAAGGTTAAATTTTTTCCCAACACAAGGCTATTTTGTAAAATGAAGACTCAGAAACAGCTCCCAACATCCAGCTTTGGTTATGAACCACCTCTGCTTCTCTTGCAATTCTCATTAGCCCTTCCACTACGGTGATACTCTAACTAGAGGATGGCAGATGGGAAGGAATGCAGAGGACACTCCAAACATGCTAACTATGTTTTAGTAACATTTCCCAACCACATGTTGGACTTAACACTAATTCTGTGTCAGTGTGTTTGGGGTATGGGATTGGAGGAGTGGGAGTGGCAGAGACGTCTCTAAGACTTAAACCTTTATCAGTGCTTGCTTGACACATACCTGCATCCTTTCCACAGGATCAGAAAATGAACTGGCTTTGTGGATGAGGTATGTATGCTCCATATATTCAGTGAGTCGCTGTAGGAAGCTCAAAGGCTCATTAAATATGACTGGCATCGTAATCTTGGATAGTTCCTATTTAACAAAATGGAAACAGTTATGACCTAGATACACAGCAAACTTATCAGCTTGCTATCTTTATATAACATGATCCTGGAAAGGAAGTAACATAAAATAGCAACCCATGAAATTTAATTAATATCAGTTCAGTTTCACAAATCTTTCCAGAGCACCTAACAGTATGGAGTATATTCTTCTAGGCCTTGAAGGAAATACAAAGATTACCTAGACATTCTCTTTGCCTTCAAGGAACTCACAATCCAGTGGTGAGCACAAGATGATGACTATTAATAAGTCTGTTTTAGACTGTGTAAATGGGTGAACAAAGGTGATGAGGCACAAAAAACCCCCCAAAATCTTCAAAGCGGGCTAAGAATCAACCACATATACCATTTTTGCGGATAATTTTCCAAGAAAAAATTTGGACTCTTTTCAACTGACAACACTGAGATTTTCTGAATACCAATCTACCATAAATTGTGGACTAGTGCACTAGAAGACTAGTATATTTTACAGAATACATTTTAAATTCTGTCCTCCAGAATGACACAATCACAGTAGACTTCCAAAAATAATTTAATTATTGGGCAGGGGGTCTCTGAACTGAATTGTGATCTTTCAACTTTGTTTACCATATGCCACCAGCAAGCAAAAGCACCATTAAAAAATTCATTAGGTAAAAAACTTATCTTGGTATTCTCTGGAATAGTCTTATGATTTTCTCAACCTTCCACCTACCATTATTTGCCTTTCCTTTGGGAATCAGGTCTTTCATGAAGCCTGCTGACTAAAGTCAAATGATCTGGTAAACAAAGTCAAACAGTCACGCATTGCAAGGTATTGTCCAGACTGAATGACACTTGTCTTAGCTCTGATGTTTTCCCCCTAAACATCCACAATCTTACCAATCTACACCATTAAAGATAATGCAACCTTCAAAAAACTACAACTGGAGCACATTAACAGTAAGACCACAGAACCTGAATTCCACTGTTGGATTTCTCACTTATGAGCTATGTGACTAAGACCAACTTAAACTCTGTACCAGTTTCCTCATCAATAATATGGCACTTATGTGATTGTATCTACCACAAAGCATCAATATAAGGACAAAATTTGTAAAACACATAGACCAGTTCTGGACACACTAGTAAATGCTGTATGTGTTAATTTTTTATAAAAAGTCTATGTATAGACATCTCATGAACTATTTAATCATATATCTTTCAGAATATGGCTATTTAATCATATATCTTTCAGAGTATGGCTTAAAAGCAGATTTCTAAGTGGAATTTCTGAGTTAAAGGCCTACTCATTTATATTTTTTATAGCTACTCCCAAGTTAAATGTCTTCCGGAAAGGCTTTACCAATTTATACTCTCTTATTGCTGCAAGAGAGCCAGATCTTTTACATCAATGGAGAGGCACTACTTCCTATCTGTTCATGTGGTCATGTTCGCCCTTTCTTCACACAAATATTTAACTGAGGAATACTCATATTAGAATGGTGGTGGCTAAATCACTTACAATTCTAGTATAAAGATAAAAGACGAAAGTATTAAAATAACTATAACAATATTTTGTTAATGGATACACATATAACGAGATGTAAATTGTGACATCAGAAACATCAAATGAGGGAGTGTAAAAATGTAGAGCTTTTGTATGCATTCAAAGCTGCTATCATCTTAAAATAGACTGTTATAAATATAAGCTGTTTTACATAAGCCTCATAAAGCACAAGCAGAAGTCAAAAAACCCACAGTAGATATATAAAAGATAAGGAAATAAAAGCACACCACCACAGAAAATCACAAACCAGAAAGCAAGATGGGAACAAAGAAACCAAGGAATTATAAAACACCAGAAAAGGATTTTTTAAAGGTCAATAGTAAGGCCATATTTATCAGTAATATTAATGGACTAAATTCTCCAATCAAAAGACATATAGTGGCTGAATGAATTAAAAAACAAAACAAACAAACAAACAAACAAAAACCAGAACCTAACTATATGTTGTCCATAAGAGACTCACTTCGGCTTAAAGAACACACAAAGCCTGAAAGTGAAGAAATGGGGAAAGTATTCCATGTAAATGGAAACCAAAAGCAAGTAGAAGTAGCTAGCTATACTTATATCAGACGAAACAGACTTTAAGCCAAAAAATATAACAAGACACAAAGAAGGTAATTATATAATGATAAAGTGGTCAATTCATCAAGACATAAAGATTATAAATATTTATGCACCCAACATAAGAACATTTAAATATATAAAACAAATATTAATAGATCTGAAGAGAGAAATAGCAATACAATAATAGCAGAGAACTTCAATACTTGATTTTCAACAATGAATAGATCATCCAAACAAAAATCATTAAGTAAACACTGGACTTAAATGACACGATATAACAGATAGTTCTAACAGATATGAACATCCTACACAAAAGCAGCAGAATGGAACATTCTCCAGAATAGATCACAGATTAGGCCACACAACAAGTTTTTATAAATTTAAGAAGACTGAAATCATATCAAGCATCTTTTCTGACCACAATGGTATGAAATTAGAATTAAATTACAGGAGAAAGACTGAGGAAATTCACAAAACTGAACGATCAATGAGTCAAAGAAGAACTCAAAAGAGAAATCCAAAAATACCTTGAGACAAATCAAAATGGAAATTCAACATATCAAAAATTTTAGGAAGATACAGTAAATGCAATTCTTAGAGGGAAGTTCATAGCAATAAATACCTACATTAAGAACCAAGAAAAGTCTACAGCCATGCCACCCTGAACAAGCCTGATCCCACCTGATCTCGGAAGCTAAGCAGGGTTGTGCCTGGTTAGTACTTAGATGGGAGACCTAGGAAGACCAGGTGCTATACGTGTAAAAAATAAAATAAATAAGAGATTGTAAGCTGACAATGTCCTTGCAATCTATGAGGTCAACCAAAGGTTGCCTCACCTGAAAAAAAAAAAAAAATTAAAAAAAAAAAAAAAAGAACAAAGAAAGACGTCAAACTGTAACTTAATACCTCAAGGAACTAGAAAAAGAGCGAACTAAATCTAGTAAAAGGAAAGAAATAAAGATCAGAATGGAAAGAGAGACTAAAAAGACAGTAGAAAAGATCAATGACATTGAGAGCTGGGTTTTTTTTAAAAGATAAAGAAGATAACCTTTAGGTAGACTCACAAAGAAAAGAGGACTCAAATAAATCATAAATGAAATTATAAATAAAAGAGGAGATTTTACAAATAATAGCACACGAACATAAAGGATCATAGGAGACTACTATGAACAATTATATGCCATCAAATGGGATAACACAGTCATAAAGGAAATGGATAAATACTTCGAAACATACAACCTACCAAGACTACATCATGAAGAAGTACAAAATATGAACAGATCAATTACTATGAAAAAGATTGAAGCAGTAATCAAGAACCTCCCAATAAAAAAAAAAAGTCTAGGACCAGATGGCTTCACTGGTGATTCTGCTAGACATTTAAAGAAGAATTAATACCCATCTTTCTAAAACTCTCCCAAAAAACAGAAGAGGAAGGAACATTTCCAAACTCATTTATGAGGCCAGCATTACCCTGATAGCAAAATCAGATAAGAACACAAGAAAATTATAGGCCAATATCCCTGATGAACATAGGTTCAAAACTCAACAAAATATTATATTAGCAAACTAAATTCAACAGTACATTAAAAGGATCATACACCATGATCAAGTGAAATTTCTTCCAGGGATGCAAGGATGGTTCAACACCCAAAAAGCAGTCAATATAATATATCACATTAACAAATGGATAAAAATCATACGATCATCTCAATAGATGCCAAAAATCATTTGACAAAATTCGACATCTTTTCATGATAAAAACTTTCAAGAAACTGGATATAGAAGGAATGTACCTCAACATAATAAAAGGCTTATATGACAAGCCACAGCTAATGTACTCAATGGTGAAAACCTGAAATCTTCCCCTAAGATCAGAAACAAGATAAGGGTGCCCACTCTCGCCACTTATTCAACATAGTACTGGAAGTTTTAGTCAGAGTAAATAGGCAAGAAAAAGAAATAAAAAGCATCCAAACTGGAAAGGAAAAAGTAAAGCTGTCACTTTTTGCTGATGACATGATATATATGGAAAACTCTAAAGACTCAATCAAAAAAGCTGTTAGAATTAGTAATTTGGTAAAGTTGCAAGAAACAAAAATCAATATGCAAAAATCTACTGCATTTCCATACACTAATAACAATCAGAAAGAGAAATAAAATAAAATAATCCTATTTATAGTAGCATCAAAAAAAACCTCTAACCTCTTGAATAAATTTACTCAAGGAAGTGAAAGATCTAAACAGTGGAAACAACAGGACATTAATGTAAGAAACTGCAGAAGATACAACTATACGAAAGATATCTGGATTAGAAAAATTTGTATTGTTAAAATATCCATACTACCCAAAGTGATTTACAAATTCAATGCAGTCTCTATCAAAATCTCAATGTCATTTTTCACAAAAATATAAAAAACATCCCTAAAATTGGTATGGAATCACAAAAGATCCTGAATAGCCAAAGCGATCTTGGGGGAAAAAAAAAAACAAAAAACAAAGCTAAACATATTTGCCAATTTCAACTATATTACAAAGCTATAGTAATCATAACATTATGGTACTGGCATAAAACCAGACACACAGATGAATGGAATAGACTAGAGAACACAGAAATAAACCCATAGATATATGGTTGATTAGTTTTAGACAATGGAGCCATGACTATACAATGGCGAAAAGATAGTCTCTTCAATAAATGATGTTTAAAAAACTGGACAGCCACATGAAAAAGAATAAAACTGTATCCCTATGTTATACCATACACAAAAATGAACTCAAAATGGACTTTAAGACTTTACCTAAGAACTGAAAACATAAAATGCCTAGAAGAAAACACAGGGGGTTAGTTTCTTGACATTGATCTTGCTGATGAATTTTTAGATTTGAAACCAAAAATGAAGGCAAGAAAATAAAAAATACACTAGTGGGACTATAACAACAACAAAAAAGCATGTGCACAACAGAGGAAATCATCAAAAAAAATGAAAAGGCAACCTACTGAATGGGAGAATATATTTGTAAATCATGTATCTGATAAGAGGTTAATATTCGAAACCCATAAAGAACACATAACAGAAAAACAACCCAATTAAAAAATGGGCAGAGGAACTATTTTTCCAAAGACATAGAGAAAGGCATAAAAAGATGTCCGACATTACTAATTATCAAGGAAATGCAAATCAAAACCACAATGAGATATCAGCTCACCCTTGTTAAGATAGTTCTATAAAGACAAACGAACGAACAAACACAAAATGAGATAAATGCTGGCAAGGATGTGGAGAAAGAGGAACCTTGTGCACTACTGGTAGAAATGTCAATTTTACAGTAAGAAGAGTCCTCAAAAAATTAAAAATAGAACTACCATATGATCCAGCAATCTTACTTTTGGGTATATATCAAAAGGAAATGAAATCATTACTTCAGAGGAGTATCTGTACTTCCATGTTTGCTGCAGCATTATTCACAATAGCCAAGGTAGGGAAACAACCTAAATGTCCATCAAAGAATGAATGAATCAAGAAAATGTATACACACACACACACACACAAATACACATACAATGGAGTATTATTTGGTCTAAAAAAAAATCCTGTCATTTGCGACAACATGGATAAACATGGAGGGCATTACAGTAAGTGAAATAAGCCAGAGACAGAAAGACAAATACTGCATGGTATCAATTATATGTGGAACCTACAAAAATAAGTCTCAAAGAGATAGAGTAGGAAGGTGGTTGCCAAGAGCTAGGGGTAAATAGCAAGAAGTTGGTAAAAGGGTACAAATTTTCAGTTATAAGATGAGTAAGGTCTGAAGACCCAATGTATCACACAGTGATTATAGTTAACACTGTATTGTATAAATGAAATTTTAGAACTTAAATGTTACCAAAAAAAAAAAAAAAAGGTAAATATGTGAAGTGATGGATGTGAATGTGTTAATTAACTTGATGGGATGGGGGGAATCCTTTCACAATGTGTACATATTTCCAATCATCTTGATGTATACTTTAAATATCTTATGATTTTGTCAATTACACCTCAAAGCAAACAACCAACCAACCAGCCTCATCTATTCTAAAGCAACCTTGCAGCATGGAATATGCATATAGAAATAAAATTGTTTCAAAATATCTTTTAAAAAAAATCTGACTGGGTACCTAGTAGGTACCAGGTACTGTTTTAGGCACTGGATTCAAAGCTTAGTTATAGCCAATCCTGACCTGGAATACCCTGCTCTCTTCCATTAAATCTTATGTATTCCACCCACACTTCAAGGCCCAGTTCAAGTCTCTCAACTATTCCAGCACTCACTGGATCTTACCTCTTCCAAATCCTGGAATACCAGAATCTGTATCTTACAACTTAGCATTTGATCATACATTAGATTATATTACCTGCTGTTATGCCATGGGTACTAACCAAGTTAACTTTCTAACTAAACAGTAATATAATTCCTGACGGGAGGGATATACCTGCGTTATCCACCTGCATCCTCATCACCTCTGCGGAGAAGAGAATATTGCTGGTGCCCCCTGCCCCACATGCCCCTAAGTATTCCCACAGCCCACAGAGTTTATTCTGATTTGGGCATTTATTATAATGCGCTGCATCTTCCTACCTCCTTCACTGCAATACAACCTCCTTGAAGTCAAAATCCTCTAGTCGAATGATTCACAATAGTTCACATGGCAAAATGTGAAAAAAGGTTATAAAGCAACATGTTCAAAAATATTATAATTTTATAAAATGTTTTATAGATATAAACGAATATTAGAAGGTCATAGCACTAAGACATTAACAGTTGTGGTCTCTAGGAGTTGGCAATATAGGTAATCTTAATCATCTTCTTTATGCTTTTCTGTATTTTCCAAATTTCTTTAAATGAAATCTACTGATCTTCCAATCAGGGGCAAAACAGATATTATTTCAAAACCTAACACTTTCAGCCTGGCAAAAGGAAGGGATGAGAAAGCTAACAACCTTGCACCACAGAAACGGGACCACCTTATAACATACATGCCAACATCATGTTAATCAGAAAACGTACGAGAAAAGGGAAAGTATTAAGTGGCATAATGGAAAAAGCAGAGCAACAAAATACTCTCGGGCTAGTCCTGTCCTAAGTTCTATGGACAGTAAAGTATTGCGGTTAAAAGAATGAGTTTTGAACAGAAAGCAGAATGATGGTTGCCAGGGGCGAGGGAATGGGGAGTTAAATGTTTAACAGATACAAGGTATCAGTTTTGCAGGATGAAAAGAATTGTGTGTGTGGACGGTGGTGATGGCAGCACTCAGTGCCACTGAACTGTACATTTAAAAATGGGTAAGATAGTAAATTCTGTCATATGAATTTTACCACAATTTTTGATAAAAGAAAAAAAAAAGGAATGGGCTCTGAGATCAAAGGTCCCTCACTACCATTTGCTTCTGTGGTCATGAGTAAGTCTCTCGCCTCTTCCTAAAGTGGGGATTTCATTATGTACCTCGTAGGGCTTGTGAAGATTAGATTAATTAATTCACATAAAACACTTAGAATATAAAGTGCCAGGCATACGTTAAGTGAGCAATAAATGTTAACTATCATCATCATTATTAATAGTAATGTGTGCAAGAATGCCAAGTTCTCCATGATTGCATAGAGACAGAAATTTCAAAGGCTGGGCTACTTCCCCCTGTCGCCTGGGCAGCTCAGCTATAAAGAAACTACTTTGATGACAGTATGGCTTTCTGAGTTCTGACCTTAAAGGGTGAGGGACTGAGAGAAAGGACATCTGTTCCTCCTGGAGCCCCAGCCAGAAGGGATCACTGCAGGCCCCACTGGCAGGTTCTCAAGGCTAGCTGGCTGGCTGGCTGGCTGTCCTAGGCAACCAACGAGACCACAGTTTTCGCTGCAGTGGTGACATGAGCCTATCTCTTGAGTAGTGTGTGAACAAACTCTGCTGTTTCTGGCACAGCTCCTTTCTTATATTCTGCATTTCACTTTGTTGTGCATAATGGCAGGGTGAGACTTATTTTAAAGGAATTAATTGAATGAGGAACTTAACCCATAAGTTTGATTCTGGGTTTGTTTGTTTTTCATAAAAAACATTATAAGGACTATATAACGCCCACTGCAGAAGTGAGAGATGTCCTGGAGTTGACATAGCATTTTAGCCCTTCCCAAGTTATGGACTAGGGACTTAATATTTCAACTCTATACATCTCTTACATTGCTATTTCTTCACATATATCTCCCTGGAAAAACTTATGTAGAATGGGATAGGAAAGTGTCTACTAGCCATTGGCTGCTCAACACCAATGGGCTAGATATTATATGACTTAGCAAAGCAGTCAAGGGTGCAGTGTAAACTCTGGAGACCAAAGCATGAAGGACATGGTTTTATTATCAGTTTAATGGGTAGATTATTTTTTAGACATCTGAAAAGCTCCTAAAATTCTAACAGGTTCTTTAAATTCAATTTTAAAATTCAGAGTAATTTAAACACTTTCCTACTCAGAATGTAGGATCCAGACTGCCATACAAACAACCTCAACCTCTCAGAAGAGTATTACACACTATTTTAAAATATAGCAATGGACTTGTAATTTTATTGCTGTTAGTCTGTAATTATTTTTAACAATCTTACATTTAATTATTAAAATCTACAGTTCCCGGATATGTAATGAAAAACTTGATACCAAATATATTTTGTTCCCGCTTGAAAATGCAGACACACCATTTTTACCTCCAATACGATGAAGTTTGGTATTGCATTCTCTAGATATTGTATATAACTAATCAGTATTGTGTATATTTCAATAATAGGAAAAGTAACAACGTACATTATGAAGGTCAAGTTTCAGGAAGAAACATTAGCTAGAATACTTTTATCACTGAGAGCTTCAGTCAGCTGGAAAATTAAATATTTATGCCAGGCAATTCTACCTTGTGACCCAGCTAAAAGCAAAGTTTAAATTTATCCATGCAAATTAATAGCAACCAATGATGAAACTGAAGAAACTCTTAATTGCAACTGCTCATCAGCTGATAAACTGAGAAGACAAAAAAAAAAAAAGAGAAGGCTGCTTCATTACTTGAGCACTATATAAACAACCTGCATTATTAATAGTAATGTGTGCAAGAATGCCAAGTTCTCCATGATTGCATAGAGACAGAAATTTCAAAGGCTGGGCTACTTCCCCCTGTCGCCTGGGCAGCTCAGCTATAAAGAAACTACTTTGATGACAGTATGGCTTTCTGAGTTCTGACCTTAAAGGGTGAGGGACTGAGAGAAAGGACATCTGTTCCTCCTGGAGCCCCAGCCAGAAGGGATCACTGC
This sequence comes from Pteropus alecto, assembly GCF_000325575.1. Taxonomy (NCBI): domain Eukaryota; kingdom Metazoa; phylum Chordata; class Mammalia; order Chiroptera; family Pteropodidae; genus Pteropus; species Pteropus alecto. The sequence continues at coordinate 22,893,920 of NW_006442107.1, read as the reverse complement.
AGGCCCCACTGGCAGGTTCTCAAGGCTAGCTGGCTGGCTGGCTGGCTGTCCTAGGCAACCAACGAGACCACAGTTTTCGCTGCAGTGGTGACATGAGCCTATCTCTTGAGTAGTGTGTGAACAAACTCTGCTGTTTCTGGCACAGCTCCTTTCTTATATTCTGCATTTCACTTTGTTGTGCATAATGGCAGGGTGAGACTTATTTTAAAGGAATTAATTGAATGAGGAACTTAACCCATAAGTTTGATTCTGGGTTTGTTTGTTTTTCATAAAAAACATTATAAGGACTATATAACGCCCACTGCAGAAGTGAGAGATGTCCTGGAGTTGACATAGCATTTTAGCCCTTCCCAAGTTATGGACTAGGGACTTAATATTTCAACTCTATACATCTCTTACATTGCTATTTCTTCACATATATCTCCCTGGAAAAACTTATGTAGAATGGGATAGGAAAGTGTCTACTAGCCATTGGCTGCTCAACACCAATGGGCTAGATATTATATGACTTAGCAAAGCAGTCAAGGGTGCAGTGTAAACTCTGGAGACCAAAGCATGAAGGACATGGTTTTATTATCAGTTTAATGGGTAGATTATTTTTTAGACATCTGAAAAGCTCCTAAAATTCTAACAGGTTCTTTAAATTCAATTTTAAAATTCAGAGTAATTTAAACACTTTCCTACTCAGAATGTAGGATCCAGACTGCCATACAAACAACCTCAACCTCTCAGAAGAGTATTACACACTATTTTAAAATATAGCAATGGACTTGTAATTTTATTGCTGTTAGTCTGTAATTATTTTTAACAATCTTACATTTAATTATTAAAATCTACAGTTCCCGGATATGTAATGAAAAACTTGATACCAAATATATTTTGTTCCCGCTTGAAAATGCAGACACACCATTTTTACCTCCAATACGATGAAGTTTGGTATTGCATTCTCTAGATATTGTATATAACTAATCAGTATTGTGTATATTTCAATAATAGGAAAAGTAACAACGTACATTATGAAGGTCAAGTTTCAGGAAGAAACATTAGCTAGAATACTTTTATCACTGAGAGCTTCAGTCAGCTGGAAAATTAAATATTTATGCCAGGCAATTCTACCTTGTGACCCAGCTAAAAGCAAAGTTTAAATTTATCCATGCAAATTAATAGCAACCAATGATGAAACTGAAGAAACTCTTAATTGCAACTGCTCATCAGCTGATAAACTGAGAAGACAAAAAAAAAAAAAGAGAAGGCTGCTTCATTACTTGAGCACTATATAAACAACCTGAAGGCAAGAACAAATTTGATCTCAACAGAAATGGGAAATATTTCATGTATGTAAAGTCAAGCACCATAATGTCCAAATGTGTGAATATTTAAGACCTGGGTTGGAGACAGAAACTCAACTTAGGGCTTAGGCTAGGTCTGTCCACTCTGCAGCCAGCCTGCAGACAGAGTCCTCACCCAGGGGTGTGAGCCAAGCACTAAGTGGGCTTCCGGGCTCTTCACTGATGGTGGAGCACCGGCAGCCATCTTGGCTCTGTTCTTGGATATGCCTTCTGGAGGATGAAGCAGGCAATGAATCCTTTCTCCACAGCATCTCTATCTCCCACAGCTCCAAGGAAGTAAAGTTGCCCTTCTTACATCTAAGGGCCTTGGAGGGTCAACAGTCTTTCTCATCTTCTGTTGCTCAGTCCACTCCCTCCCCACAGGATGCCTACTGTAAACTAGTTTATCTTGCTTCAGAGGTTCTTGCCAGCCCAGAGGGAACACAACGGGGGTATGAGTGGAAGACACGCACCCACAAATAAAAGAACTATGGAGCAGGAAAAGGGTGTTTTATTTGTGTGTGAACGGAACTATGCTATCGGCACCTTGGTGCAACCAGTGGCAAAAAGAGGGAGGAAAGACAAGAAAAGCTATGAGCAAAAAGATATTCCTTTCTTAATCTTTCTGTCTAGGAGGCAGGGGCAGTCCACTTGCTGGAGGAATCTAACAAAAGGCTGGCCATCCACTATCTGGGAATGTGGAAGCGCAACCGAAGCACTGGCTGGAAGCTGGGCATCTTCACAATGTATTCATTCAAGGGACATAAAGACCATCTGGCAGATTCCTGGGTAGAGATGCTTTAAGGGAATCAATGTCCAGATGCTCAGCCTCCATACATGCCCTTACCTAAGAGCTTGTTGGGTGCAAGAATGCACCTGCACTGGAGATGTCACGCTGTTCCTCTTTTCTCCCTTCTCCTTTTACAATCATCCTTCTGCTACTTAAAAAAAGAAAAAAAGACGTACCTTGTACCATCCTGAGTCATAGTATAATATTCTTAAATGTAAAAACCTTTAGGGTACCAAACAAAGGTAGGTTTAGAAAAACAGTGCTGGCATCAGTGGAGCCTCTTTTAATCAAGCCATTATTAATCTGTATGAGAGCTCCATAACCTCCACTCTTCCAGTTAAGGGAAAGACTTGACATTATAAACAGGGTCTTCCAGCCACTTCTCCCACATCTGGATACTCTGATTTCAAGTCATCGTGGAGTGAGGCGGTAGAGATGCTAGATTTTGTTTAACTACCTTTGCTGCTTCTGTCCTCCACCTCTCGAGCAGTATTTATAATGTACCAAAACTGGCAAAGCTCCAAATCTTATCTAGATCTTTATGATCTTACATTTAGAATTCAGGAATGGGGAAGCTGTCAGTGACATACGCTAATATGTTTATCTGAATCCGTGAATCCAAAAATACCATCACATTCCCGACGGTCAGTTGGCCTGGGACATGTCTGGGTGCAGTCTGGCCCTCTGCTTATGTGGCAGGCATTCTACATCGAGTGAATGAGCTAAACCTGAATTTTGAGGGAAAAAATTTTAAAGCTCCATGACAAGGTAAAAGCATTTCATCAAAAAACATTATATTGGCAAAGATGTGTTTCCATGGAAAAATATTCCAATTTTCTTAACACTGTAAGGTATACCTGAGTGAGAGCAAACAGTTAATGAACCCAGAGTTAAGAGCCCTGATAAAGTTTCTGCAGTTCATTTCCTAGAGACCAAGATACCTGTAACTTCAACGAAAGGTAACAAGACTTTTTGCAAGTTAGAGTTTTCCAAATTTTCGTTTTCAATAACAATGAAGAAAGTTCTCATTGAGTTGTCAGCTTATGGATCCTTGTAAAAAATTATTTTTGATAATACATTATCTGATTTTTAGAATATAGTTGGGAAAAGGTCAAAGAACTGAATGATTTTGCTAGATAAAAACACAGAACTCCTACTTGCATCTGTCTATTAATATGAGCAAGATTTCTCAATCCTTGATGCTATTAAAAAATAAGAACATAACTGTTACTGAAAATCTTGTCTCATTCTAGTAATAGGTGATATTCATTCTCAGATATCTAAACTCCACTGGAAAAAAATCAATATTACAAATAACATTTCAATTGTTTCATAAATTTTGTAATGTTTGTTATTTGATTACTCATATACTAATATTTGTAAGAATAACTTGATGCAAAAAATGTTTTAATACTAAAGTCTTATGGTCATAGGCTATAACTTTGGGTGGTGAACACACAATGCAATATATATACGACATGCTGTTGAATTGTACACTTGAAAGTTATTGGGATTTTGTTGATTAATGTTACCCTAATAATTTTTAATAAAAAAGTATAATAGGGTAATCCATAAAAGACCTTCAAAGATAAAAAAATTAAGGTAGGATAATATTCTATAGGAAATATGGAATGGAAATATATGTTAAAGGAGCAAATGGAACTATAAACTTTTCAACTCGTAAAGAACAGCTTGCTCTTGTATTCAAATTCCTATGGTATTTGGTTCCACTGGAAACCTTTAAAAGATATAACATTTTCATTTTAAAAAGTCAGTATTTATATCAGACCTCTTCATCTCTTATAATAATTCACTGCTAAGATTCTATGACACTAAGATATTTAGCAGAAACAGGGTTGGCATCTGCATGGCCCTGGGCACACGTGCCTACTCAAATTTTGCACTTAGGTGCCTTGCTTGTCTCACCCTGGTGCTGGCCCTGGTTTCCAAAGTCACAAAGACCCAACCTCTGGTTGAGACCTGCTGAGACATCCCAAAGGGATGGGACTAATGTGGAGAAAGAAAACGGGAAATATAGGTCGACAAGATTATGAGATTAGAGTCCTTCAACAAAAAGCAACAGGAGTAAGGAAATAAGAAACAAAGGTTTCAAACCACTAATCAGTATCAGTATTAATTCTGAGCTGGGAATCAGTTTGGTAAAAGCTTCAAACATAGAGATTAGGGTTGAATTCCGGTTACATAAAGTATTCATTTCTTGTAATATAATCCAAGATCTGGTAACATAATTCTGCCCCAAACAGCCTGGGAGAAAAAAGGAAGGCTGTCATTAGTTTTGGAAGTCTAAGTCTCCATATTCTTTTTAGAAAAAGGCAAAGCAAATGTGCATGTATGTGGAAGTAGAGGATGGAGGCCAAGTGAACCTGGCTGGAGAAGGTGCTGCACAGCACTGAGGTCCAGGATGACAAATGCCTGGAGAAGATACTCTAACTTTCCTTCCTGATAGAAGATAAAATTATACTTAGATCATACCTGGCAGATAAGCACCAATCATGAGTTATTAAAAGTCATGTATTTTGAATAACGATATTACACCATCAAACTACTCATCTATATCAAACTACAGATTGATATCAAACTATATAAAGCAGAGGCATCAATTATAAAAAAAAGTTGGGACCGGGCCCCAGTTCAGTGTAGAATTGTGTGATTTTTCACCTGCAGAATGCACACACTTTCCACTCTGATCTGGCATGCTCCTCATGCTGACAGAGACGTCGTGAAAAGCTACGGTTCAATATTCAATTCCCTCTATTACTTTTAAGACATCTTACAAAATTAAGAAGCTAGGAATGTGAAGCTAAAGGAATTGCTAGCTGAAAGGCACACACCACTTCTGTAACTACGATTTACCCACATGGAAAAGGACCCAAAGTGAAGCGTTTGCACCACTAACTCTAATAGAAAGGGCAATGGGTGTGGGGGTGGGGGGGAGGAGATGGGTAAAAACGCCTTCACCTTGAATTTAAATACAATTAAAACTATAGATACTATTATTTTTTTAAGTTCTGACCTATTTTCTTTGGGGGGAAGGAGGCAGATATTGGAGGGGTTGATACCAAAAATTACTTGTAAAACTTACTCTAATTTGCATTTGCTTTCAAGATAGTAGGAGAAAGACTCAAGCAAGTACTTTCCACAGTGGCCAAAAAAGACTAAACCACATCTGAAGTTTTCTCACAAACTTTGTTGACAAATTAGCCCTAGACCGCTGTGGTACCAATTCTACGGTAACTGTGGGTTTCATTCATTAGCAGGTTGTGAAACCAAAGTTGAAATCGCCATTAATTTAACGTAACAGAAAATATTTGTTGTAACGATGAGTATTCTTTTGCGAAACTGGTTTTAATTCATGCACACATACAAATTTGCATCCTAGATCACCACAGTGAGTATGTTTAGTAAAAGTTTGAACAATACTGACTCTGTAGAATATATTAATTTTTTGTCCTGAAAATTTCAGTTCCAAAGAGACTAAAATGTATAACATTTTATTTAACACATATACATTTAATTTGTCCTGATGAATCTTAATAGAAATAGAATGAGAGCCCCACGTCTTCGAATTCTCAGTTATGATTAGCTATTAATAATGACACTGAGCATTCTGCTAAACCAGAGACTATCTTATACATTTTACATAAATTATCTTATTAATCTCTCAATATACCTGTAAGGTACAAATTATTCTCCTAATTTACACAGGAAGAAATGCTACTCATGGACAGACAGCAGAGTCTTATGGACAGGAAGTGGCAGGACTGGGATAAATCCCACATCATCCAGCTACAGAGCTTAGTTGAATTATTCTCCATACAGAAGGATCAGAAAATATTTGTTTAAAATGAATGTTTCTGGGATTAGCGCTTTGGAAATTATATTTAGGTAAGTCTCAGATGACATTACCCCAAGCAGAGAACAGGGATATTAGAAAAATGCCAAAGTGGGCACATCACCAGTTGAAAGGATTTCAAGCATCAGAGTGAAAATGTATAGAAAGTGCCTATACTTATCAGTGCAGTAAAGCTCCTGGAGTGCCCCCAGGTTGCACGCTAGATTGCAAAATTTACAAAGGTAACGAGCATCTAGGCAGATTCTTTAGCAGCTCAAGACTGACATGTTTTTAAATTTTCATCATTCTAGTGGGTCAAAGGTCATGCTAGAAGAATTAAGACGACTTTATTCAGAATTCTAGCCTGACACCAAGGCGGAGATGTGGACGACTATTTTCAAGGGAATCCAAGTATTTATATAATAAATTTTGCCATCTGCTGCCCGCCCTCCATCCCCAAAATCAGATCCACTTGCACGGCTAACTAAGTGGAGACATATTCCAAATATCTCATATCCACAGTTACAAATTCATAGAGCAAAAACCTGCTCTATGCACAGAAATCTAAGTGAAATTAAATTCTACACTTTGGGGAGTCTGTTCTTTCTGAGAGAATTTCTGGGTAATTCTATGGGAAAATACAAATGTGGTGTGACAAGAGGAAAAGAACATTTTAGTTTTCTATTTCCTTACAATGAAAAGTCACATTAAAGCCATATTAAATTGCATAAAGAGTGGTTCGAATTCTATCAGGAAAACCTAGTAAGATTTTTCCCAATTTCTGATTCTCAAAGTTTCTATAAATACTTATGCCAACATTAAGGTTCCCTTCCAAAGGATATATGATGAAACACATATCTGCTTAATGTTATATTATAGAATTATATTACAGAATTAATAGTTAATTTACCATTCCGATACATTTTCTCAGGATGCTCCAGATACTGAAGTCATTTCTGGAAAACATAGGGGAGGGTAAGCTTGTTCTGAAAATAAAAGAAAAATAAAAAAGAAAGATGTAATTTTAATGCCGTTGACATTGGGAAGAAAAAGTTATTGTCATTAATATGAGAGCATATTATGCATATACCCTAAAAACATGTGTCAAAGACGAGGTACAGCAGGGTCAACCTGGGGATGTAATCCTCTTCACTACACTTCCGGCTTCTGAAAAGTTTCGCAGCACACCAACTGGCCCTATGTTCTCAGCAGGATTCTCATTTGAATTCTCCCAGGTCTGCCGGGTTGGTGTCTAGCTGTTTGGACCACCTTGGAAGGATGCTGTCATTTCATGTGCTGGCATGTCTGACCCCGTTGTTTGGGTCAAGACACATCTGTCATGTTCTGATACTTAATAAATTATTTTACTCTAGTTGCTAAATAATGTAAACAAAATGCCATCCCAGAGCTTAGTTTAAGGTATTTTAAGAAATTAAATAGGAAAATGAAAAACTATAAAAGCCAAAGTAAAATTTAGGTGCTGCATCACATACATTAGGACTTTCCCAAAGACAATGAGACTGAACAAAATGTAGTGACTCTGGATAAACTGGAAAGCCCCTTACAAATTAGCCTCTACAGCAGAGGCATTCTCGAAACCTCTGCGCGGTTTTGGGAGTAGGCAGAAGAAGGGTAGCTGTCAGAGGCAGAGAGGGTCTGTGGCGTGAATGAGCAGCACATCTGAGCTCAGGCATCCTGAGGCCAGGTGTGGCCTGCAGGAAGCCAATCCTCTTTCAAGGACCACAAAAGCAGTGTGACCAGGGGGAAGTGTAAGAGGTCCCCAGGTCAATTTTCTAAAGCTGTTATAATAACGCATTCTCTTCTGTTACCTTAGGTTATGGCAAGGGATGCTGGTTTTCTAGCTACCATTTGAAATATACCCACGAAACTAAAGTAATAAAGAAAATATTAAACAAAAAATTTATCTTCTAAAGAACTTCTATAAACTAAATTAATTAATTTGAGTTATAGAAGTTAATAAAGTTTTAAGATTTTAAATAAGTAATATTTTAAAATCATCTATGGTAAAATTCTTCCGATTGCTTTTTCTAAGAACACGCATTGCTCATTTGGCAGATCTGTCATCTAACCAATCTGCTGGTTAAGTGGCCACAGATGGTATTTAAATCACATTCTGCCCAATCCAAGACTATCAATCTCTGTGACACGAACAATGGAACCCGGGGATAGAATCTCTGCTGTTATCTAACATTTGCATGTATGATATGGTTTTAGAAACATATATAAACTAAATTTTTCATCTCCTGTGTATGAAAAAGTCAGTCACAAGTGTAACATATACCTAGGAAGTTATGAGCTTGAATAAGCTTTGTGAAGACTGAACGAGGAGCTGTAATTCTCCCCAACGAATGCTTACATCAAATATATATGTTACTATTCTGATTAAAGGCAAGAACAGCAGAAGGGCAAGAAAAGCAAGAAATATTTTGGAAGCAAGAAAGAGGAGACATCCAAGCTTTATTTTTATTCTCAATTTAGAAATCGTCACAGGACTGCCAGCCAAGAATCCCACCCAGGAATATCCAATACTCATTTTTATGCACATAACTCTTTGTGGTGTTTTATGAAAATGTGGTAATCATTCAGGTATGAGGAGGCCAAGTTATCTGCAACATTAATTATCTATTCTAAACACAATCAGAAGGCAGAGGTGAAAGGGATTGTGGAAGGTAAAGAAACATGGCAAAGCCCACACTATTTTCTTGTGACACACAGAGCCAAACTCAAACCCTCCTTCAAACCACATGGTGTGGAATAAACTGATCAGAAGCAGCAAGACAAATGATGGCCTAGAGGACAAGTACACAATGCAGAAATCGAGACACAGTAAATGACCGAGGGTTGTTGACTGCAATCTAAGTCAACAGCAGGATGAGGCTGCCAAAGAGGTAGGTGCAACCTCAGACTGCCCAAAGAAGAGCAGCCAGAACATTCCCACGAGTAGCTCTGCAGCAGTTAGAGCAGAGCTAGGATCAGATCCACAGGCCACTGTAAAAAGGAACCCTAACTCCCCGACTCAGGAGGACTTATCAGAGGTAAGGCAAAGTCTGGAAAGCAACTCAAGCAATGGCTGAAGGAAATGTGTAGTCAGAAGAAACAAAAGCAAGTACAGGTCTGGGGAACAGTGGGCATGAGAGAGGTCTTGCGGTAATAGAGGACGGGGAGGGGATATATGAGTGATAACATTCCCGTAACCCCGCTCCCCATCCCCAGCAGCCACATTCCCCACACGCCTGCGCCTGCTTCATTTTCCTCCACAGCACTAATCGATATGTGACCTGCCGTAGGGTCTCCTGACCACCTGCTGATCATGCACCCCAAACGGTACCCAAACTCCCTGAGAACTCATGTTTCATGCACTGCTGTGTCCCTGTTGCTTAGAACAGTGCCTAACACAAAGAAAGAGTTTAAGTATTTGTTGAATAAACTTTGGAATTTATAAGGCCTCTGAGTACACATTATCTCTTTCGTAAAGAATTTGGTTTAATCTGTGCTACTCAAGGGATTAGAATTGGACCATTGATGGAAGTTAAAGGACAGCTAACACAGAGCCCTGTCTTATAATTAATTCCAAAAATGGGAGGAAAAAGATTCTTAATAAGGAAGGGTTTCAAACAGAGACAGGAGGATCGCTTTCAGTCACCATCCAGAAAGGCACTCCTGCACTGGGTGGGAAGTTGGTCTAGATCAGGAAGGGCCAGGGATCTTGCTAAGCATCCTACAGAAAACAAGACAGGCCTCCACAACAAAGAATTGTGCGGCCCAAGGGTCAGTGCCAAAGCCGAAAAACCTGCCATAAACATACAACGAAGGCTTCACAGATAATCTTAAATTTTATAGTGGCTATATTTTTAAAGAGTAAAAAAAAAGAGGGCGGGCAAAATAAATTTAATTTGAATATTAACATCCAAAATATTAGCATGTTGACATGTAATCAATATAAAATATTAATGAGGTACTTCAGATTTGTTTCTCATACTGTCTTCAAAACCTAGCATGTATTTTACACTTAGAGCACATCTCAATTTAGCTACTACGTTTTCAGCAAAGTGAAATTAATCTTAACAAAACACTAAAGTTACGTTCATTGGAAAAATATCTTATTCTAGCTTATTTTTACAAATTAAACTTAATAATAATTAAAATTAAATAAGACTAAAAATTCAGTTTCTCAGTCACACTAACCATATTTCAAGTGCTCAAAACGCCGCAGGGCTAGTGACTACTATTGGACATAAGGATTTTCGTGATCACTTCTGAAAACAAGATTAGAACTGCTCTAAGATTGTAGGGGAAGAGTAAAAAATTGCTCAAACATAGGAGTCTACAGTCCTTGTGAGACAACCCTGCCTATAATCTAATCATCAAGAAAATGCTAGATATTCTGCAGTATTATTTAAAAGCAGCAAAAGGAATAAATTATTAAAAAATAATTTGTACTGAAAAAGATACATTTCTGCATTTAAAAATTTTACTTCCCATACCAGGGGAAAAAAAAAAAATCTCTACTGATATTGGATAAAGAAGGTGTTACTCCAGGCAGAAATAAGAACAGAGAGCAGCAATCAGAAATTTCAGCCTGAAATCAAAGATAAATTATTCTCTTCCCTTGGAGTTTATCTGAGAGTCATTATCTTGAATTCTATGCTTCCTTTTTTTCTCCACACAGAGAAAAAACACCCTGTACCAGGGACTGAGAGCGATATGTCCTGGTTCTATTTTCAACCATACAGATGACATTATGGCTATCTACATAACAAAAAAGTAACTGGGTTTTTTTTAATGAAAACCCCCATCACGGGTGTTCTTTGTGATACAAATGGCTCCGCTTGTTATCCCACCATTATTCCCTGCCCCCCAGTGTTGTAGACAGACCCCAAACTGAACCAAATTAATTTATGAAGTGTGACTAACAAATGCTGCACCAGAATCCCCTTTATTCTGAAAAAAGTTGTACAAGTTCAGGAGATCTCATCCCCCCAAATCTTTAAGATGTTTTTAGATGGCAGAAATTATACGAAAGGCTCATCCTGACAGAGCCTTGAATCCCCGTGAACTGCAGGTCCTCTCTATCCACCTGCTGGATATCGGGCCCACTGCGTTCCCGCTCCATGGATTACTAGGTTAAACAGAGAACACTGTTTGCTCATGAAAGTCTTTGAAAAAAGAGAAGAAAAAGATTATTAAACAAAGGGAGGCAAATTAAGCTTCGGCTGAAATTAGCTATCTGGGGTTTCATGCTTTTCAGGTTTGCTTCTTAATTTTCATGAAGCCACATGAGCTTTTCTGGGTCTTGTGTACGAGCATGAATGTAATCTACTGAGATACCGTAATACTGGGGTGGGGGATCTTTTCCACAGAGGGTATAAAAGAACCGTGCGATGGGAACCAGGGCCACAGCAGATGTTTCTGCAATCGCTTATTTGCACAACCTGAGCAAACCTCCAAGGCCAGCTACGTGGCTGTACAAGTCACCTTATTTGGCAGCTCTATTTGTACTAAGAAAACTAGTGCCTGAGACAATTACAGTCTTTCAGAAACGAGGTTTCGCTTTAACTGTATATAAGTTTTAAAGAATTTTAAAAATTCTGTTATTTTTATAAAGTACAAACATATTAAACATTCATATTCGTTGGTGATATCATCTGCCCACTGACTTAGCTTCTCAATTTGTAAGAGCTCTTTGTATATTACAAATATTTTATTCACCATCTACATTGCAGATAACTTTTCCAAGTCTAATATTGGCCTTTTGATTCTATTTGTAGTATAACTAGCCAAATCAAACCTATTTACTTGGAAAGACTATACATATTAGGGTCAAAATCTATATGTGAAACTTTAAAAAACGATTATCTTTCGGTATTTCCCCCATGGACAAAATAAAAACAATTCGTTATGCTATTAAGAGTCACTCCAGAAAAACATTAATCTCTTACATCATAAAGTTTTCTAATCTCATTCTTAAATTTTTAGAAATTCAAATTCCATATCAAAACCAAGACAACATACAACAAAAATAATCTCAAGCATTTACCACATGAAAGTAAACATAAGTAAATGGGGAAAAAAGATATAGTTCACTTTTCAAATTATAAAATAATGCATTATATTACAAATGAAACACTCCACAGATAAAGAACTAGAGAGTCATCTATTCTCATCTCCCATACCATTGTAAGAGCCTGGAGTGCTCCCTCCAATATTTCTCTCCCTGCACAGGCATATACAAGCATATATTTTTTAATTAAAATTTTACTCTACAGTTCACACTGTCTAATCACTAAATAATATACTAAGGACATTCAAGTTGATAGATATAAATAAGTACATCCATCTTTTCAATATCTGTATGCATGCAAGTGTATATAGCATATCATATATGCTGGTTTTATTTTTTATGCAGTCTTTCTTCCTGCCTCTTCTTTCTGCTTTCCAACTCACTTCTGCATCTCTGTCACCACTGTGCCATCCTGTAACCCATGTTAAAAAAGTATTTTTCTATACCTTTCCACATTTTCTTAGTCACAAATAGAACATACCCATGCTGGGTCAAAAAGTACCTCTAGTTTACACTTCCATGGATGTTGCCAGATTGCTTTCTGAAAGGTTTTTAACATTTTTACATTTTACCAATAATCTATGAGGACGCTTTTCCCCACAGCCCTACCAGCAGTAACTGTGTCAAGAGGTGTTCTTTTGCAAGTTCCATCATTCTGACTACTAGAAAGTGATATCACATTGCTATTTTGTTTTTCTTTGACAACTAGTGAATTAGAACATCTTTTCCTATGTTTAATAACCATTTGGGTTTATACATCTATAAACTGTCTTTTATATCATTTTATAATCACTAGATTTTTTTCTGTCAATTTGTAAGAATCTGTTGCATATAATAGATATTAATCATTTATGTCTTTTTTACATGTGTATTTTACATTTTTTTATTATTAAATTTAGTGGGGTGACATTTGTTAATAAAATTATACAGGTTTCAAGTATACAATTCAATAATATGTCATATGTATACTGCATTGCGTGTTTACATTCCAAAGGTAAAGTTCCTTCAGTCTTTTATTAATCTTTTATTTAGGATGCAATCAAATTCTTGAAGCGATCAAAATAAATATGTCTATCTCAAGACCCTATCTCTACACAAAAACAGCTAGTTTGTCCTTGCTTGTTCATTGTGGACCACTTGTCACCACAGCTTAAGATTCTTATGCCCTCTGGCCTCTATGCCTGTCACAATGGGGCCTGTGAAGTCACCCAGCTCCCTTTCTTACAAGACAGAGGAGCTCTCTCTCCAACATTTGTCTTACCCGGGCTTCCTGGAATCTTAATAGTCTACATTTTTATTTAGCTTCATTCCAGCTTCTATTTCCTTTAAAAAGACCCTTGATCATTGATACGTATGCTTCAGGGAGGACAGGAAAAGTTGTTTTTTAAAAGCAACATTTTCACAAATGCTGTGACATCACAATATCATCTAGCTAACTTTAAATGAATTCTACCAAGATAAAGTGTTTGAATACTAATAGCTAATATTTATTGTTTACTCCATTTCAGACCCTGTGCTTGTCCATAGTAACAAATGTAATGAGTGGTAGAACTGGGATCCTTGAACTTCAGATCCTGAGCTCCTGGGTTTCAGAGTTCTGATGGCCACTTTGTGTAAACTTGAACAAGCCCCAATTATTCCGAGCCTCAGTGTTTCTACTTAGAGAATGACAATACTATTTTATATGGTCATGGTGAGGTTCCGATGAGACAATGCATATAGAATAGTGTTTTTTCAATCTTTTGGACCTATTCATTGGTAGTTTGTAAACTCAATTTAATGGTTCATATAATCAGTACATTAAAAAATAAAATAAAATACACATAGCAAGGATAGGTATTGCAAATGAAAATTTTGTTCCAGTAATGCTCACACACTCCTATATGTGTGTACCGCATGATCAAATATAAAATATATAGTTTTTTACTATGCAATTTCTGCTCAGTGCCTGGCAGGTAGAAACTCTTGACATAAAGTGGGTATTGATGCTATTACCAATTATTTCAGGGAAAAAACATGTCACTTTTTTGAGTTGTTAAAGATTTGAAATTATACTACTTTCTGGAGGAACACTTTACTAGTTAGTTTCAAAAAACAATTCAGAAAAATGGTTGCTTATGAAACAATATTCATAACTATACAAAGGTTTGCACAGAGAAATCGGTAAGAATTACCTCTATTACTGTAGAGACAAGCAATGAAATGATTCAAGATTTGTGCTGTTTCTCCCTGGTAAGGCATTACCCAGGAGGATGAACAGTTTAGTCAATGGTCTCACTTGTAATCAGACACCAGTAAAACCTGAGGTTATTTCTGGAACTTCGGACCCTGGCCTCAGAACCTCTGATTAGGAGGTGGGGAAATCTTAAACAAAGGTTCTTTAAACAGACTACGGTTAAGGCAGAATGAAGCAACTGGGGAGGAGCTCCCACTGGGTAGAGTCCCTTTCTTTCTTGTTTTTTGTTAGTATTCTTTGTTTTAATGTCATATGATCTGGGTGAAAGTGCCAGAACAATTCTGTCCAAATAACATTTTTCATTTCATTGAAATGATGAAAGGGAATATACTAACAAATCCCAAAATGAATTGTATTGTGCTTTAAACATTCCATAGACATTATTAAAGAGTATTAAAACAAACTTGAGGATACTTCATTTCACCAAATACATCCTTGGGGAAGGCTTTAAGCATGGCTCCTCTACTCAGGCACCTCCTAGGGGAAGGAACGAGCTCAAACTCAAATATGCTGTCACCAACAAGATTTTAAAAGCAACTCCAATGTTTGGATTTAAAACACTGAGGTTGGCAAGTAATTTCACAATTTTTTATTTTCCCTATCATCATCCCCTCTGTTATTTTGGTACACAACTGCCACCCACTAGACTGTACATAATTCTTCCTGAAGTTAGGGATTATTTCTGTTCTCCCCTGCATGCAGCAGGTGCTCCATGTTTTAAAATAAATGGTTTTATCTAATGTCTCTTTAAGTTAAAATGAGCCAAAGAGCGAAAAACAGTGAAAAAAAATGAGAGATGGATATGTAGCAAGTGAGGTATGAAGAACACAAATAATCACATTTTCTGTCTCTAAGTCATTCTTAAGAAAACATTTTCAAAACCATATTTCTTAACACAGATTTTTCACTTGTACTTCATAATTAAACATTTGTTCATGTTATTAAATATTCTGAAGGAACCATAATCTTAAGTAGCAAAATATTCATTGGGATATTTCAAAAATCAAAAACAACCTAATTTTAACCTCTGGTTCAAGATCAAAAGAATGAACTACAAATCTAAGAAAATAATTTCATAGAGAATCAGACTTCAAATACATCTAGAACTGTAATACTGAAATTGGTATGTGTACATGTATTTTATACTTATATGTTTATATATCTATTTGCAGTTATTAGATACTTATCACCATCACCTTTTAACTATCAGGAAGAATTTTTCCCCTCCTCCTCAAATCCATTCTCCCAATTTAAATATAATCCTAATGAACACGGATTGTATTTGAACCTAACCATCTTTAATTTCGATTATATTACTTATGTTTAATAAATACATTGAAACAGTCTTACAAATTAGGAAGGCATTAGAAAGAACTATAAAATGAAATTACATTAAAAATTGAAGATTAGATTTTAAAACGAAGTTACAAGAATTATTACAGTAATAAGTTTTATTTCATCTTCACAAATTTTGTATAATCTTACTTGAAACAACCTTAACATAGTTCATCAGGAATACAGTTCACAAATCTGCTCTTTAAAAAAGATTGAAAAGGAAGTAATGAGAGGAGAAGCCTAGTAATCCCTCTAATGATGGGTAAACATATTCTTATTTAAAAGTCACATAAAAAGGATCAAGTTCCATTTTGAAAATTTACCACTCTTCTCTATCCCTTCTTCCTACTGGTTAGGATAAGGAACCATACAGAATGCAACACTACTATTCACCTTCCACTGATTTATTGAAAACATGCAAGGCTGTTGTTGCAGATTTAGTTAATTTCATATTACCATTAGATTCTAAGCTCTGTGGAACCTGCAGTCAGAACACAGCCGGTCCTCAGTAAATGTTGCTGAGATAAACTATATACCAGCTGGTTTTCTATTTATTATGGATCTAGGTTGAGTAAACAGTCTTAGAATGCATTTATAATACAAAATAGTTTTTTCCACAGTACAACCAAAAAAAGGCTATATGTTTACTTTCAGAAATTAAATATTGTCATTCTTATCAAAAGATACTGATGAAGTTACCTTGAAGAACACATATTATCGGTAATACCAGAGAGATTCAAAGGAAGTGGTTAAACGTTTAGGGTAGGCAAAGATTTCTTAGAGAGGACACAAAAAAGTCCTAACAAAAGAAAACTATGATGAAGTGAACATTACCAAAATTAAAAACTTCTGTTCAAAATAAATAAATAAAATTGGATCTAACTATACTGCATATAAAAACTAAAAAGTAAAGAAACAAAAGCTTCTGTTCAAAGAAGATATTAAAGATGTCTGTTCATAGAAAGGCAAGCTACGATATAAGAGAAAATATATTTGATAAAGAATTGTATCAAGAATATATAAAGAATTCCTACAAATCAATAACACAAAGACATACAACCCAATTTAAGATGGGCAAAACTCTCAGACACGTCACAAAGGAAAATATAATGATGGATAGTAAACAAAATCATTTAGGAAATGTAAATTAAAACCATAACATTATACCATGTCATACCCGTGAAACACCAAATGTTAGTGAGGACATGGAGTAACTGAAATTATCACATATTGCTGAGAAATGGCTTTGGAATACAGTATAATGACATCTTATAAAGCTAAACATACACTCTCTAAAGGACCCCAAAAATCTACTCCTATGTAACAAAGAGAATAAAAACATGTCCATAAAAAGATGTGTATATGAATGCTTAGAGCAGCTTTATTCATTATAACTCTAAACTGGAATCAACCCAAATGTCCATCAACAGGGGTCTAGAGAAACAAATTGTTGCATATTCAAGCAATGACATACCATTCAATAATAATAAATAATAATAATAATAAATAATATACTAATAGTAATAATAAACATTGATATACATAATAAGGATGAATCTCAAAAACATTATGTTGAGTGATTCAAACCAGACTCAAAAAGAATACATACTGTACGATTCCATTTATAATGGAGTTCAAGAACAGACAAGACTTACCTACATTGACAGAAATCAGAACAGTGGCTTTCTCTAGAGGGTGGAGATTGACTGGAAGGCAGTTAGAGGAAACTTTCTGGAGTGATGGAAAGAATCCACATCTTGACGGGGCTGGTAGTTCCATGGGTATGTGCAAGTGCCAAGACTCACCAAGTTGTACATTTAAGATCTATGAATTTCACTGTACATAAAGTTTACTTCGACAAAGAAAAGAAACTATAAAATAATTTGTTGGTATAGATGAGCATTTCTCAAAACTTTTTGGTGTTAAGATCAATTTAATTCTTAAAAATTATTTAGTACCCCTCGATGGGGAGCATGGCATACGGAATGCAGTTAGCATTACTATGTTGGCTAGGTGGAGGGCCACAGGAGGGAGGGAGCAATTGGGGGGATCATTTTATGAACTATATAGATGTCTAACCAATGTACTGTATACTTGAAACTAATTTAATAAGTAAAATTTTAAAAAAATTATTTAGGACCTCAAAGAGTTAGTTTTCTTTTACTGGGGGTAATATGTATCATTACTATATTCAAAAAACTAAAAAAAATTAACTTTTACTTGTAAATTTAATAAAAGTAAAACCAATGTTAACAAATAACCTTTTTTATGAAAACAACAACAACAACAACAACAAAACTATTTTCCAAAACAAAAATAACTTAAGAAGACTGGCATCATTATACATTTTTGCAACTTCTTTAATGTTTGGATTACAGAAGACACCTGGCTTCTCGTATCTACTTCTGCATTGAATCTGTGATATCACATATTATGTAGTCTCTAGAAAACTCCACTGTACACTTATTAGTGAATGATAACAATAAATGCAAATGTCTTAGTAATATAGTGAAAATTATTTTAACCTTGTGGTTCCCCTTGAAGGGTCCTGAGTACCCCCACTGCCATCACCATCAAGGGCCCACAGACTCCACTTTATAGAACCATTAGCATAGACAGCCGGCAAAAGGGCACCCCTCTTTTCTCAGTATATCTCTAGGAAACTTTGGAACAAGTCAATAAAAAACCAAACATTTATTCAACAAATACAGGCTGAATTTCAAGTACTACTATGCTTGGTTTTGAAGACTGCAGAAGGCTAGACCAACAAAATATTCAAGAATGTTTTCAGTTGGGATACTTCTGATCAAAATGTTATTTCATTTCTGAATTCTGCTTTAACTCTTTAAAACTCTGGCACTTCTTCAGCTAAATGGGTTTAAAGGTATTTGGAATCATTAAGACTTTTCATATTATCCTAACATTTAAATCTGAGAGTAAAATAAGTTTCTTTGGTCATGGAACTCAAAGAATTTCAGCTTGATTAAATCTGATTTTATCATTATAAAATTGATGCTCTCTTAAAATTATTATTGTTCTTCAGTTACGCAGTATTAACTAAAATTGTACTTTTATATATGTAGAGATTTAAGATCCTCAAAGCATCTTACATATGAAATATTTTATGTTTAATATATTAACATCAACACAATTAAAATAACAAATTTACCTATACAATTAAATTCCTAAAATCTACCTTTCCCCATTTCTACAGAAGCAAGCTTGGACAGATCTTAAAAAGACACCATATATATCGCTTACAACTCTTTTCTTATATGACTGATATTGTAATGTATCTTCTAGCAACTTCCAGGTTTGAATTCTGGCATACACAAGAATCTCAAGTGCTTTCTGCACACCTACAATGTCACTCTGAAGCCCATTATAAACCAGCACCATAACTTAGGGCAGAGTCAGACATGAAGGTGACGGGGTTATCCAGACAGCTGGGTATTTAACCTGCTCCTAGATATCTTCAACTAAAATGAGCCTAGCGTCTACGGCCATGCCACCCTGAACAAGCCCGATCCCGTCTGATCTTGGAAGTAAGCAGGGTCGGGCCTGGTTAGTACTTGGATGGGAGACCACCTAGGAAGACCAGGTGCTGTAGGCGTAAAAAATAAAAAATAAGGGATTGTAAGATGACAAGATAAGGTCCTTGCAATCTGTGAGGTTAACCAAGGGTTGCCTCGCCTAAAAAAAATAAAAATTAAAAATAAAAAAATAAAATGAGCCTAGAATCTTTGAAGTAGGTCAGTACAAGTCTAAGATAAGATCCCTAAAACTAGTCATATGCTTTTTTAGTTACTATGCATCTTATAAAAATTCAATAACCTATTTTCCTATTTTAAGTTTACTTAACTGTAATGAAAATTTTTATGTAATTATCTGATATTACTACTTGATTTTGCTGTGTATTTTTATAATTTTAGATTTTTTTTATTTTTGATCTTTTAAATTATAAAAAATCTATGATTATCACAATAAATCTGGCTATATGTAGCAATGAGGCTAGTGTTATACTTGTTTTACAAGAGGTTTTACTTGATATTAATAAGTTAAAATTGTATACTCAAAATTTCAAATTCATTTTCTTACTGGTTTTCTAAAATTTAAAATTCATTGTCCAAATTAAGTAACATGGTAAATTCTTACTCCTGTTAGTCTGTCACCATTACTGGATTAACTTAGCCTACAGAACCATCACATTCCCAAGCTAAAACTGATCAGAACATACCTATGAACCAGTCCTTTGGTTTAGAAAGAAGTTGTCTGTCTGGGATCCTGGATTCCCTCACTTTGGTCTGCTTCATGGTGTCCAGCACAGTTGGGAGAAAGGCAGGGCACAGAAAGGCAGACCTTAACCTACGGACAAGGTACACCTTTGCTGACCCATCTAAGAATAAGATTTCACACCATGGGTGCTAGAACAGACAGGAACTGAAATGAAGTGAGGATAGTAGACCACAGTAAGGTCATTTTCACCTCTTAATGACAGAGAGCACTGATGAAATGCATGGTGTGTACAGCACAGATCAGAGCCAACCATCTTCCTCCTGTCTCACACGAAAGCTTACTGAAGCCTCTTGCGGTGTGGACAGCTAAGGAGCAGAGAGGCATCAAGATGGTGAGCTCGAATCTTCCACTAACACTTCCCCACATTCTAGAAAGAATCTGAGGCTGTTTTATTGCTAGTAATTTTGTTGGCAGGGGAGGGGAAAGAAGTCTTTCCCGACTGTAAGAGAGATTTCTTGGACGCTATACTAAGAAATGTCCCATTTTGGAATTTAAATGTGCACCAGCTGCATTAGGAGTCTGGTAGGAGGCAGTGCACGGTATGAGAGACCCCAGAGTAGATCTTAGTGCTTGATCCGTGAATGCGGCTCTGGAGCAAGATTGTGTTTAACAGGTTTTATATTTCCCAGAACACCATAGACAAGGGCTTCAGATCTCCAAAAGAAGAGTCTGGGGACTATGCAAAGAGTAGTTAACAATAAGAGAACACACACAGAAACGGTGACAAACTGAATAAAAGCGGTGTCCTGCAAATACCACTCTGCCTCTTTCTGTGGCTCTGGCCTTTTTAGACTTACTTCTTTTTAAACCACACCTACTTTTTCAGAATAAATATAACCATTTGTTTGTGATCGTCTTTAGCCAGTCCGACTGCCTGATTTAACTTCCTTTTTTAAATGATCTGAGATGTTTTTGACTGCTTACCATTAGAGGGATAGAATTTCTAGGAAGAGTTGAATTTCTGGTTCCTTCCTGCTCTGTGACACATAATACCTCCAGGGGTGTTATCTGACATATATGGTAGTATCCCTTCTGTTTCCTTTCTGACTGTACTAAGTATAGTGAAATATCTGTACTGCAAAGAACAGGTTTCTTCTGCTAGGAAAGATTATATAGTGTCCTAAAACACAATCAGATCCAAACAGTGTGCCTGACCTGAGATATTTTTGTTCTTTCTGATAAGATATGTTATGTTAATCGTATCCTGAAGTAAAGTAGCTGCAAAGCTTGGTTTTCACTAATAATAACTGAATGCAAAATTACTGAGGAGAAATAAGTAATTTCCATGAACACATTACACCTTTGATCATTCCTGCATCCTTTAGAGTATTCTGCTTTGGTAGGAAGTTGGTAGATAATGGAGATTATAGAAAGAGAAAATTATTTCTTCCTCTAGGATTGTTTAAGGAGAACAAATTTTTATCCCTGATCTGTTTAAAACTGGTAGAACTTTCATTGCCAGTAAACCAAATGTGTTCATGTGTTCATTGTAAACCAAATGTGTTCATGTGTTCTTTTGTATGCTCCTGTCGATACAAGTGGAAATTTATAAAGACCCAGAAAACAAGTTCCATGTCCATTTCAATTTGTAATAGTGCCCAGCATTGAGCCAACAGCAGATGGGTGCTTAATAAATCCTTTGGAACTATGATGTTAATTCTCCATAAATGATCACATAAAAGAAAAACATAACTGCATTAATTCAAGGCTGGGACAAACTGCCTTAAATTCAGAATATAAAGTCTTTTGTCTAAGTATGTAAATCTTTGTTACTCTAAACATCTATAAATCTTTATAATTTTAAGAAAAGAACAGAGGCTCTAGGTAAGAAAACCTGGTTTGAATTCAGGTCCCATCACTGATTGGCTGAGTGATCTTGGTCGAGTCAATTAAACTTTCTGTGCTTCAGTTTTTTCATCTGTAAAATTGAGAATATAATCATAGTATCTGCCCTATCTATAACTCAGATATTTTCAGAATCAAAAGCTTTGGAGTTTGTGCAAATACCTTATACATACAAATTTATAACCCAATGTAAATTATAGCCATTAATATTACGTACAATATTGTAAAGAGCTCTGGATCTGAAGTTGACACATATGCTCAGAAGGCAGCGGCTGTAGAAAGCAGACAGACCTAGGTTCTAGCCATCTTGCTACTAGACAGTGCTTTTACAGTATTGCTTATTTTAGAGATGAAGTGGCTGAAGCATGGACAGATCAAATGCTTACTAAAGCATATAGCTATTCTAAGTCACCAGAACCAAACCCAGAAGAGAAAAAGCACATTAAGCTGATGGTTCTCAACTGTCTTATGATCATGGTACACTTTCACCTACTACAATTCTTGACAATATACCTAAGGTACTAAAAGACTCAGAGCATCAGAGCACAAAAGTAAAATACTGTGAAGAATCTATGGTTATAAACTATCTACTTGATTCACTCATGGAAAGAACTGTTAACTGCCCCAACTGTGTT
>NW_006442107.1:22854098-22871479 GCF_000325575.1 Pteropus alecto | reverse complement strand
GACATTATGCTCCGTCTCTTACCTCTTCCAAAAGCTGGCTATACTCTGCTCTACCACAAATCACATTATCTTCTTAGATCGATGTCTCATCGTCATCATATCAGTTCACATTCCTGGTTATAGTCATTTATGTTTTCCACACTTGTTAGATGCAGTGACAGTACTTCCTGGTCGAGAACCAGGAAGTGTAATTAATGTGAGTCATCGCCACATTGACAAGGAACTGGCTTTAAAAGCACTTACTTGGGTAAAATGAAGTCCATCCTAAGATCTCAAATCCTGGCTCAATATGGTGCTATGTTAACAAGACTCAGCAGCAGGCTATATCATATGGTTAAGACATATCACGTTTTATGCAATGGATGTGTTTTGAAAAGAATCGAGTGTAAACCAAATTTTTTCCAAAGACTGTAAAGGCATAAGGCAAACCGTTAAAGGACCTCTATGCTTTTAAAACAATCACTTTACCTTGTAAATCCTTATTATTATATATGGTGTTTTGTGAAAGAGGAAAATTCCTCCTGAGCTAACAAGCAAAGCAAACAATACCGAAGAAGTCTATGTCCCCTGAGGTAGTTTTCTCCTTTAGGCAAAATTTAGATTGGCACAGCTCCAATGGGAAAGAAATACATCGACGTATTTGTAAAGACCAAATCCCACATGTCATCAGAAGTCAAGACGCCCAATCTATAATTGTAATCTTGTAATTAAGAAATGGGCAGTGTAAATAAAATAAGGCAGACCTTAAAATACTTAATTACACTAAAAGGTATTTCCTAGGTACTTAAAACCCTTTGTTCACATATGTGGAGGGGGAGAAGGTTACCTGTTCAAATAAAGCAAGGTGCCAAGCTAGAATATACATTTTATTAAATATCAAACTTCTTTCTTCTGACATTCTGAGAATTATAAGTGTATATAAAGCAAACTTGAAATAGAAATTGGATATTTACTTAAGAGATTCAAAAAGCCTAGGGATCAAGTAATGAGACCTTTGTATGGGGAAAGTACTGTCAAGGGACCAAGGAATGAATAACAGAGCTTTGAGCCTCTCGTCACCTCTTGTTTACCCTTCTGACACTGTAAGTTTAAAGCCAGCTTTGTGGAGGCTAGTCACACCTCTGAATTCTCAATAGAAAGAAAAACTATATTTCAATTTAACTGTAATGTAAATCAA
This sequence comes from Pteropus alecto, assembly GCF_000325575.1. NCBI lineage: Eukaryota > Metazoa > Chordata > Mammalia > Chiroptera > Pteropodidae > Pteropus > Pteropus alecto. The sequence goes on along the minus strand of NW_006442107.1, from coordinate 22,870,302 downwards.
CCATAGGAAACATTCAATGTGGAAACAATTTTCCTTATTTCACATTAACCAAAAGAAAACAATGTTATTTGAAGATCCACACTTTCACTTCAGCTACCTTGCTCTCAAATTTGTTTCAGAGGAACATATAAACTTCCAAAACCCATCCAAAGACCATTTGTTATTAGTTAAAAGAAAGACAATTCCAATTGCCCACTTTTGCTTAGAGTTTATCAGTTTTCCACTGACATTTAATAAACTAAAATGGCTATGAGTGCTTTACACAGATTATTTCATTTAATTACCAAAACAAGCCAACAAGGTAGATCTGATTATTACACCATTTTTACAGATGAAGTCGAGTTTCAAAGAAATTATAACTTGTTTAAGATCTGAAAAGTGGTAGGTACGGGATTTAAATCCAGGCAGCTCGTAATAACTACATTTTTCTAGTTCACCTATATTTTTTCCCAAAGAGCATATACGCAGGTATGCAAAAATCAAGAAACAAAACAGAATTTTCTATTTAATATGGTCATTTATTAAGACTTTTTAGTAAATATATTTCCTACTATGTGGTAAGAACTACCTTTCCTTTTGATAAGCCTAGAAAAAAAATATTTTCTACCTGTATCACACACAAAATGCTAGTTTCTCTAATAATATTTTAGAGCACTTAAAAACTGGCAAGTTCAACATATCCAAAAAAAAATGGGCATAGGATATGAGCAATTCGCAGAAAAAGAAATATGAATAGCTACTAAACCCAGAGAAAGATGCTCAACCTCCCACATTTCAGAAATGGACACTCTGTAAGAACAGGGGCTTTGTTTGTTCGTTCGTTACTGTAACCTCAAAATCTTGCACTAATGGGGACTCAAAAGATATTTGTTGAATAATCTGATATATATATACTTTAAAAAGCAAGACGAAGAACTATATGCATTTTATATCATTTATGTGAAAAAACAGTATTATATGTAATAATAATGGTTGCCATTTGGGGAAAGGAAGGGGACTGGCTAGCTTAAAAAATGAGTTAAAATTTGCAAAATATATCCTATAACATTTCTGAATTTTGAATCGCATGAATGCATCACCAGCTAAAGTTTAGAGAATCATCTCTATACTAAACACACATGTGTGTACACATGTATTTTTTAAAGATTGCAGAAAAATAACCGACTTGACTAATATCAAAGAACATGATATCAAAAGAATTGAGATTAGCATCTATTTAGTGAAAAAACCAAAATTGTACAGTGCCTTTTATAAGAAAAAAAATTAATATATTTTTGTACTGCTTATGTTAAAAACGAAATAATTAGAAAGACTATAAATACAGTTAGCTTTAGGGGTTGGATGGAAACAACGTTCAGGAGACAAAATTGAAAACCAGATTTTTCTAAATATACCGTGCTTTGTATTTTTGACTTTGAAATCACATAGATATTTTACGTAACTATAAAAATTTAGTCAAAAAAGAATCCCTAAAACTTGAAAGTAAAGGAAACAAGTGAATCAATCTATATATACAAGTTAGTAGTTTAACCACACCATTGCACGTGACCTTCAAGTACACCAACTGTACATCCCAGATGAAATACGAGGATAAAAGGAACTAAAAAGAAATCTAAAATTCTTTTCAACAATCATATTGTAAATAATGGTGTTTGTATAATTTTGTGAGTATGTGTGTGTGAAACAAACATATATTAGAATAAAGCAAATGTGGAAAACCCTATAATTCAAAATTTAAACGAATATATTGGTATAAACTCATGAAGCATTTTTCCTTAAACAGGGGCAGGGTTCCATCTTTCTTCAATGTAAAGGACTAATAACCATAGCCAACTCAATAGCACTGAACATTCTCACTACTCAGACTGTTATATCTAAATATTATTTCCCACTAAAATGAAATGTGGCTCCTTAGAGAAATAGCCAACTCTGGGTCTGGGGCAGGAAATATACCAGATAGCCTGAAAGTATCTCTTTGTTTCAGAAAGCAAGGCAGCTGTAAAAGGCAACTCAATTACTGTATGCAAATTATACCTAAAAAAAATTTTAAAACTGGGGTTCTGTCAAAAGGACACATAAGCCAACAGAAAGGGCCTCTCCCTGACCAAAGATAAGAAAAAATAACTACAATAATTAAACAATCCAATCCATGTGTTCATATACCACCTTCGGAGGATGTCAGGAAACCAACATATTCTGAAAAGAAGTAATGAGAAGTTCTTCCTTACAGAAGAATTCTAGCTAATAAAAGTAGAAAGAATCGCAGAAAGGTAACATGACCTTTTTGCAGCCCCTGATAAAATAAGGATGTAGACACCGATCGACAATGGCTGCTAAAACCACAGGGTTCAAGGCTGTTGGGCAACTTTATCATGGATGTGTCCGACTGACTGCCTAAAGCCAGGAATCAATCTCAACACTACAAACAGAAAAACCAGACAGCATTTGCCCTAAATGGATGTAATCAGATGGTACATGCCTATAAAGTATTTTGTGCCAAACAATTCAAATCTAAATCTGATTGAGCCTATGTATATAATCATCCATTTACAGGAAATTCAGGAGTAAAAGAATGTGTTACATGACACCATGAGAATTTAACCAGCAATATCCAGACTGTGGATTATTCTGCAAGACAAAGAACCAAGTTTCTTCCAAAATAAATGGCAAGAAAAAAATGAGAAGAAAATCTAGAGATTAAAACAGATTTAAGAGACACATAAACCAAATACAATATGTGCACCTTCTGGATTTTTATTATTAAATGACATTTTAGATCCAATTACTACATGACATTTAAAGACAGAGAAATCTGAATACGAACTAAATACGTAATGACAATTAAGATACTTTTTTAGGTGTGATGATACTGTGGTTTTCGAAAGTAAGAGTCCCAATGTTTTAGTGATAGAAACTGAATTAAAGATGAAACACTATATTTGGATTTGATATATTAATTTTTATGGGGAGGCGGGGAAAGTCTACAAATGAAACAAAATTGGGCATAGGATAATGTTGAAGATAAAGATGGATTAAAGAGTTCATTATATTATTCTATTTGTATGTATGTCTGCAAATTTCCATGATAAAGTTTGTCAGATGGGATTATATGCCTAAAAATACATTCTTTATTTTTCTTCATTCCTTAGGCAAACAACATAGATTCATTGGCTATTTTGTTATTTTGTTCAAACATAGCTTTACAGATTACCTCTGCCCTAAAACTGTTCTCATTTACCCACAAAAGTCATTAATCTAGAATAGATAAGAATGAGTCCTTAGAGTCAGGTGAAAGTATATCTCACCATCATTTGCTTACAGAATGCTAGAAATGGAAAGATTTTGTATTCTTCTAAAGCCCGGAGCCCAAAAGGGGTGTTTTAGGGGTTAAGAGGAAGTGTACAGGCCTTCTGAGCTTCAGCCCCTGCTTTTAAAACTATTTTTGTCTGCTTTTTAAACCAAGTAGGGAGGGAAGAGGTAAATTCTATGGAAAGATGTCTCACAGTTTTCCTGAAGTAATTCTTGGCAATGAGTTCGGCAAGTCAGCTTGGTTATGTGAAGGTAATTACCATGAACCTAGACTCATACTACATTTTTTTCTCTTCCTAACACCCAAGTGACCCCACGGCCCACCAGCTTGTCAGTCCTAGGTAAGGTTTTTGCATTTGAACCCTTTTTTGTTGGATGTCTAGTTCCCACTTGCCAAGCTGGCACTACCTCTCGTGGGTGGAGGACTCTCCAAATATGTTTTTGTAGGAGAGATGGGTATTCCACGTAATTAGAGAGGCCTGCTGGGTTTTATTCCTCTGCTTTAGCTACTGCCATCCAACTTGCCAACCTATTCCAGGTACCCAATGTCTGATGTCCTCTGATGATAGACATGTACAGTTTCAGGACTGTCCCTGGTCTGCCTGTACTGCAGTTAGCTGTACTCTCACCCAATATCTCATCTTGCAGAGTATCCAGCATCTTCTTTCTGCACTGCTCCTCCTCCTCGAGCTCCTCACTGCTTCTCTATCTCTATTGCTCCTCTGTCTTGGGCTACTGAGACAGGCTTGTGTCCAGCCTGTTAAAGAGGCAGTCCCCATAGTGAAGCTGCCTGAGCTTCTAGTGATATTTTTTGTTAATTAAAGCCCTCCATTTTCCAGAGCAAATAAGTACGCTTGGGCGGGGAGTAGAGCGAGACCATAGACTCAGTGTCCTTGGACTGATTGTTCCCTCCAGCCCACAGGCCCTACCACAAATCTGGCTAATTTTAGGAAGGGCTCCTGCTCTTTCTCCCATGACTGCTAGGTCCTTTCAAAATCAAAGATGCATCTGGACTCTTACTTAAGTGACCATGGTCTCAACATGACAATAAGGAGCTACTCCAAATATTTCCCAACAGACAAGGGTGTCTTTCTGCCCAGGTCTCCAGAGGAACTCTAGGTGGGTTGACTTGTTACCAAGTCTATGCCCTGATGTAATCAAGTCTGCAATCAGACAATTTGTACCATATCTGTACAGAGATATCAAAATCAAGGTGGTTTTGTTCTAGTGATTAAATATATTTGGATTTGAACTGTTATATACCACTAACAACATTTTCTCAATATAATCTTAGAAAAGATATTGTCTTAGCTTATATTTTCAATTTCTTTCTTTCATTTCCACTTGTCAGTGTATAAATTCTTCGCACACAGAAGACAGCTGTTATTTGACTACTTTATAATTCATTCTAAAGCAGTCATAAAGGATAAAGGGCAAACAAAGCAATCACCTGGGGCCCTAATCCACTATTCTAACATTTCAGCAAAATAAGTCTTTGAGCTTCTCAGCCACATTTACTAAAGAAGAGAAAGCTTTTATTCAAGTAAATATATCAAGTACAAGTACAGTAATTGGCATCAGATAAAAACTTAGTCCCTATCATATTTCTGTTTTAAGAAATCTTTCCTTATTTCAAAATTGCAAAGATACTTTATATTTTTTTCTAAAAGTTACTAAGTTTTGCCCTTTCACATTTAACTGTTTGATTCATCTAGAATTTATATTTGCACATATGAAATTGAGATATATTTCCTTTTATCTCCCACATTAAATGACCACCCCAGAACCATTTACCTAATAATCCATTCTTTCCCTCACTGATCTGCTGTGCTAGTGCTAAGACATACACCAGATTTCCTTACATGTATGCATCTTTGGACCTTCTACTTCCATTCTAAAGGTCAATCTGCCTTCAGGATGATTCTGCTCTAAAGATTTGTAATCAGTCTTGACATTTGGTAGGGCAAACGCCTTCCTTTCCCCCAGCCTGGCTCTTGAGCAGTATCTTGACTTTTCAAAACTCTCTGCACTTAAAAAACATATTTCAGAATCTATTTTCAACTCAAAAGGAAAAGACATTGTGATTTTAATTAAAATTACATTGAGTCTACAGATCAATTTGACAAAAACATCTTTATGACTGAATTTTCCTTCTCAGTAAGTTTATTACTATACATTTTTACTAAGATTTATTTCTAGTGGCTTTTTAATAGCTATTCTAAATACTTTCCCCATCCCTCCCATTTTAATTGCAGGTTCTGCTGAAGGTGCACAGAAATATAATTAGCTGATTTTGTATAAAAGCAACCTTGCCAAACTTTCTTACTAACTCTAATAATTTGTCTGTGGATATGTATGGTTTATTTATTTCTAAATTTTGTGGGTGTGTTATGTCTCTGGCACTGGCCTCCAAATAATGCTGAAAAGACAGTAGGCATCCTTGTCTTATTGTGATAATTTTTGACCAGATTAAAGAGGTTCTCTCCTATTTATTTTTTGCTAAGATATCTATTAATCATAAATGACTGTTTAATTTTATTGCTTTATTAGAATGATCACATGGTTTTCTTCTTGAATTTATTAGTGCTATTAATACAGTGAATAACTTTTGAATACTATTTATAGAATCACAGCATGAATCCAACATTTCAAATTCTAACTACTCTGTTCTATATCAGTATCTTTTATACCATATCCAATTACACGATGATATAAATATCAATATCTTTACCAAATATAACAACTTGGGTCGAATTGCTAACAAGTTAAAAGGTTAGAGCTCAGAATAAATTTAATAAATTAGGTCAGAGAGTAGAAAACTGATCTTGTGGAACACAGCCAAGATGACAAGAAGCCCTGTAAATATAAACTTGACTACAGCATGGTGTAGCGCCATCAAAATGGAGCACTTACTTTGCATATTCTATAGCTCTGCAGTATTTCTGATTCTAGGTCTTAAATAAGACCCTAATTCTTCCTGTTGATATTTCTCTAGAACTAACCTAAAAGCCCAATGACATGCACAGTGTTCCAGTGAAGATCACTGGCTGGCAGAACACACAGCATATCAGTAATTCAGAGTGAATAAAAAACATAATGTGCTTTCCCCCCAGACCTAATGATACTAGGAGACATATTCTAAAATTTCCATATGGTAGAAAAACCATTTGTCAAGATTTCAGCTTGCAATCTCAGGATTTTCAGAGTGAGAAAAGAACTTACAGTTTATTTGACCTGAATTCTTATTTGAGATGACAAGTTATCTATTTAGTTAGAAAAATCATTTTGTTGGTAATTATCACATGGGATGAATTAAGAATCCATAATATCTATTCTTTTATTATCGTAGAAATAAACTCAGTGTAGCATGCCTTCTTTCATATTAATAATTTGCTATAGGCTATACCCTATAGCAAATGTTTCTCTGGGTCAGAGACTTCTAAACAGCACTTTATAATGTCATCCTATGATAATTGGGTAGAAAAGGAAAACAAGAGGGCAGAAGTTTTGCAGAGCAAACCAAATCATCATCTTTGAGGAGAAAGGGAATAAACAAGTTAAAACTAGCCATGTACACTGAGTGCTTCCTGTGAGGCAGACACTATCCTAGGTATTCTGTGTATGTAACATATTAAATAGGAGCAGAAACATAGTTTGGAATGGTTTATTATATTTGGTGGGGGTGGGGACCTATTCTTTCTGATACATACTATAGAAAGTAAAGCTTAAGTATTTTTGATGGATAAGGACATACAGTAGATATGGTGATTCCCACTGATGCAGGAGACTGGAGGAGAGAGAGAAGAACCCTCTATAGGGAATCTCATCAATCTCTGAAGGTGGCTGAGATTTTAATAGTTTCTGCACTGAATTTCTGTTGTACAAATGGTTCCACGGCTAAAAAACAAAAATGGTTGAAAACTCTAGTTCTATTTTATCATCAAATTAAGCCATGATTTAATACTATCCTTGTGAACTATAATTTGTAAGTCTTCTCTTTTCCCACTTAAAAATATGCATTTCTCTCCTTTGAATTTTATAATCCATATTCTTCCTGTCTCCCTTCCTAGATTTACGTGTGCATATCACAGAGGGTAAGTAGTTGATATGAGGTGAGAAGGAAATGTAAGATTTTTATGAGAAAGTTAAGTAAGTGGTGAATAAATTATTTTTCAATATTAAAGAAAACAAATTTATGACAAGGTGAAATACAAATTTCACTTAAAGATATAACAAAACTTTAAATAAATTTCATGGCCACCTCAGGCTGATCCCCCAATAGCAACATACATCTGCTTTTCTAAAACATCACCAAAATTACTATTAATTCAAATTACTCTTAATAGTAATAGAATAATTTCCCATTATGAACACAGATTACTTATAATGCAACTTAAGGCACAGGCATGAGGGATTTGATAATACTGAATACTCCAACTGCTTTCCTATTCTAAAATGAAACTTTTAAATTTTGTACCATATGCTCTGTTTATTTCATTAGAGAATTCTATGACAAAAGACAGGCTTTTAAAAAAAACTTTAATTGCTACTTTTTAAATAAGAAATCTGACTACTGACAATTTCCTAAATTGCCCTCTTTTCCACTGAATAACTGAAGAATGTTTTATTATATTTATAGGTTTAATAAGTTGCCTGTTTATCAGTTTACCTTTTCTAGTTAGGTCACTAACTAGTTGTACTTCTTTGTAGTTTTTCTTAGTGACCTGTGATTTCATTTTTTGAACAATTTCATCTTAACTTTCTGTACCATCTGTACATATCTGTAACATTCTGGGTTTGATTAATTAATACAGAACATATGAATATAATGTAATAAATTTCTGTCAAATGCAAAAGAACTACTGCTATGATTATGGCACACATACAAAAAGGCTACCAGGCCCTGAAAAGCAGAGAAATCCCCCTCTAGTCATAGGATATGACAGCATCTGAGCACAGTGCTCTTTCTGATATTTTATTAATTATAGCGACATTTGTATGCTTCTTTGAACATTCCAAAGTTCACCTGTGTCCTCACTGGACTGTCATGATGTATGTGTTAAATAGTTAAAGGCTGTCTTCTCTTCAGAGATTGGTAAACCTGCGAGGTTTCCTATCAGATATTTCATGGCCTGCTCAGAACTTAGCCCTGGGCCCCCAAAGGAGCTGACAGTAACTGCAGAGGAAATCAGGAATGATATTTGCTGCCAGCCACATAATTTGCAGTGGAAAACTCCACTAAAAGACAACCACCAGTAAGCATGTTTAGAATATACTCTCATCGAAAGGAAGAAAACTCTGGTTTTACCTACTGTTACTTAAAACTCACTGATCTTGTCAAAATAAGAACAAACTGAGACATTTTGTTAACAAGGGGCAAATACATATAAATTAGAAGTGACATGGACATTTTTTCCAGTAGAACAATAACAGACCATTGTGGTCAGAATCATGGTGTAGAAATAGAATTAGAGTTACACAGTCTACAAATTTTAAACAAAAACTATCTTGTAGAAATTAACCATTAGTGACTTCTTACCCTAAAAGTGCTTTTTACAATGACAACAGGATATATCATTTATTGATATGATAAAATAATTTAACTCTATGAACACCAGGATGCATATATGCCATCGTGTCTATAAACCTGTGCTGAAACTGGAGAACTCACTCTAGTGTCTGTTACGTCTCAGTAATTTGGGACAATCTCCAGGACTAAATCATCAAGGGAATAAAAAGATACTAATGTTATTAGACAGTATAAAATGGATATGTTCAACAAACCCTGGGTCTTAATAAAAGTCTTTGTTAAAATGTAACTAAATTGAATCAACAGACAGGTAGTATTACCATTCATTCTTAATAAAACCAGCCAGAAGATCAAATGACTAGAAACTAAAATAGCACTGGGAGGCAAAGTCATAAAAGATGTATGATGAATAAAAGGAACCCAGCATCAATTTCAATAGGGAGTTCTGAATAACCTTTCTAAATTGCCAAAAGATTTACACTCCCCTAAAAACATGTAGCTAAAACTAAGTTTTGTGCTTTGTTCCTACAATTGTTCCTACAGATGATGATATTCACTCTTAAGTGGACAAAGAGAAATCCTTTCTGTGAAGTGATACAACAATATAAATATCTGATACAAAGAGATAAAAAAAGAACAGAAGGCATACTTTTATCAGCCCAAGTGTACTTGACAATAAAAAGTCAGCAATGGTTGTAACTATTAATGGCTCTCCTACCTGTGCTTTTTGATGCCATTGGAGAGAGCGTCTCCCCCACCACAATCTTTCTCTTCAGACATTCTGTGTTTTCTACTGCTCAAATGCTCTCCTTCCTCTTCAAAGGAGTGCGCTGTCACTGCTTCCAATTTACTCAGGGACCGTTCAGACTCGGAATCTGTGGCAGAGCAGGTTCATAGTAAATGAATTGAACTTGGCCTCGGTAACAATGGATATCTCCCTTAATGCATCAGGCTTTGAAACTTAAGCAGCCTATTGTCCTTCAACAATCCACCTGTTAACTACCTCCTCAGGGATTTCAGAGAACTGGCATCCAATAAGGCCAAAGAGAATTTATGAAACAGATACAGGTCTATATCAACTTATAATTAAACATTTTATATATTAAAAGAGATTTCCAAAAAGTACTTAATTCTTTAAGAAATAGTCAGTGGCTCCTCCCAAAATTTCTATTTTAATTTTCCCTCTCAAAGCATCTTAAGCATAACTTACAAAAAACCATTCAATTTTTTAATTCATTATAAGGAAAAAGCTAGTGACTGTACTTGTGGGAAGGATAAATTATATCTGACACTACAGACACAAAAAGCAAAGGTAATTTAAAAATACTTTCAAAGGTACTTCTTCTGGTATGATATTACTTAAGTCCTCAAGAGTTAAAGCCAGAAGTGTCCATATAAAATCTAATTATCAGGCAGGCATTTTTAGGATGAAAATGCCACTTTCCCAATTGGCTATGTATTCAGAGTGAAGCCATCTGCCTGTTTGGGAATAAGACAGCTTATTTTTGTACAGTACATTATACTTTTCAGGCACATTCACATTCTCATCTCCTTTTAGCTTCTCCAGGGTGCTTTGGTGAAGGTGAGGCAGGACTACGGGTCTGACAAGGATGCTAATGGCCTCATGGCTTGTGAGCTGGGGAAAACAGGACATGAACCCAGGTTCTCTGACTTCTTAACACTCTACGTACTTTGGCTCAAAGGAGTAGTCATTCAATCTCCAGAACTCTTTAAATGGTGCCTAAGTTTTTATTAAAATATAAATTCGATGTAACTTCTACCTTGCCATAAGCAGATAACTATACACTCAACTGTCCTCAGCTCTAGAAATGCATTCTTACACACATTCAAGCAAACTTTCTTAAATAAATTTTCGACCATCTGCTTAGTATGCCTTATAGCTAAAAAGTTCAAAAAATTTTTTTTATTAGTTTCTTCCCGAACTACTGCATTCTATAATTCAGCCACAACCACAGAACTTTATTTTTATTTCATTTGGTGAAAGTTACTTACGGAAAGACTTTCAATGCTGGTAAAGTTATTTTTATTTTATTTTATTTAAACATACTACTACTGGAATTTAAAATATAGTTTTGTTCTATCACGCATTCATAACAAAGTAACAGATATTTTAATAATAAATTTAAAGAGAGATTTATTTATCATTGTCAATTTTGGCAGGTAGTCACAATGTTTTATTGGGAAAAAAGTTAAAGATAACCTGTATAGTCAATATCAAGGGGTCAGTCACCCATGAGATGAAATAAGCCATTGTTAAAATTATACATGCAAAAACAATTTAAAATAGAAAATGCATTTAACTTAATTCTAAAACAAAAAGTCAGGACACCATTTCAGAAATCAAAAATATAAGCAAAATAATAATTTTACTCTGCCTTAAAGAAAGACCAGTCTGGTTCAGATAAACAGATATTTGTACAAATAAGAGCAGTAACAGGACAGAAACCTGTCTAGAGCACAGTGAGGCAAAGAGGGATCGGTCCACTTTCTGGGGTAGGCAAATGGGTAACAGGAAAGCCTACCTCAGAGAGGGGGAACTACCAATAAATCTTTTAAAAATGAAAATGGTGCTCAGGTGGAGGGAGAGGGGAGTTGTTCAGAAGGAGCAGCATGAACAAAATCTGAAGAAAAGATGGTGACAGCGGTCTTGGGGTGATGGATCGGGGTGGTTTTTTAACGTCTACATTTTCAAATTTCTTTCAAATGAAAAAAATATGAATTTCAAAAGTCAAACAAAATAATCTTGTCTGTACTGTTCAGTATTATTTAAGATGCATTATTACTTTATAATTTAGATGTCATTGAAGGGGTTTAGAACAGGCTTTCCTAGATGTGCTAGTCTAGCATGCAATTTTGAGCCGAAGGAAACCGAGACCCTACGGGCAACTCCTGTCCCTCCCTTAACTACCTAGAAGAATCTAAACTGGGGGCCTTGTCCACAATAAGAGTTAATATCAGAGATAACCTTTTATGGCCTATCTACAGAGCAGGGCAAACATCTAATTACTGAACATCTGCTCTTCTTATGACTCTCCTCCCTTCTGAAGCCCCAGGCACCTTACTTCATTCCTTGGCTCAGGATGTCATATACATATCTCATTTTCCCTTCTGTCCCTGAACCTCTCATGTATATGGAGTCTCTGACTCATGCATGTGGGCTTCCCATTCATATGTACATAATTAAATTTGCTTAATCTGTCTCATTTTGATTTAATTATTAGATGAACTGAAAGAACCTTCCTCCTTCACATCCTGAAAACCAAATACTGGAGCAAAAAACCTCAAGCATTTATTACATTTCAAGCATTTGATACTGTGCATAGGATACTGTGTTTGCTATTTAGAAGATATAAATCATAAGACAAGACTTACCCATCTGAAAAGAAAGCTCTTAACAAAAAGCAGATATATAGAAAACACCAAACAAGAGGTAAGGCAGTAAGAGCTTCTATGACACAAAGACAGACTCCTCAAAACAAGCTTTCAGCTCAGTGAACACAAGCCAAAAACCGGCTACCTTCATTTATATCATGGGAACAAGGTGCTTACCCTTAGGGGTACCTCATCAGACGGCAGTACAGACCCCTGTCCTCCTGAGGGTGGCAGTACTTGACTCCCTCTCTCTGTTCCCCCTCTCGGTCCTCTCTTCTACTCTCTTTCTCCTTGTTCCTCCACCTCTCCTCCTCCCCTAATCCTTACTCCTTTCCACCTTGTTCCCAACCTCCTTCTCTCTCCAATACAATTAGGCTATATCCTCACCCTTTCCCACAAAGGGCTCTGACAAAGGTCATCAATTACCTCCATAGTGCAAAGTCCAATGGCCATTTTCCAATTCTTACCATGACATCCACCACCTCTATTGATACTGCTTAATTCAATTCCCCCTACTTTATCATGTGCAAGGCATGATGGGATTCAAAGAACAGTAACATCTGATCCCTGCTCATGGTCAAGCAGAGTTAGACTGTTTCGTGAACACGAGTTCAGTAAATTTTCCTCGATGCAATAACAAGTCTAGATGGGGACAGTGGGCCATAAAGAGGAGATCAGTCAATTTTAAATAGTGAAAGACAGGGTGTCTAGAAAGGATTGTGACTGATGACTTAGCTAAGTTGACAAGGAGGAAGAGTGAGGATGGGAGAGAGAGTTATTGTAGAGAAATGGTTCCAAGCAAAGGGAACAGCATGACCCAACATGGGGAGGAATGAAGTATTCAGGAAGATGGGAGTGGAAGAGACAAGAAAGGAGTGGGAGAGGTGGCTGGATGGAAATGAAGCAAGGAGTCAGTCAAGAAGCTGACTATATAGGATAAATAAAAATCAAAGACAGGCAATAGGACAAAGAAAATACAAAATGAAGCTAGGAATGATGTAGTATCCTAGTACATTCCATGAGGTTCTGTATTCGTGCTAGAGGCAAATCACAAACTTACCTCTGACCATTCTAGCTTCAGAGGCAAAGAAGGAAACATGATCAATTACATGATATACAGTGCCCATAAGATAAAAATTCACTAGCTGCCTAAAAACAAAAGCTCAGTTATTTAAAATACTTTGAACAGAAAGCTGTCTACTATATATAGTGTGAAATAGTTTGGACTTACTCTGTTGGCAACAGGGAGTTGTTCTTAAATTCTATGCCTTCATAGCATTAGTCATACCAATCTCACTCCAGGATAGCACCATTTCATTTGGAGACCTATAGTTCCAGATATTTAAATTCAAACATATTTACCTAAGTGCCAAAGAGGCCATAACCACTGTGGGGGCTTACTGATTAAGGTAAAGCCTGCCCATGAAAGTAATTTTCAAGTCTCCCTGAACATCAATGATGAATCTTAGTGCCTCTGAGGTTATATAATTCAATCTTAAAACTTCAGATTTTCAATTTTGCCCATATACACACATATTAAATAGGCCAGACCTTATCTAACATTCAGTGTTACTGGGCAATATATTAATTCTTTAGAGGAAAGCATAAAGTATTGAAAAGAGTGTGTTAATGCCTATTTGGTGGGCCCATTGCTCTTTTATAACAGTATAAGGCCATCATACTCATGCTTTAAAAACAAGGGGGAGGATAAGGACTTCGTATTTAATGGGTGCTAAGTTTCATTTGGGGTTGATAAAAACTTTCTGGAGATGGATGGTGGTGATGGCTGCACAATAATGTGACTCTACTTAATGCCACTGAACTGTGCACTTCAAAATGGTTAAAGTGGTAAATGTGTGATATATATTTTACCACAATAAAAAAAAAAAAAAAAACCCACAAGCAAACAAAAAGCTATCAAGTCAAAGCCAAAGATCTATCATGAAGGATGCATGAGCTACATTCTGGTCCTGTCATCTCTCACCTCAAAGTCAATAATACAATAAAACCACACAGAAGCAAAATTTGTTGATTTTCATACAGATATATTTTTAAATGCATTAGAAATTTATTTTAACAATATGTGTAGCTGGATTTCAGACAAAGTTATTAGCCTTTCATTTTTCCTTTTATTTCCCACCTTTTCCTCCTTACAAACGTATACATTTCTATAATAAGTAAAGCCACCCAGAATTTTCAGAATACTTCATCTGCCTCTGAAAAACAGGGTAAGGGATTTACAAAATAGCCTTATATTTACTAAACTTTTGATAGGCAATTGGGAAAATTTGTATAGCCCTGAGCAATGATTGCAAATGAAATATTTAGTAGGTTTTTTTTTTCCCCCCTTAGGTTTGTTTATTCCCATCTAGTTCTGAAAGGATTCGGGACGCTTAAATGATAATTACACATTACAGAAAAAAGTGTCAGAGTAACACTGAAAAACAGACTATATTTTACAAAATAAATGCTCTAGACTACAGACAAGCATTTAAGTTAGAATCTTTGCCTGATTAATTTCTCTGTTAAAATGGTAGTATTAAAAGAAAGTTTAATGTCACAAATTTCCGATGATCCAGATCTTTGAAGTTTAGTCAATGTTAGGATTTAGATTATTTTTGAACACATTTCAGATTGAACACAATCCCCTCTCATTCAAATAGCATGAAAGCCAATGGCTGTAACATGACTAAAACTTTAGTCGTCAAGTATATGTTAAATAAGTACAGCTTTCTGTATGTCAGTCATATCTCAATAAAGTGGTTTAAAAAAGAAAAATGAAACTAAGACTTTGAGTTTTTTATCCTAAGGAAAGGCTGAAAGAAGAGGTTATGAAGTTAACAATATATACGTGCCAATGATTTTTACAAGTTATTCTGATAAACATTTTTTTAACATGACCTTTGAAAACTAGCTTGAGAACAAATAGTACAAAGGAGCAACCCGTGGGAGAACTGTGGATCATGTCCAGATAACCGCTCCCCCTATTACTGAAGGTAACAGGAAATGGTCAGGCACACACACTCAATTTAATACCTTACTGTTTACAGTTTCCCACAAACTAGGCATGTTCTAAAAATGTCTAGAGTAACCCAGGGTAACCCAAGCTTAAAATATCAGTGCTAAATTTTTATTTAGCTTTAAGGTACAATTGCGTAAACTCAAAAATAACATAATAGATATGAAGAACACAAAGAAAAATTTTAAAAACCTACCACGTTTAAAATAAACTATGAAGTGAAAATCAAGATGAGTCCAGAAGGGGCTGCCAAGAGGCTGCTATAATAATCTACTGAGGAAGTGAAAAAAACTTGAAACAGAATTTTGGCAGTAAGCAACAAGAGTCAGACACATTCTAGACATACTGTCCAAAGTCAAAATCAGTCAAATCATATAGTGTTGCTTATGACAAAAGTTTCTTAAAGTTTTGACTTTTCCCCAAGCAACTAAATCTATTACTGTTTTCCACAACTTGCAAAATCTGCACACTGAATTGAGGATGAAGAGCTATGCAAACCATAGTGTGTGGGCTACTGGAAATTTTCTGTGTATCTATTTTGGACTATTAAATCCAGAGAGCTTTGTCTTATTGACATCCTTAAAAATTATTTTCAAGAAGGTCATCTATGCATGCACTCTACAAACATTCTAGAACTAAAGACCAGTTACAGAATAATCCATAGTTATAAAAAAAGTATTTTTATGTAATTCAATTTAAGAAATTAACATATACCAAGTACTTATAACACACCAGGTTAAGGGCTAGTTGCTGAAATTATTTAGAAAGATTAATATGACTGGTGCCCTCCAAGTATTCAAAGTCCAATTTAGTGAAAAACACACAAGTAAATGTGTTTATTTAAAGTGTTTCTGGAAATAGTAGAAGAAGTCACTCTTAGGGAACACAGGGCAAGTTTCCAAGCAAAAATGACATTTGAACTGAAAAAAAGAGCTTAAGACAGCAAAGAGAAC
>NW_006442107.1:22834055-22854067 GCF_000325575.1 Pteropus alecto | reverse complement strand
GAGCCCTAAGGCCGGAAAGAGCAAGATATGTATCTGAGAATATCTGGCATAGCTTGAGAGAAAGGTGGCCAGATGGAAAAGACGGGGTCCTCAAAGAGAAAGCTTTAAATGAGTCAGAGAGAGTTTAGACTTAACCTGTAGTAATGGGACAGTCATCCGATAGTTCTCCAGAAAGTGATAAGATCAGTTTTAGACTTTACAGATAACTCTGATATATATCAATGCCCCATGGCCACTGTAACAATTACCACAGTCTTGGTGGCTTAAGACAACAAAAATTTAGTGTTTCACAATTCTGGAGGCCAGGAGTCCAAAATTAGTTTCACTGGACCAAAATCAAAGTGTTGGCAGGACCACTGTCCCTCCAGGGGCTCTAGAGAAGAATATGTTTCCTTATCTCTTCCAGCTCTGGTGGCTGCCATCATTTCTGTGCTTGTGGCCACATCATTCTTATTTCTGTCTCCAACTGCACATGGCCTTCTTCTATTTAATCTCCTTCTACATTCCTCTTATATGGATACTTGTGACGGCATTCAGGTCTCGGCCATACAAAACCATGGTGATCTCATCTCAAAACTCAATCATATCTGAAAAGATCTTTTTTTCCAAAAAAAGGTTACAGATTCCTGGAATTAGAAGGTAAATATCTTTCGAGGGCCATTTTTCAGCCTCCCACACCTGACAATAAGCACTGTGGGCGACGGGCTGTAAGGGACAAAGACAAGAAGCAGGAAAACCAGCAAACAGTAGACTGTCATAGTCTTTGGGGTCAAAACAAGAGGGAAGTTGAACTAAATGAGGGAAGAAAACAGAAAAAAGAGAAGGACTAGATACCTAGATATTGGGGGAGAGGTCAAGAAAGGACATAAAAGATGACTTCCACATTTGCAATGTTCGCTGTGGGTGGATGATGATGCCAATTACCAAGACAGGGAATGCAGCAAGGGACAGAACATGATGACAAGTCTAGTTTCCATTACACAGAGTTTGAGATACTTTGGGCCAAAGTGGGAATTTTCAATAAACAGATGAGAAGCATAAGGGTATTATTATCCTCCACAACCAACTGGCCTTCAAGTTCAGTCAATTTAGCTTTAAAAGTATATCTCAAATTCATTCACTCAAACATCTGAACTAGTATGTGCCAGAATCTATGCTAATTGCTAGGGATGCAGAATTCCTCATGGAATTTACTGTTGAGTGGCAAGGCTGACAAGAACCAAATAATCATACAAACAAGTACAAAATGTCAACTACAGGAAATGCTATGGTACTGCAGTGCACGAAGAACCTATATAATTGGGATGTGAAAGTTAACCAGGCTTCCTTGAAGAAGCTTCTGACCCTTGAGAAAATGTCAGAAGGATACTTGTTCAACAAAGATATAACGGAAGTGACGTGAAATGCCCCATTCTCACTTACACTGCTTTTATTCAAACTCTTGTCATCTCTCACCTAGGACAGTAGGACCTCAAATCAATCTTTACTCTTAAAACACTTATAAACTCCTAAGTAGGGGCCACATCTTATTTTCTCTGAATTCTTAATTCTCAGTATAATGCAAGTATATAACAAAAATTCCACAATCTTTTATTTTTAAAAGTGAACTTAAAAATACTAATCTATACCACTCTATATGCATAATTGTGTCTGTTGGCTCCCTACTACCTGTATGCTAAAATTTAAATTCTTCAGCAGAATCTTACGAGACTCATTAGTCTTAAACTAGTTTCTTGGCTTCACTTCATTACTACCTTTCAGCATCCAAAACACGCACCCCTGCTTCAGTCACAGTACATTTCGTGATGTTTTTGAAAACTATTCATAAATCATATTCTTCTCCCATATTATCAGTCATATTCTTCTCCCATCTTATCAGTCTGGAGAACTCTAATGACTCTTCAAAATACCCCCGGAATATCATTTATTTTGTGATGCTGTCTACAACTTTCCCAAGCAGTTGGTTATTAGCTGTCTCTGCTCTGAATTTCTGCAATACTCTTTATGTACCATTTGGTAGTACTTACTCATTAACTTGTCCAACAAATATTTATTGAGTGAGCACCTCTTTGTCTAGCACCATCTCAGGGCTGGAATACATCCCTCCTCTCACTGAGAAGCTTACATCATTTTAATTGTGGGAGGTCGACAAGTAAATGAATATTATGTGAAAGGCGCTGGGGTTTTTTAATGGCAAGACTAAGGGATAGAAAACGATAGTGAAAGTCTGTCTGAGCAGAAAAATGAAGGAAGTGAGGGAGTGAGCACTGAGGATATCTAGGGCAAGAGAGTTCCAGGCAGAGGAAATAATGAAAAGCAAAGGTCTGAGGGAGAACATGCTTAGCAAGTTCAAAACCTAGCACTGAGGTCAGAGTGACAGAAGAGAGTGAGGACAGAGGAAGACTGCAGAAAGGTGGAACAGGGCCTGATCATCTAAGACTTTGGTTTTCATTCCAGCCAAGAAGCCTTTGGAGAGTTTTGTGCAGAGAACTGATATGAACAAATTCATATTTCAAAATTATCCCTCTGAAAGCTGTGTTTAAAATATTGTCAGAAATAAGGGTGCAGAGAGACAGTCAGAAAGCTACCGTGAGAATCCAGGTGAGGGACGACAGGAGCTTGGGTCTGGGTGACAGGAGTGGAATTATGAGAAGTGGTTATTTTCTGCTGTGTTCTGAAGATAGATCTGACAGAATTTTCTGAGGGACTGAATGTGGCTGTGAGACAAAAAACATGAAGCCATCTGTGATCGATAATTCTAAGGTTCTAAGAGTTGGCCGAAGCAACTGGAACGACAGATCTTCTACAAATCAAAAACACGGAAGACTGCAGAAGGGGCGGCCTTGTGAGTAGAAATAACGAGTTCTCATCTAGACATTGTTAAGACATTAGGCTCATTATACATTTAAGTGAATACGACAGATAGTTTGAGATGAGTCTGAAATTCAGGGGGATGAAATTCAGGGGGAAGACTGAGGCTGGAGACACAATATTACGGATTTATCAGAATACAGATAATATTTACAGGTAAGAGACTAGAGGTCATGTAAGACAATGTGGCTCAAGCATGAATGTGGAAACCTGGGGAGTTTCTCAATGACACAATGTCCTCCGATAGAGAAGGTATTAGAAATTTTAGGTGAGATCTGTATGACATAAGCCTGTAAAAGGAACTGACTAGAAAAATGTAGTAGGATTGCTGAGCAGCCAAGGGCACAACAAAAGTTAACAGCCACGGAAGTGTGGCCTTGCATTTAGTCTCCACTTTCACACAGTCAGTCGCGTGAGGACTGGTATGAAAGGCAGAGAGGGAGGGACTGGAGCTTTGCCTGGTGAGTATTATGCAGGGAGAGAAAAGCAGAGGAGTGATTATGATACCCCATGCAAGCTAAGCCTGGTAAGGAGAGGTATGAGTGGAGTGAGGTCCGTGAAAAGGTATAGCAGATGTCATGGTGTGGTCAAAGAAATGTTGGGATCAGGACTTCAGAGAGGGTGGGTTGAAAGACAGGAGTCAGTGGTCAGATTGTGGGATGTATGAAACTGAGGCAAACTCTAGGGTCTGATCTTGGGAGTGAGACGGGGCAGAGGGCTGCAGGACCAGATACCTTTACATTCCATTGTAACCATCTTTCTGTATGTTAGTCTCTTCCCCTAGACTGACAACAAACCCTAATTCAGGGACTGGATATTACTGATGTTGGTATCGCCGAGCCTAACAAAGCACCTCACACACAGTGGACACTCGGTAAATGTGCCTGGTTAATGAAATCTTCTCAATGCTAAGGACAATACTAAAGCCACATGGTTTTCCAAAAAATACTTAATAGAGATTCCATTCACCAGTGTTTATCTAAAACATACATATAGTATGAGTAAGCTAGTGGGTAATTTTTTAATGTTATAAACACAAAAACTAGATTAACAGTCCCTGCCACTACTTAGATTTTCTCAAAATGTTGTACCATATAGTGAATATAGAAGGTGTTTAATAAGTCATATTCTATAGCAGTTAATTGGCTGTACATCACATCAATCAATCAACCTGTTTTGTGTTGGGCAATAGAGGAAATACTGAAGTTAATAAAACAAGGTCTCTGCCCTTAAGGGACATTAAGTGTCGTTGGGGAGATGAAGAAATACACAAAAGGTTATATAACAAGAAAAAGGGCAAGAACAAGGCAGTATGGCTAACTGTCAAGAAAAAAGGGGGTGGGAGGACAGGAGAGGAAAAAAGTTCTGGGAATACAGATGTGACAGAGATTGCCAAGTACTATGCAGGTCCAAACTATAAAAAAAGAGACACGGAAAAGGCCCAGATAAGAAATGTACAGCTATTCTAAAAATAAACTTGAGAAGGAGAGAACACTGGGCTTGAGAACGTAAGGAACAGCATGCACAGTGTCCTAATGAATGGCCTAGAGGCATCGCCACCGCCTTCTCAACAACACTGACCACCTGGGTCAAATCCTGTGTCTTCTATATGTAAAATGTCAGCACAGATGTTATTGCTTTTCTCAACTACTACCAGTTGTGGCCATTGGATTAAACTTTGACACAGGTCCTAACTGTTCCTCTGCCCTAGAAAAGCCAAAGTTGTTTTATCAAAACTTCCATTCTGAAAGTTTTGATTTAAAAAGACATGAGCACCTACTGTTGCAACTGAGAAATGCTAAAACTGGCTTTAATTTTGTGATATAACTACTGGTTTTACCAGTCCACACTATTGGATTGTATGCATTATTCATGCACATTTTGACCAAAATAGCATTAAGAGGAAAACCTAGCAAGAAAGCCTTGCTTGAGCAACTGATCTCAACATGTTTCTAAAAATGAGAGTGAACAGACAGCAAGAAAAACAATACATTTTGAAGTTATAATATTGAAAAGACAGATATTTTTATGAAGCTGCTACCTAAGACCAGTATTGAAGAATAACAACCATGGAACTATTTAACCGGTAATAAATGTTTCAAAAATAATTCCTTAAAAGATTATTAGAGATGCATAAAGTCCTGCACCTTTAGTTTTCTCACACCTTCAGCTAATTTTTCATTCCTCACCGCTATGTGAGCAGATGTCACAGTTCCAACTTGACTGTAAGTTCCTTGTGAACAAATTTTACCTTTAATACTCTCATCCCCACTCATTCCTTTGTCACTATACCTCCTCTCCTGCATCGCATCTAAAGTGGTGTGTGCAGACTGTATGAATCAGTATTACTGATTCTCTTGTGCTTTCTTAAGTACTAATATATTTTCAGGGAGGACAGAAACATCAATGACATTTGTTCGACAACCTGCATTCAACAGACATTTAGAGAGCAACTATGACTGCAAGCTAAGTACCTCAGGGATATAAATAGATATGGTTCCAACCGTCATAAACAGCACAGCACAATCCAATGAATGGGCTATAAATGAGGTGCACACTGAAGGAACACAAAAGGAGAAATGATTAATTCTGCTTGAGGGAGACAGGAAAGACGAGCTCGGAGGGTATAATTTAGAAATATTTGAAAGCTTTGGTAGAAGAGGGCAGCATATAATAAAGGAGAAACTGAAAGGGTAGAAATATGGTAGGAATATGTAGAAGGCACCGCTTTCTTTTTTCTTTAAAGTGGTTCTTTCTACATATATCTACACTTTATTTGCTGGCAGAATGGAATTTTTCCACAGAACTAGTTAGTTTCTCATTAAATCATTTTGCTCAATACACATTAATGTTTAGTCCTTTTCTCAGGATCATTTATCCTAATAACAGAAATTTCACTCAACATAACCATTTCATTCCTTATACACACACACAAACGCACACACACAACCAAATGAGGACAAAATGTTGGGCTGCATTAGATTTAGTTTTTTTAAAATCATTTTACACAATGAGATTCAACCATATTGTGAGAAAGAAATGTTTGCCTTAGGAAATTTTATGAAATCCTTAGTCATTGAGCATACTAGAAAAATAATTTTTAAATTATCAAAAGATCTCGTTGGACTGGAAAAATTATACTACAATCTATGCTTGCCTCGAGATTTGTCTCATCCACTGTATTAGATTTCCATTGACCCTGCTTATCTAAAAATACTGACATAAGGGAAAACAGGAAGTCACATAAACTTTACCTCTAAATAAAAGTATGCTTTCATTTTAAAGTAACACAAGCTATTAGCAATTTTTAAAAAGATTCAGCATTTAAATAATTTACAAATATTTTAAGAGAAGTATCTCTAAAAACTTTGTTTCATATCTTTTAAATATTAAGATAGGCTTGATTTAATCTATTATTCTGATTCAGCAACTAAATATCAGCTTTAAATAAAATATGGGTTCTATACTTTTCTTGTTTTCATTTAACTCTGTCACTGTTGCACCTGAGGGCTGGAGGAAGTGTGCAGGAGTGCAGTAAGTGAAGGGGACAACACTGGTCTGAAGAGACGGGCAGAATCTGGATTATGTCAAGAGCCTTGAAGGCCAAGTTAAGGAGTCTGAATTTTCTCTAGGTGCAAGGAGAAGCCACTGAAGAATTTTGGGCAGGGGAATGCAATGAAGTGATCATCTACAAAGTGTCACTGTGGATGGTGTGTACAGTGAACTTCAGGTGGGCAGGCTGGAAGCACAGCAGTCAGTTAAGAGGCCGGACAAGAGCACGTACAGCACAGGTGATGATAATGAGCTAACATTTGTTAGCCTGTTAGAGTTACTGTTTTAAGTAAAAATATTTATGAATTTATTCCTCACAAGAATCCTATGACTTATTTGCAGATAAGAAACGAGGCATGGAAAAGTGAAGCAACTTTCCACAGGGCACAGAAATGAGTAGAGCCATAATTTATCAACAGCCTACTTTTTAACCACTGCACTATAGTAACAGAACATAGATGGATTCAAGGTATAAAGGTAAAATGGACAGGCACTGGTCTGGGTTTCACGGCTGTGGCATATGAACGTCACGAATCACTCCCAGGTTTCTGGCTTTAGGAGATGAGTGAGGTGCCATTTACTAAAATGGGACAAAACCTAGAAGAAAGAGGATCTGGGAGAGAGATCTAGAATTCATTTTTTTATTTATCTAGCTGATAATTAAATATATAAATCTCTAACAAGAAGTCAGAGTTGAAGATATAAATGTAGGAATTGTGGTAGTGAGAAACTAGTCCCAAAGATGTCCATGTCCTAGTCTCTGGAACCTGTGGAGATGTTACCTTACATGATACAAAGCCTCTGCAGACATGATTAAGGACCTTGACATGGGAGGTTATCCTGGATTATCCGGGTGGGCCCACTGTAATCCCTAGGGTCCTTAAAATAGGGAGGAAGGTCAGAATGAGAGAGATTGGAAGATTGCACACTGCTGGCTTTGAAGATGGAGGGTGGGGCCTCTAGCTGAGGGATGCAGGTGTCTCTAGAAGCTGGAAATGTTAAGGAAACAGATCCTCTCTTAGATCCTCCAGAAAGAACACAGCCCTACCAACAACTTGGTTTTAGGACTTCTGAGCTTTATTTGGGACTGTATGAGAATAAGTCTGCATATTGTTTAAACCATTACATTTGTTATAATGTTACACAAACAACAGGAAACTATTACAGGATTTTTAAGTTAGTTTTTAAAGTGATGTGGTACTGACAGTATAGGTGGGAGAAATAATAAACAGAAGTTCTTGAGTAGGCACAAGGAGATAGGTATCTAAACAAATGAAGAGGGGATGGTTGTAATTAAGAGGGGACATTTCTTTTTTTGTAACAGAAGGGAAGGAGGCAGTGGGAATGGAGGCTGATGTGTAGAGACTGTAGCAAGAAGATGAAGTCATTCTCAAAGGATGGGTTTTATGATTTCGGTGAATTATGTGGCAAAGTTATCAGCAGGTGAAGACTTGAACCCAGAGCATCTGACTTAATTTTAATGGAGTTCTACATCGTACCAAATGATTCCCAAGATTTGTACTAGGAAATAGTAGGAGTGGCCACGGAGAAGCTACTATGTTCAGGCAAATATACCAAAACTCAGGTGGTCATTCAGGGCAGGGAAGAACAAATGTACGGCACCTGTCCCTTTCCTTCATTTCCTATAGCCACAGTAGAACATGCCGATTAAGCGAGGCACTTGGACTCAGCTTCAGGATCCTTCTCAACCCAGCAATCCATAAAGCAGCAGTACTGCAAAGCAAATTGAATTAACACTTGAGATGAAATGTATTTGCCAATCTTGACTCGGGGAATATGGTTTTTTATCTCCTCCTCCCAGAGGAAACAACTGTGGAGATGAGTGTTAAAATATGACTAAGAAACAGAAAGATGACAATAATTGCTAAATGTCTATCAAGAGGAGAATGATTAAGAAAACTGGTAAATCATATCGTGAACTTTTATGCAACCTTTAAAAAGAATGAGCAGTACTGATGAGAAAGATTTCCAAACTATGTTGCTACATGAAAAAGCAGATCCAGAACAATAAAGCAACTAATTCCATTCATGATTCTTAAAAACCCATATGTACACCTGCACATATACATGTGAATGCTTTACAAAGGTCTGGAAGAGAGTATGTCAGGCTATTAATAAGAACTTCTGAAGAAGAGTGCATAATTAGGATAAGGGATGAAAGGGAAATTTCACTGAGTACTGAATGTACTTTTATACTGAATTGCTTATAACAAATATGGGTGGTTGTTTTTTTTTTAATGAAAATTAAACATTTTTTCTTTTCTTTATAAAGGACATAAAAGATGAGCAGATGAAGTGTCCAGGCCCTTTTAGTCATACATCTTTACATTTAATGCTGTAATCCCTCTAGCAACTTTCCTTTTTGAATGCCCCAAACACAAAGAATCAAGGAGGGAACACTACTGAACTTGGCACAGGGTAAATGTGAATGTCATTCACGCTCCCCTCACCTCCCTCAACCATGTTACATACTTACTTTACCCTGTCACTTATTCCACTTTCAAATCCTATCTTCGCTTTCTTGTCCCAGCATGAGTCACTCTTTCACAAATACCATGTGTAACTGACAGTATCATCATCATCATCATCATCTTTTCTCTAATTATTCCCAAATCTGGCTACTAAAATTACTTCCCCCCCCCCCTTTTGATTAGATCACATTTCTAATCATAATGTTCCTATTTACTGTTTATCTTATGTAATGAATCTCTTCTCCATAATTTTCCTTGTCCTATATTATCATATTTTCTTTAACTTCCTTATCTAATCTTTGGTTCTCATTTCTATTACCTCTGTGTTTCCTTTAATTTCCTAATATGAATTCCATCCTTTAACTCCTTATCCACCAAGGTCTCCTGCTTCCATAGTCAAATTTTGTGAGACCCAGTAATTTTATATGTTCACCTATTATATAAGCACTTAACTTCTGCACATAAAAGAATTACTTGTTCTCAGTCCCACTGATCTCGAACCTCTCCCCGCCTCCATGTTCATTCCACTCCCCTGCCTACACTCACCTCACACATTTTAAAGTAAATTCCTAAAAGGTAAAAACTACTTAGCAATACCTCCTCTTGCAAGTCGTTCTCAACTCCCCCCATCTCTCATTTTTTGAGTACCTGGTACACGTCACACACTGTCCTAAACAATATTTAAACATACAAATTTAGTTAATCCTGACTCAACTTGTTGAAATGGGTACTATAATTATCCCCATTTTAAATATATGTAAACTGAGAACCAGAGAGTTCAGGGAACTTGTAGAAGGTCACATGGCTGGCTACTGTCAGAGGCAGAATTTCAACTCAGAGAACCTGGCTCTGGAGTCCATACTCATTGCCAGTTTGCTACTGTGCTTTGGCATGTACTTCTGAGGCAAAGTACTTCCTCTTCTCTGCTCCAGCTACAGGATGGTCTCACCTCTACTTTGCACTTAGCATATGGTACTGTTAACCGAGATTTCTCTGTATTGTTTAAAGATACAGAGTACTCTTTGAGGACAGAAATTATCCATCTCTCTATCCTTAAACATGTAATAGCATCTAGAACTAGGAGGTGTTTAATGGTCATTGAATAAACAAATAAATTCATAGTTTTAATAGCACTCCATCCCTAGCACAGCATACACCATCAACATAGGCAGACTCAGCAATGACTTTCATTCCAAACTTTCAGGCTCCTGCCTTAATAACACAACGTAAAAAATAGCTAGTTTGGGGAGCTGTAGAGACATATCTCTATCTGTTCATTCCAAGAAACTCGAGGTGACATCCACTCTAAGACAACATTTAGGTGGCAGACTTTAAATCACCAACAATACAGAAGGCAGGATTCTAGAATTACCTGACAGGGCATCATAGAATTCGTCCTCACTGAGGATGCTGAGAGGAGGTGAGCCTTTTACCAGAGACTGCTCTAATTCATGGTGTTCAGTGGCGAGGGTCTCCAGCGCTTCTGACAAAATCTTGTTTTTTTCTTGCTCCTGTTTCAATTTAAAATTCCTCACCTGAAAGAAAACAGATATACAAAAAAGACTTCAGAGTGACAGAAGACAGAAACTGACTCAGAAGAATGTGAAAATTATTTGCTTTCAATCCGGTTCAATTGCAATGTCAGAAATGAAAACAGTCGTGTTATGTACACATGGATGAATGAGCAAAACTACTAAGCTAATTCTGTTCTTCCCATGGGGCCTTTTCTCACAACAGCTCTAACTAATGAAAATAAATTAAGAACTAGCAAACAAATTCAGCTCAAATGATCAAGATCCTAGTGTAAGAGCATTAGCCAATTCAGAAATCATATAAAAATTTTTTAAGAGACTCTCTCTCTCGACATTAATCATGAAGTTAGGAAGCCAGTTTTTGAATAATTAAAACCACCAGTGAGTTTTTCAACAAAATAAAGAATTAAAACATTTTAAATATTAAAATGTGTATCACGTCACAGCATAAGACATAATCTTCCAGTTTACTTACAAGATAGCTGGCATATCGAATGAAGGGGAATAAGTTACCAGGACACTACATTTTAATTTTCATTCTTAAATTCCATATTCTGCTTCTGATTCCATAGTTTACCTTGAATTTAGCACTCTAAAAAAATAAAAGAGCGTCTACAGCCATGTCGCCCTAAACAAACCCAACCCCATCCGATCTCAGAAGCTAAGCAGAGTCAGGCCTGGTTAGTATTTGGATGGGAGACCACCTAGGAAGACCAGGTACTGTAGGCGTAAAAAAAATAAAATAAAATAAATAATAATTTTAAAATTAAATAAATAAATGATAGATTATAGAAAAGGCAAAGCCTCCTTTAATTTTTCATCCCTTGAAGATACAATTTATTCTTCCTATCTGACTCAGGAGCATCCAAAACTTTGCAGTTAACTAAAAACCTTCTAAAATTTAAGTAACCTAATCCTCACAGAAAATATCAGGTACTGGATTTGGTGCAGACAATTCCACCTATTTCTGTACCAGAACTTTAGAAATCACAACTATTCCGTAACCTCCCTCCATTTCTGGGTCCACGTGGCACTTGGACGCAGAGAAGCTGAGATTTACTGTCACCCTCTGTGTGATCTCAGAAGTCTCGTGTTCCTGTTGGCTCACCTTTAAAATAAGACTAAGACTCCACTATCGTCTAATAACCTAATAGGCAGTCTTCAACTCAGTGGTCTTCAAACTTTTTTTTTTTTTTAACTTTAGCAGCAGAATCTATTTCTCAGATAGAATCGCTGCATAAAGAGATGTTGTAGAAAGCAGAACTGTGCTAAGCGACACAGGTGTGGATCGGGAGCCCCGACTCCCTCCCTGAGGTCCCCTCAAGACCCCAAACCAGGGGCTGTTCTGACAGTTTGAAAGGCACTGGAAGGGGTGACCCTCCCAAACCTCGTCCATGTTAGAAGTTTGGTCTCTGGGTTTTGGGGGCTGTCAATGTCTCTCACAACTGCTGTCCATTACTCAGTCTGTAGAACTGCACCCTTTCACTTCCGGACATTCCCCCACATTCTACGCTTGTTGGCCCCCAACGATGCAGCGATCTCCTCTGTTCTGACTCCAGAGCCCTTTGTGACTCTGAGAGTCACACGTTAGGTACAATACTCCAAGACTTCTGGATATGACCTAAAATACAGCTTTACTGAAATGCTAAGTTCATAACAGAAATAAGCTTAAACCTTATCTTGGGAATAGCTCCAATCCTCAGGCGCCTTTGGTGTTTATTTACCATTTTAGCAATGACATTATTAATATTAGAGAAAAATAGCAGTAAATGGTTAAGAAATAATGAGCAGACATGCAATACCTGAAAAAAAATTCAATACTGATATAATTACAATTTTTAAGAAATTGCAAAATACTTGCTAATATTCCTATAATCTAAATTTAATCTCCATACCATCTCACACCTGTTAGAATAGCTATAATCAACAGGACAAGTAATAACAAATCTTGGAGAGGATGCAGAGAAAAAGGAACCGTCATACACTGCTGATGGGACTGCAAATTGGTGCAGCCACTGTGGAAAACAGTATGGAGGTTCCTCAAAAAACTAAGAATTGATCTACCATATGATCCAGCAATCCCTCTACTGGGTATTTACCCCAAAGACTTGAAAACCCATATCCGAAAAGATATTTGCACACCGATGTTCATAGCAGCATTATTCACAGTGGCCATGACATGGAAGCAACTGAAGTGTCCTACAATAGATGATTGGCTAAAGAAGCTGTGGTACATATATACAATGGAATATTACTCAGCCATAAGAAGAGATGAAATACTGTCATTTGCAACAACATAGATGGACCTTGAGATAATCATGCTAAGCAAAATAAGCCAGGCAGAAAAAGTTGAAAATCACATGATATTACTTATATGTGGGATATGAACCTAAAAGCAACAAATGAGCAGGACAAACAGAGATTTATGGACATGGAATATACACTAGTGGTTACTAGTGGGGTGGGAGGTAGATGGGGTAAAGGGAGTCAAATATAGGGTTTAAGGGGAGGGTGAAGTGAGTAAAGGGGATCAAATATATGGTAGCTGAAGGAAACTGGACTTTGGGTGGTAAACACATAATATACAGGTGTCAAATGATAATGTACACCTGAAAATTATATAATTGTATTAACCAATGTTATCCCAATAAACCTAATTAAAAATTTAATAAATAAATAAATTAATTGATTTCATCTCCAGAGCAGAAAATACTTTTCTATGGTTGGAGTCAACTTAAAAAAAAAAAAAAAAAAGCTGTTCCTCCTCTATTTGATGGCTCAGACAATTCATTTATCTATAAACAAAAACTACAAATTTGAGCATCAATGTCCAAAATGATCTTTTCTTTGAAAGGAAAAGCTCTAACAGCACTGTTCTATTTACGGATTCCAAAAACACCACTACAGGAAGATCCAAACTACCACTGCCCACCTGCTCCCTTGGCTTATCTTTTTAGTTATGCAAATATCAAAATGCAAATGGGCTGTTGAGACTATATCTTGCAATATAACGATCAACTAAATTATCCCTTCCAGTTAACAAATACACAAGTTTTAATACCTAACTTCGTCTAGCAGATTTCAGAAAAGTGGCAAAGAAATGATCAAGGTAAAAGTATCACTTTCCCTCAACAGAATCTTTTTCAAAATCCAATTTATCTTTTATCCACCTAAAATAAGCATCCCTTCATCTCTGCCATCTCGGCATCTGTTCTCACTAGTTCATCAGAGAAGGAGTGAAAGGAATGGGAAGCAGAGTGGGGAGAAGAGGCTCTACCACGTTCTAGTTTATACCTTGTTTTTATCTGTCACTTGAGGTGAGTGCACTTAAATTAGTTTTAAACATAACAGGATCTTCTGTTATCTTACTCTAAAACTCTCCACAAAATGGCAATTCCTCTCTTCAGTACATGGATGTATCTGAGAGAGCAGGTATATATACCACAGAAACTGCACTAGTAAATGGCGTACTGCTTTGGAGAAACATCTAAAAACATTTAACTGCCATTAATACCTCTTAATCGATTAGAAAGATCACTGGAACAATGCAATTCCAAATCCTCCACAATCTCAGTATTTCAGAAGTACCTAGGGGATACCCTGCATATACAAATTAGTATAGAACTCCTGATAAGGTTATACAGAGTGCAAGTTTGAGAAAATCTTCATGTTACTTTTAAACTCTGTTTCCAAATTCTTATTTGTTAACTTAGAAAGTATGTTGTAATAGAAATAGTACCTTTTATATAATACCTCTTTGCAATTCTGGGCACAGTGCTTCATTTATATTATGTAACAACATATACATACTGATGATGGTTTTTTAAATCCTCAAACTATAATAATCACCCTAGTTATTAAAAGGATAAAGAACTTCCTTCACAAAATTAGTAAAACCCAACATATGCGCTTATAATTACATTAGAACATTTCTAGAATACAGTTGACATTTTATTTTTTAAATTCACATATAAAATTTATACCCTCAACCCTGTGACTTTCCCGCAACAAAAGCAAACATATGACCAAGTGAACATAAATGTCAAACTCTTCATCAGGAAAAATTTAAGGACTGAAACACCATACACTTAGAAAACATACACTGCTCCATGTCTGTAGCTCCTTAAGACTAATGCCAATTCAAGTTTTTCCAGTAGTCTATTTAAATCACTTCATCAGGAAAATCTCTCACCTTACTCCATTTCATGCTGGCAGGTGAAATTCACAATGAATACTTCCAAAGTGTTCTTCCCATCGACAGTGAATGAATGCCAGCAAAAGAATCCAGAGTCAAGTGCTAGCCAGCGTCTACACACTTTATCTACTCCCTCATTCTATCAAGTACCCTGTTATTTAACTACATTTCTAAGGGGTTATATCAGGCAGACATAATAAATCTGGCAAAGACATAACCACTAACTGGAGAGTAAGGATGAGCATTCATAGAACTCTGTGTCCAATTATACAATTATAGGACAGCTGAAATCCTGGCCTTGAAGAGCATTCTGCTGAAGCTCTTTCAACTGGCCACACTCCGGTCAGTTCAACTGCGTTAGCCTAACTCACTTCTTCTTTGTTATTGGATGAATGGCTATCATAACAAAGAATGTTAAGACTGAAATACTAGATCTTTAATTTTAAAATATCTAATTTTCTCTCTCAAATAAGGAATAACATTGACACTTATTTCTGTGGTACAGGACCAACAATATAGTGACTCTGAAACTTTTCTAAAGATATGTGCTTTAGGTGACTCCCTGCTATTGCCACATAGCTATTTAAAAGTGGGGCTGGTCATTTACAGCTGGTAAGGGCTCTTCTGCTCACAGAAGACCACAGTGATGTTCTGGTGGAGGAAGAGAATGGAGCTCTCGGGCGAATGCACAGCCAGACTGGAATCACAAACTCACCTCCAGGGTCCAGGAAAATTAACACCTGATCCCATGTCTGATGCATGATCAGGTATGGAAATATATCCCCACAACCGTATAATAGACATTTGCTTTGTTTTATAGGTTTACA
Source organism: Pteropus alecto (assembly GCF_000325575.1). NCBI lineage: Eukaryota > Metazoa > Chordata > Mammalia > Chiroptera > Pteropodidae > Pteropus > Pteropus alecto. The sequence continues at coordinate 22,838,598 of NW_006442107.1, read as the reverse complement.
AAGAACCTGTGCACACATTATATTTTAGGGTTTTCATTGACTCTAAGGCCCTTCCATGCCATTTCATCACCGCTTTTTTAAATGTAATAAATTTCCTTACGTTCCTGAAGCTTCTTTTTCAGTCTTTGTTATTACTAAGATACTTATTCAAAAATAAATATGCCTCAGTGACCAAAGCAGACTTGTCTGATAGGAGGAATAAAGATGAGACAGGATGTGCAAGGAGGTCGTGGGTGGGAGGACTGCACAGGGCTTGCAGATAGCTGTAAGAGCTCTGGCTTTACCTCTGAGATGGGAAGCCACTGGAGGGTTCTGAGAAGAGTAATATTATTTGATTTTCATTTTAATACGATCTTTGTGGCTGATATGCTGAAGAGGAGACTAGGGAGAGTCAAAAAGATCCCTTAAGGGGCTACTGCAAAAATCCAAAAAAGAGATGTGTAACAGCAATGGAGGTGTTTAGAAGTAGTCAGATTCTGGATATATTTTGAAGGAAGGTCTAAATGATTTGCTGACAAAATGATGATGGGAGGTGAGAGAAAAGAGGAATCATGGATGACTCCACAGTTTTGGCCTAGGCAACTAAAGATAGACTAATCATTACTTAACATGAGGAAGGCTGCAGGAGGAACAGAGACAATCAGAAACTCAGTTTCATACATGGTAAGTGTGAGATGCTATCAGATATCCAAGTGTAAATGTCAAGTAGGCAATTAGATGTTAAATCAGGCATTCAAGGAAGAGGTCCAAGAGATAAAACTCTGGGAATCATATGCAAATAGATTATACTTTAAGCCGTAGGACTAGACAGAATCACTAAAGGAGAAAGTGAGGTAGAAACAGGAATAAATCCAAGAACAGAGATTTACTTCTGATGAGAAAGAAATCAGCAAAAGAAACTAAAAAAAAAGAGGACAGAGATAGAAGGAAAACCAGGAGTGTGTAGTACGCTGGAAGCCTACAGGAAGTATTTCAAGAAGGAAAAAGTGATTAACTATGTCAAACCCTGATGACAGATCAAATAATAGGAGAAGACAGACCTCTAGATTTGGTGATGTGGAGGTCAATAAGGAACCCGACAAAGGCAGTTTCAACGGAGTCATGAGAGGACTTTGGCAAGGACCTGACAGAGCGGGTCCAGAAAATGAGAGAAGAAAACTTGGAGCAAGCACAGCCCATTCTTAAGAAGTATGTTTAAAGGGAAGGAGAAAATGGGAGCAACTGCTGGAAGGGAATGTGGGGGTCCATAAGGCTTTGTTATGGAAGACAACCCAGCAAATTTCCACACCGAGGGGGAGGATTCAATAGACAGGGGGAAATTAATGATGTAGGGGTGAGGGGAGAGAATTGCTGAAATGATGTTCTTAGACTTGCAAAAAGGATGGGATCTAATCCACAAGTATTCAGTTGGCCTTTGCTAAGGGCATAAAAAATACATCCTTAGTTGCAGGAGAAAAGGCAGCATGTATGTGCACAGATTCAGATAGGCAGGTTGTGTGACGAAGTTTTCTTCTCATAATTTGTCTCAATGCATGTAAGAGAGAGAGAACAGAAATTAGACAAAGGAGTCATCTACGAGTCCCAGCATGTGATGTAGGAAGAAGCCTCTCGTTTCTTAACATTTCATTATACACAATGTAAAAAAGTTCACCCTGAGATTAAAAATGAGGTCACTTCCATGGCCCTCCAAAGTCTCATTTATAGTAATCTGGCCCACTCAAAATAGGGCAGCTGGTCAAGGATTTTACCGTTGCTTAGAGCAGATTGTGAGTGGCTCCCAGCGTCATTAAAAAAAAGCCCCTTTCTTAATGGCACTGCCATCTTCTTCAATCTGGCTCAAGCCCCGAGAAAAGGAAATCTCACTGGAAAATACCTCTTTACCTTTCTGCCCTTAGGCTCCGCTTTGGGAAAGAAGATGACTTATCTCTATCTGCTTGTTGACTTACTGAATCGCTTTAAGTAAAAGAACTTGAAGGGAGCTTGTTAATAATCTGTTATAGACTTCCAAATTTATCTCCGAACATTTAAACCAAGAAGGAATTTGGGGGATAACTGGCTACTCCTGAATCTAGGACAGAGCCCAATAAATAGGCACTTAAGAAATATTTGGTAACTAAAATGGGGGATTTTAAAAGCAAGATGAAAATGATAGTTGGAAGAATAACTATAAACCCAGAATAATTTATGCTTATTTTTGTCAGACTGATTTCAAAATAACCTGCCATAAAAATAAAATCAACTGGAGACTAGTTTTACATAAAAATGATATAAAAATAAATTGTTTTTAATCTTATTCAGCCATTAAAAAAAAATGAAATCCTACCATCTGCAATGACATGGATGGACCGAGAGGTTATTATGCTGAGTGAAATAAGTCAGACAGAGAAAGAAAAATACCATATGATTTCACTTATATGTGGTATCTAAGGAACAAAAAGAACAAACTAATCAAAAACAGACTCACAAATATAGTGGACAATTTCGTGACGGACGAAGGGGAGAGGAGTTGGGAGAATAGGGCATGGGAAGCATGGCAGAGGGAATACAGTTAGCATTAATATGATGGTTAAGTGGAGGGCCGGGGGAGGGAGGGAGCAATTGGGGGGATCATTTTATAAACATTATAGATGTCTAACCAATGTACTACATATTTGATACTAACAAATAATTTTTAAAAATTGTTTTTATATTCTTTAAGAAAAGCAGAAAAGAGAAGTATGTCTCTGAAACAAAAATACTTTTCACTTCCACAGTACACTACTAATAATAGATTCGATACACATTTACTCCACTGCCTTGTTCAGTGGGTCTGCCATTTAAAATAATTTGGTACAAGTAAGAACTCACAATAATTTTCTTTCGGTTGCGAAGTTGAATCACTTGACACCAATTATAACACTCAAAAAGGAATGTCTACAATAAATTAAAATTTCCATAACTATAATGCACATTTTACATTCCAGAAGTAGCACTTACAGAATTATGTTACTAAAAGCGCTACCTGTTTCAATGTGTAATTTCCAACGTATAATATCCTAAATAACAGTAAAATGTATCAAAAGTTTCAGAAGGTTTTTATGCATCATCGTGTAAATTAAAGAACAGAATGTTAAATTGCCACGTAATGACGTATATCAAATACAATGCAAACAACTTTCGATGTAATGTAACAAATCAATTTTGGCCATATAATAATGGTAAAATTCTAAATCAACCTGTTTGTTAAGATTCTGAATTCTTAAAAGTCTATTTTTAAAATCATATCTTTTCAACTCTCCATTAAATATTTGTTCAAGATTGTATTCCCTACTGCCTGGAATGGTGGCTGGAACATGCTCAAAGTATGGAAATAACATTTTTAAATAAATATCAAGGTGTACAGTAACAGGAAAGGTAGACGTGGGATGGAAGCAAGGCAAAATAAATTTTTGGTAAGATCTCTTTACCCAATATTAATATACATTTCAAAGCTTATCAAGAATGAAGTGTAGGACCCCGAGCAAAGATGTCTCTAAAAGTTTCATTATTCTTAACTTCAATATGAATTTATTTAGCAAAAAATAAATAAATAAATAACTTCATAAGCATTTGTGTAAACCATGGTTCTGCATAGAGAGCTATTTCTATATCTACTACTGATAAAGTATATACATAGCATCTTTATAGTTTAAAAGGCATTTTTACACACTGTTAGTTTAATAAATCTCCCTAACAGCCTTATGAGAAATGTACATGTATAATATGTGTATAAAGTGAAGACTATACAGTTTAAGTTACTAGCCAAAGGTTAGCAGAGAAATAAGAGCTGAAACCCAAAATCTTTTAACATCAAATCCCATAAGCTTTTCAACCCATGGTATTGTCATTGAACTATACAGCCTAATAACACTGAGGATGAAAATACATGATCACGAGTCACAAAAGCAGAGAGTCTCACTTCGGGAAGGGAGATGCTTGCTGATTACTAGACTGGTGGACCAGGCAAATGCAGAAAGGAAAGCAGAATTACCTGGACCACAGTAAAGCATTTGTTAAAATCATCCCAAGGGCCCCTGTCAAGAATTACATCACTGTAAAATGGCAGAATGGTAGATTAGGAACCTGGCTGAATCCATGCCCTCCAGGAGGAAGGTTTCTCATTCCAAGAATTAGTAGATCTATCTTGTTCAAAACCTGGCTAAGAGCCAAGGTTCTCTATCACAAAGAGTATATCTGAATCAACTATAGAGTTTGTTCGGTTTTGCTTTTTTTTTTTTTTTAAATTAGAAGGCCCAGTTCTAACCCAGACCTACTGAAATCAGGACTTCCAAGAATGAAGTAGGCCTGTGTATTGTGACAGAGATTGCTAATTTCTCACACTATCTATTTTCCTTTCCTTCCTTAATAAGAACCCCAATTTGTTAGTTGGCTACATTGTCTTTCAGCTAGAAAACTAGTTCTCATTCTCTCTGGCAACTGTGGCTATATGGCTAAGTTCTGCCCAAGAAGAATGGAGGTACTGTGAGGCATTTGCCAGATCTACTTAAAGGGAAGGGCACACTCC
>NW_006442107.1:22793678-22834023 GCF_000325575.1 Pteropus alecto | reverse complement strand
AATATTTGGAACAGCCCCTAATACCTGAAACTGCTATACCAGGTCCACACTGCCCATTTTCTGTCTTCTTTAAGGTGGAAAAAAGTAATCTCTAACTATTTAAAGCTCATGTCATTTGGACTGGGGGATTTATATTTATTCGATGCTAATACTAATACATGTAATGTTTTTTCAAAGCACCACAGGTTATTCTGATATGGTTCCTGGATAAGAATTACTGATTTAGAAGATTTTTAGTTTAGTTTAAAACTATTTACTGAACACCTACTATTATTTTAAGTAAGTTCTAGAGATAAAGTAGAATTGGTTACTCATTGGAGAGATTATAATCTAACAGGAGGAAAAAACATTTCATATTCCTACCTGACTCATCTACTAAAAATCCAAACACAGCATTACTTCCTTATTTAAAGCTTTTTCCTTACTGCCTTCGGTTAGTCTCAAAGTACAGTATACACCCATGAGATATGGGAATATTCGAAAGTCATTTGCATTTATTTTTGTTAAAAATATTAAACAAAATATGACACATACAGATTGACAATGGTGCCCTCACATGGTCCCACACATCACATGGTCAAAGGACAAGTGCAGGAAGCACAGTGACTTCGGGGAAGAATGGCAACTACCAGTCAGAGCCGGAAAGACGCACCTGCTTTCCGGGGACTGCGATGGACTGCACTTGATGAGAGCTTGAGAGCTTGGTTACCAAGATTAACAGACTATATTATCTAGTTTTAGTTAACTCACAAAATACACCTATATCATAGAGACCACTGCAAAAGAACTTCAGACTCAATAATACTAATGACACAAAGTCAACAAACAGGAAATGAATGACAAAGGCTTCTACTGCTAGTATGAGTGAGTTCTGTGGTAGTTACCCTGGGAAAAACAGGTCATATATAATCAGATAACAACAAGCCGGTTCTCCAGAAGACCATATGAAATATGGACGTATGTATATAATATAGGCCACCCTGTATTTGTTATTATTATTCACTGAGATATAAACTAATGAGCATATGAAGCCATATCGCTCAACATTTAAAGTCGAAGCCTCCAGAGGGTGAAAATAAACCTCTCAAAATTTTTAGTGAGTTTTTTAAAGTCACATGAAATCCAGTCCACAACTTTACCTTTAAATTTCTTCACTAAATGTAATAAAATGCTTAGAAACTCCTTTAAGGTTATTTAACAGAAAGGGCAAAAAAAGCTACAAATCACTTAGGGAAATACTTTCAAACTACAAAAAAAGTCTGAAATAATAGTCACAAAATAGTGTGATAAAAACCTAAAATATATTACACTGTCAAAAAAATATTGCTGTAAGATACACAGACAAAACTGCTAAAAATATTTTTTAAAAAAAAGAATTTAGTGTGGGATATTCATACCATATGGAAAAATTACAGATGCTTTGAACATGTCTCAGCTAAACCATGTTTGAATAATGAACTACGAGAACTAGCTATTTTATAAAACTCTAAGGGGAAAATGTACCAAAGAAAATAAATTCTCAATAAGTGACTAATTTAAAATATTTTATGGAAAACTGTGTATATAGGTATAAATATAATGCACTGATACAGTAGTTATTTTGACCAAAAATTTTAAGAGACTAATAAATTTGATATCAAAATATGATTAGGAAAATTACAAGTCAATCTTAATCAGCAATACAGAGTAACAATTATAAGCAAAATATTAGCAATAAATTATACATAAAGAGAAAATACATCACAACTAAGTTGGGTATTAATTCTAGGAATAAATCTGTCAATACAATCCTACATAATTAGATTAATAGATTTGTACATTTCTAAATAATGTAAAAACATAAAATCATTACAATACATACAAATATAGATAAAAGTAAACCAATTGAAAAGTGAAGTTTTAAAAAAATTACAATTGTGTAGATCAATTTGGGGAGACTTGACATCTTAATAACATTTAGTCTTCTGACAGAAATGAAAAATATCTGTTTATTTACGTCTTTAGTTTCTCTCAGCAATATACCAAAAGAGATTAAAAGCAAAAACTCTTAATGGATCATAGACCCAAATGTAAGGCTAAAATTAGAAAACTTCTGGAAGAAAACAGGAGGAAATCTTAGTAAGCATGGGTTTGGCAGAGATTTCTTTAAAAGTTCACAAACGGCAATAAGTATAAAAGAAAAAAATGAAACTTGGACATCACCAAAATCAAAACTTTTGATTTTCAAAAGGTAATGTTAAGGAAATGAAAGACAAGCAAGAGATTGGGAGAAAGTATATGCAAACCATATACTTTCTTATAACTCAGCAACAGAATGACAAATTAGTCCATTTAAAAATGGGCAAAGGACTTGAGCGGACATTTCTCCAAGCATATGCAAATGGCCACCAAGTATATGAAAAGATGCACAACATCCTTAGTCATTAGAGGAGGTAAATCATTACCACAATGAAATACTACTTTGCACCCACTAGGATGGCTATAATTAAAAATAAATAAATAAAAGAAAATAAATGTTGGAAAGGATGTGGAGAAAATGGAACCCTTGTGCACTGCTGGTGGGACTGTAAAATAGTGCAGATGCCATGGAAAACAGTTTGGTGGTTCCTCAAAAAAGCTAACCGTATAACTAGAAAATTCACTCTTAGGTATATACCCAAGAACCGAAACATGTTGAAACAAATACTTATACAAAAATTTTCAAAGCAACACTCTTTATAACAGCCAAAAGGTAGAAACAACTCAAATGTCCATAAATGGATAAATGGACAGATATGTTATGTACATAGAATGTAATACTATTCCTCCATAAAAAGGAACAAAGTACTGACACATGCCACAATACACATGAAGTTCAAAAACATTATACTAAGTGAAAAGAAGTCAGACACCAGAGCTCAATGGGTACAGAGTTCCCTTTCAGGGTGATGAAAATGTTCTGTAAGTAGCTAAAGGTAATGATTGCACAGCACTGTGAATTACTAAATGCCACTGAATTGTACACTCAAAACAGTTAATTTTATGTTATGTGAATTCTACCTCAATTTTTTAAAAATTAAAAACAAACTCAAAAAAGCCTCATAACATACATTCTCCATATAACCCAGCCATTCTACTTCTACATATTACCTAAGAGAAATGAAAGATTATATCCCCGCAAATATGCATAGCTTTATTTCTAATAGCCAAAAATTGGAAACAATCCAAATGTCCATCAACAGGTGAATAGATAAATTGTGCTACACAGCCAAAAAATGGAATGCTATTCAGTAATAAAAAGGAATGAACTACTGAAACATGCGACATGGATGAATCTCAAAATAATTATGAATTAGAGAAGCCAAACCTCCTCCAGGCCCCCCAAAAGTATAAATTATATGATTCCACTTATATAAAATTCTATAAAATGCCTATTACTCTTTAGTGATAGAAAGCTGATCAATAGTTGCCTGTGGATAGGGATAAGTAGAAAAGTGGGAGGTATTACAAAAGGCAGGAAGAAACTTCAGAAGTAACAGAAGTATTCCTTATCTTGAATGTAGTGATGGTTTCACTAATGTAAACATATGTCAAAACTCACTAAAGTACAGTTTAAATATGTGCAGTTTACTGTATGTAAATTATATCTCAATAAAGCTGGAAAAGGATAATATTTAGCAATACTAAGGGCATAGTAAAAAGACTGATCATATACTGACAATGGAGTTAAAGTGGTATTTCTTATGCAAACATTTTTGAAGAATATGTTTGACAAAATACTCACTGTGATTATTACCAAAAATATAGGATATTAAACAGTAATATATACTGCATTTGTGTGTTTACCAATATGAATAAACTAAGACACCAAAATCCTGCCAGTGGTTGCTGGATTCTGGTTTTTATATTCTTCTCTATACTTCACCAAAAATCGCTTTCTGTATGCTCCTGTATATCTTGCGTAGCTCTCTCATAATTTTACAGTTAGAGAAATATCTTTAAATGTATCTGTTTAGGAATTGATTTTGCATCATCATATATTTGCATAGAATTTGCAAATATGCAAAACTTTGCATTGAATCAAACACAAAACAATGTTTGCAAGGTACTCTCCAATAGTGCAGAATGCATGGCTCTCTCAGTCATCTAGAATAGGAACCCAATCTGAAGTTGTGTTAAGCACACTCCTGTCTCCTCATGGTTGCAAAGCTTCTAAAAATAGCTTACTCTTATATAACCACTCACCACCAATTTATATATTTTATGCATCCTGGAAGTAAATTTCTTTTTTAGTGATATGCCACAAGAAAAAGTAAACAATCATTTTTAAAAGCAAAGTTAATCACAATCTAACCAAACCTTATTTTCATAAGTTATTCAACGATTCTGTAGTTGATAGTTCTAAAAATAACTAGAAAAAGTCAAATATAGCAGAAGTAACATCCTACTAGCTCTAATTTTTTAAATGAATTTTGATTTGTATACAAAATATATTAATTTTAGACATATAGTTCAATGAATTTCCAGAAAATATAAACCCCACATAACTAGCACCACTATAAAGACATAGAACATTTCTATTCTCCTCTTCCCCAGAGTCCCTTTACAGTCACTAGCCCCATTCCCCCAACTCCAGGCAACCACTACTCTGATTTCTACAACCATGCATTAAGTTTGTTCTTGAAGGTCAAATAAATGGAACAATGTAGGATGTTCTCTTTTTGTCTGGCTTCTTTCAGTATACCGTTTTTCAGATTCATTCATGTTGATGCAAGCATAGTTATAAGCCACTTAACAATGCAGATACATTGTGAGAAATGCATCGTTAGGTGATTTCATCATTGTGTGAACATCACAGGGTGATTCACACGAACCTGGGTGGTATAGCCTACTACACACCTAGTCTATAAGATATAGCCTATTGCTGCAAGGCTATAAGCCTGTATAGTGTGCCACTGTATAAAACAGGGGATTAAACCAAGCACAAGAGAAAATGATGCAATCAAGAGATGCTATAAACACAAGATGTATGAGGCTGCTGCTGGTGTAACACGACATACTGTTTCACAGTAAACCTTCTTTTAATAAGTAGAAGAGTACACTCTAAAATAATAATTAATGGCATATACACACATAAGCCAGTAACAGTGGTTTATTATCAAGTATTATGTACTGTACTTAATTGTATGTGCTATACTTTTATATGACTAGCAGCACAGTAGGTTTATTTACACCAGAATCCCTACAAGCACGAGTAATGTATTGTGCTACAATGTTATGACAGCTATGATGTCACTAGGTGACAGGAATTTTTCAGCTCCATTATAATCTTATGGGACTACCATAGCATATGCGCTCTGCTGTCAATCAAAACATCACTGTGTGGTGCATGACTGTATAAGCAGTTCTTTCCTTTTTCACTCCTGAGGACCGTTCCACTGCACAACTCTACCTTGATTTCCAACTCCGCTTTTCTAATGCCTTTGGCTCAGTCTCTGGAAATATCTTTCTTCTGTATGTGCTGAACATTGTTAAATCCAGAAAGACAATAACTTTTATGGAATTTTGACATTTCATTCTATTTTGATAAGTACTTTCACAGTTCTCAAACGAGGGAGGAAAAAATCTAGAACATACTAAAATCACAACTCAGTAGATTAGAACTCCATCTGAAGAACACATTTTAAATATCTTAAAGCAGTGCTTCCAGTGTTTTCCAAGTCACGGCACACACAGAAAATGACCTTGGTAGGGCACACAGGAGAGATCAAGCACCTGATTTGGGGGCTCTGACCACTCTAAGGGCTGAAAAGATAATTTATCTTAAGCCCATTACTTGGAAAGCTCTGTTAAGATATATTTTAAGAGCAAGTATTCTTCTTTTAATAATCTATATTTTTACAAAATACAAAAATCTTGTAAGCAAATAAAATTATATGTAAAATAAAATATTGCTTAAGCAAGCAAAATGATTTGAAAATTCGCAAATTCCTAAACAGTGAACATGGCTTATTTTTTCCTTCTTCAAGTGCACTTAACATTTTTCTGATGTGACCACTGACTGTGACCTGGTGCTCACATGCCCCTTCCAAGCCCAGTATGATGCAACTTCCAAGCAGAGAGGAATCAATCATTTCATCTGCTCTTCGTGTAACAGATTCTCATCAACCACCTACACCATGCCAGGCATTCCAGGCCACAGGGAGTCAGCAGTGAACAAAATAGACACAAATCCCTGTACACAGAGAACTTACGATCTACTGTGGGGAAAGAAAACAGGTAAATAAGTGAAATGTTTAAAATGTTAGGTGGTGGAAAACATGAAAGACTATAAAACTGGGAAAGGGAAAGGGAGTCCTGGGAGATGGGATGGCCAGAAGTCTCACTGAGCAGGTGTCACTAGATTAAAGGCTGACGAAGGTGAGGAGAGTGCCAGGCAAGCATCAGGGAGAAGCGAGTTCTGGGAAGCAGAACAGCAGAAGTTCTTAGGAAGAAATGGGCTCATGAATCTGTTGAACAATAGGAGGCCATGCTCCTCTGAACAAAGTGAGTAGGTGAGAATGAAGCCAAGGGGAGGTCGGAGAGGTAGGGTGCCAAGCCCATCCCATGGGCTTCGTAGGTCACTGGAGCAACTGAGGCTATTTCCCCTGAGCTGGATGGATAGTACTATGCTCTGCATGCAGACTTCATGTGCAACACTAGACTCATTTTTGGATGACACATTTTGAGAAAAAAAAACTGAGAGGGATCAGTGAATACTGAGAAAACGAAGGCTTTAGAAAGCCTGACAGAGTGACAGTTGAAGAAACCTAGAGATGTTTGTCCTGGAGAAAGGAAGAATTTACTGGTTGCTCCAAAGAGCTGAGAAACTCACAGAGAAAACATACTTTTTTTGTGATGCTGCAGAGCATAGAATTGGATCTATTAATTTTTTTAAAACACTGAAAAACTTTGCCTTAATGTAAGGTTTAACTTCCTAGTATTTACAGTTTTCCTACAATGGAATAGCTGGCCCTAAGAGAGAATTCATGTACAACAGTAGTAGCAGCAGGAAAAGCAGGAGCTAATATAATATCCAGGTATGTTTACTATGTAACAGAAGTTATGATGAACACTTGGAATACTATCTCATATCCTCCCACCATCCTGTGACATAGCATTATTAATGATGAAGAAACGCAAACTTATTCAGATTACATACCCTGCCTACAATCACATAACTAGTAGGTGACAATGCCAATATTCAAATCCAGGTCTGTTTGACTCAGGCTCCAAGCTTGTAACCTATATCTTTACACTGACTGTATGTTTACATAGTATATAAAATAACCATCAAGCAAGCAGCAAGTTGGAGAAAAGATTCTTGCAAATGAAGAAAAATGAGATGACCTCTAAAATCCCTTTTATAATTTTGTGGTTACATTTCTCCCACGTTTCCATCTTATTTTTAAAATTTTCCTTTGACTTCATGGTATACAGATATTTTGTACTTTAAATATGGCTAAAAAAACCAAATAATAATTTCATTATAGCGTATATTAAATTTCCTATTCAATTCTAATGCTAAGGTTAATCATTCCCTGGTTTTCAGTGAAATATTTTACTTTGTTAGTTCCCATGTACAAGTGAAAGTAAACTTGGTTTTTCTCATGTATACTGATTTCCTTGTCCCATATTTTATATCTGTGTGTTTCAAACGTATCTTCATTTTCTTAGGTTAACTCTGCAGACAAGGAAAAGTTATTTTCGATTAAGCAATTATCCTTCAAAATACAATAGCAAATCAACATCTGGTTAACTAAAGTCCAGAAAGATAGTAAATATAAAAGTAGAATACAGACATGTAGGCTTAAGCTAAGTCTTAGGTCCATGGAAACCTCAAGATTCATCCCTGCTTTGTGCAGTTTTTTCACCAACTGGAGAAAACAGAGGGGACTAAGGAGGACTAGAGCTATGCACCCTCTGCCACACTTCAACCAGAGCAACTTGGGAATGGTCTGAAAAACAAAGAAAAATCATTGCTCTGTAGCGCAATTACGGGACAATGTAAAAAGAGATAGTCTGGCAACCCTAGAGTTAACACTTGGATAGAAAAAAGTGATTAACTCTATGTATAAAAATATTTCTCCATACCTCACACCCACCAGGATGGCTACTATAAAAAAAAAAAATCAGAAAATAAGTATTGGTGAAGATACAGAGAAAGTGGGAACACTTGTACAGTGTTGGTGGGAATGTAAAATGGTGCAGCCCCTGTGGAAAAAGTGTGGTGAGTCCTCAAAAAATTAAAATCACCATATGATTCGGTAATTCCATTTCTGAGTACATACCTCAAAGAACTGAAAAGAGAGACACAAAGAGTTATTTGTACACTCATGTTCATAGCAGCATTATTCACAACAGCCAAAAGGTGGAATCAACCCAAGTGCACCACTAAGAGATGAAAGGATAAACAAAATGTAGTGTCCACCTACAATGGAATATTATTCAGCCTTTAAAAAGAAGGAAATTCTGAAACATGCTCAACATGGATGATTCTTGAAAGCATTATGCTAAGTGAGATAAGACAAAACGAATATTTTATGACTCTATTTATAAGGTTTCTAAAGTAGTCAAATTCAGAGAGACAAAGTAGAATACTGGATGCCAGGAGATGGGGGAGAAAGGATGATGGGGAGTTTGTTTAGTGGGTGGAGTTTTAATTTAGAAAGACAAAAAGAGTTATGGAGATGGATGGTGGTGATGGTTGCACGACAATGTGAATGTACTGAATGCCACTGAACTGTTCACTTATAAATGATTAGGACAGTACATTTTATGCTATGTGAATTTTACCACAAATAAAAATAAATTTTTTTTCTCCAAATATTGGTCTAAAACACATAGTTTGATTTGCATTAACATGGAAAAAAAGCTCCCATTGTAATATTTGCCATTTATTTAACTTGGGTCCTTCAAATTATCAATTAATATCAAAATGCACATATTCTTGACATAAAATAAAACCATAGGATAAAGTACAAATCGATTCCTAACATGTTAACATTTACTTTGTACTTACTACTTACAGAAAAATCCCAAAATAAAATCATACCTGAATGCACTCTGGTGGTGCACAACCACATTCAACTAATCTACAAGAGAATGCTGTAATCCAGTGATTTCCGAACTGGAAAAATGGCTATGAAAATATAGAACAATTTCTGATATAGTACTAGGGTAGGTCATATAAGTGATGGAGCCTACTACACAGGTACTGTGGATGAGCCACAAAATCTGGCTCTGAATTCTCTTAAGGCCAAAACAGAGTGGGAAATATAATTACACCCTTTTAATTGTCCAAAAGGAAAAAAAATATATCAGTTCTTAAGGGAAAACAAACTCCCTCTTTGCCCGTAGCTCTAATTTCTCAGAGTAATATGTAAGGGAATATGAGTATTTGAAGGCAAAATAATCGGTAATGTCATTGAAGCCTTTTTTTAAAAAAATGCCCCTTCATAAAAATTAAGTATGTAATTCAAATTTACAACTCAATGAGGGCCACTTTTCAGAAAATCAAGAAAATATAGCCCAGACACTAGCATTCTGTTAGTCTAGTTTAATTTAAGGATTAAATTTAGGTGAGCTAGAGAAACAGATAAATTTTGCATCATCCAAAAATGTGACCTCTACCAAGCAAAATTTTCACAAAAAGACATTTCCTATTGAGTAACTGGAATACAGGTATTCTGTGCAAAATGTGAAGAAACTGCATTATTCTTGGACATCTGCTTATTTCTAAAGTATATCCTTTTGTCAAATTGAAAAATTAGCTTATATGTGGCTACATCAGCTTTGAAACAAAGTGGTCTGTCTTCTCTAATGGATGAATTTTCTTAATTCAAGCCATGTGTGATATAGTGGGACTATAAATTTGAAAGCAGAACACTGGATTTAGCTCTAAGTGTAGCCGCCTTCTAACTACATAAATTTGGGGAAGTAGCTGACCCTCCCCGCAAGCCCTTTGCTCCTCCTCTGTAAAATAAAGGAGAACAGATCAAAAGGAATTAGTGATTTCAAGCTGCGTTTTATGGAGGTGCCTTAGTGGAGGATCTGACTTATGTCCTGGCATTGCCTTAGCCCCCCATTAAATGTTTGAAAATTCCTAGACTAGATACTCTACATATGATTTCGAGATTTTAAAACTAATCTATAACACGAAGTAAAAATAACAAAAATAAGTATGCAAAATTAAATCATTTCTATCACAAGGAAGAAATTTTACTAAGGAGAATTATATCCACAAGCTTCGTTTTTAATTCAGTTGTTTAGAATTCAGAACAAAAATCTCCCTCACAGAAATATTCTTATAAGTGAAAGTTGATTTCTCAAGTAAGCTCAAAAAAGCACAGTGTTTTATTTTACATGTAGCAAATAATAACCGGTTAAAGGAATAGCTGATGCCACTACAGGCTAGTATCTAGCCACCAGATGTAACATCGTGTCCACGTCTCCAGCCTGGGAGGTTATGTGCTCCCTTCTACCAGAGGACAGATACCTTCCCCATCCTCGCAACCACTGAGCAGGCAGAACTCCTATGCTTCTTGTCATTCCTGTTACCACCTACTGCTTCCCATCAGGGTTTTTTTGATCCAACGCCCCACGTCACAAACCATTTTCACTTCACTTCTCTGTCCCTGAATTGAGCACAAAACCCTTTCAAGATATTTTTCTGAAAGTAAAGCATGGGAAGAGAAGACTATCTTAAACTGATGGGTTTATCCTTATCTCATTTGAGTCTCACAGCAACTCCAGAAGCAGAGAGTAGGGTTTTATGTTAATCATCCTATATCACACAGGAGGAATGTGAAGCCTTGTAATAAGTTGCCCAGAGTTGGATAACAAGAAAAAGGTCACTAATACTGAAGCCCGTACCCCAGGACTCTAGGTAATAACAGGTTCACAGTCTACCAGCTATGCTTGCTTCCTAGGCCTTCCCCATACTCTCCCTAACTTTGTCACATCTGAATTGTATAAGGAATAAAAAAGATCATGATAAATAATGGTGAATCTTTGAACATCAGAAAAAAAGTAGGTACAGCTTATCCACATTTTCCTCTTTGGTGCTGGAGCCAAGGAAAGAACGAGATGGAGTATGTTGAGCAGATTATGGAAAAATCCTCCAAGTGAAAACTGGGAGCACAGAAGAAAAAAAAAAAAAAGAAATGATCATCATTCTTCTTCCACCACTCAAAGTATCACGGGATAGAAAGAAGTTGTGAGGGGTAAGGGAAAAAGAGGGGAAAGGTGAGCATCGAGGTGAGAGAAAGAGAAGGAGATAAACACCAAGCACTGAAAACAAGAAAGAGCTAGGTAAGAGAAAAAATATGTACGTAGTCAAGGCCTTCCGAAAGTTTTAGGTGTTTTAAATGTTAGGCGGGCAGTACTCTATACATTAGCAGTCCACAGTCTGGAAAGATGAAGTATAGGAAATAACGTCATTAAGTCTGTAAGCTAAAGTCATGGACAAAGCTAGCAGTGATATATTCACTAATTAGAAAATACTAGAACCAAGAAATACAAAATCTGAAATCATCTGGAAAAGAACAAACTTTGAACAAATTATCATTTTTCAAGAGACAAAACATAAGAAATGTAAAGATCCTAGGGAAGAAAACAAACTCAAAGAAAAGTGATAGAGATAAAAAATTTTTTTAAAAGATGAAATGGAAAAAACTAAGGCAATTGTTCAAACAACAAAGCTTTAATGGGGCTGATTTTTTGAGAGAGAAATTTATTTGAAAATGTCCAAATAAATATTATGAAAAAGATTAGAAAAGATAATCATAATTACAAATCCAACGTAAGTTAAAAAAGACGATAAAATATTATGAATATCTTTAACAATAAATTTCAAAACTCAAATGGAAAGAAATTCCTAGAAACATATAACTTGTCAAAACTGATCCAAAAAGAAATAAAAAACTAAACTAGTCCTAGAACCATTAAACGCATCTAATTAGTAATTTTTTAAGCTCACAAAAATAAAATGGTTTTATAAGAAAGTTCTAGTAAATTTTTAAGACACAGACCATTTTATACAAGCTGTTCAAGAGAAAACCAAAAAAGAGAATACCCAAACTCAATTTATGAGACCAGTTTACCCTTGATACTAAATCCTGAAGAGGACAAAACAAAAACAGAAATTATAAGCCAATCTCACTCATAAACAGATGATAAAATCCAAAAGAAACCAAATAGAGGAGAATGTTAAAGATAATGCATCATAACCAAATTGGGTTTATTCCAGGTACGTAAGGACAGCTCATCATTAGAAAAAGTCTAAAAATATAATGTGCTACCTTAACATTTTTTTAAAAGCTTAAGATTCTCTTAGTGCAGAAAAAAACAGCTGATAAAATTCAATTCCCCTTTCATGATAAAAAAAAAAAATCAACAATATAAGAATGAAAGAGAATTTCATTAATCTGATAAACGGTATTTTCTAAGTATCATTCTCAGCACTGAATCATTAGACATTAGAATATCCTAAAAATCAGGGATGAACATGGATTCCCACCATCTCAGCTTCTAATCAACACTGTCCTAAAATTTTAGCCTGGTCATCCTGCTTTCATTAGAAACAAGAAAAATAAATGGAGGTATAAGAACTAAAAGAACAAAATTATAATTAGTCACAGATTATGATTGTCTACAGAGATGGAATCACAGTCTAGCTTCATTATTTCTCCTTTCTCACTTTCCATTCACTCCTCTGCAGTCTGACTTCTTCCTATGCAATGACCACCTGGCTACCAAATCTGATGGACACGTTTCTGCCATTATCTCACCTTCTTGAATGGCTTGTTGCTCCTGGCGTCCCCTCTTCTAGACTTCTTCTGCCCCTCTGGTGGCTTTTTCTCAATGCTCGCCACCAGCTCCCTTTCTTCCACTTGTCTTTTAAGTCAGTATGAGATCTTTTCATTTCATACTTTTTCAAGCTATACGTCTCCTAGGTGATATTATTTACTCGTTCAGACCCCATCGTGATGTTTATTCAGGTGGCTCCCAATACTAATGATGCTCAAATTTTTATGGGACAAGAAAGACGACGACCTTACTTGCATATCATCATGTCCAAAGGAAAACCCTTCCTTCCCTACTCCCTTTATTACCTACTTTAATCACTTTCTATCTAGTGACTTATGCCCTAAACCTGGAAGTCATCTATAACTCTGCCTTCTCCCTCATTCCTCATATTCGACCCATTATCAGCTCTTATTGATATTGTTTATTTTTGAAGTCTCTCTCTACTCTGTATCTTCCTTTCCTTTTCTACAACCACCAGCTTGGTTGCGACTGATTAATCTCCCCTGAATTCCTGTACCTGGTTGCCCTGCTTCAAGGCCTGTCTTCTAATCCTTCTCATAAAAAGCAAATCTGATTATATCTCTCCTCTGATTAAAATCTTTCAGTGATTCTAACTGCCTGAATTAAGATTCAAACTCTTTAGGCTTATTTTACTAAGTCTTTTGAGAAGACTCTATTTCTATTCATCTAGCCTTAATTCCCTCCCTCTCCCTTCTCTTCCAGTCTCAATTAATGATTTGCTAGAATTCATCCTTTTCTGTTCTCTCTGGGTATGCTGTACCCTCTTTGAGAACTTTTTTAGTCATCTGTCTTCTACAGTAAGCCCTAAGTTTTATGAAGACAGACCTGCATAGCAGTATCTGACAAGGTAAACATTTTGTAAATACTACTGAATTAAGGAAAAAAATTTACTCAAATATTACATAAAGTATACTGCATGGAAAGTTACACAAAGTAAAAGATATTAAGTCTATGATGGACCATCATAAAAAAATGTATGAGTTACATCCTTAACATTCTGGAGTAAAAATTATATCTGCCTATATAACTCATTCAGAATTCACCAGATAGAGTCTCAGTTAGGCCCTGTACTCTCTAATAGGAATAAGATAGGGAAAAAGACAAACACAATTGCAGGCAGGCTATATAGTCTTGGTACCATTGTGAGATACAAAAACTTATCAAGATAGATCCTGGGTCATACATACCAAGCATAATAAGCCTAGCACGCGCGCGCACACACACACACAGACACACACACACTTACTGCCTGCTACTAATTAAAACCTTATGTATTTTTGTTCAAAACTCCACAAAAGTTATCAAAGTAAAAACCATCTTCGTTTTACATAAACTTCATCTCTATGTTTAACTTATGTCTCAGCGGATTCCAAAATTAATGTGCACCAGTGTATTTCTGGATTACATATACAAGCTAAAAATTTAGAAACATATGTTGAATAACGTAGACCAAGTAAGAATTCTAAATTTCTAATTTTTAAAGGAATTAAAAGTTTTCTTACAATTCTCATGGAGCTGAAAACACAATTACATATTTGAATGCCAGAAACACAAATTTATAAAACCTTTTCAGAAGAATGTAAACGGTAAATATCATAAATTGTACATAGAGCTTACAGTGTTGTATAATGTTGTGTTATTTTGTGTACAATATTTAAAATGTACTTGAACTATATTTATATACTATCTTGAATATTAGTACATCCATTTGCTTTCAATAAGGAAAATCTAATAAGCTTTTTAATTTCTCCCATTCTGCAAGGTGTACAACTGAGGGTAGACAGATTATGTGGGTCACTTTCTCCAGCAATGAAAATCCTGAAAATTTTAATCTTTAAAGGGCTTCTAAAGAGGGGAAACTAGAGTTCTACAATTATTTCACAGCGATAGCGATGTAAATTCCTTGAAGATTCCAGAATCTAGTAAAAATAGTGTTGGGACAAAGGATAAAACAGCTCTCTGGTCTTCATGCTCAGATTAAATTTTACTCAAAACTGAGTTAATTTGCCAAAGTCATCAGCTTCGGGGCTGAAATCAAACATTATCTGGACCAGAGATTAACTCTGGTGTGTCCTCAAACTGAAAAGAAAATTTACATTTAGATTCCAATATTCTAGCCTACACATTACTCCACCAACGTGCATTTCAAGAATTTTTCTCTTTTGAAAAAGATTCGTGTTAAGCAATGCTATGTCTTCAAAATGAAATAACTTTCATTCTGTCTCTGAACCCAATTCAAATTAAGAAACTTTTAAAGCTTTAATAACTCAGAAGCTGTTCTAAACTCTTCCAGGGCATTTCTCTCCTTACTACCCACCCTGCAAACTAGAAAAACACCAGCATTACAGAAAACACAAAAACAACTAGCCACATGCTCTGAACGCTAGGGAATGTGTTTCTCCTCTGGTTTAGGCTACAAAGAAAGCCTATGAGTAATCAAAAATCCTTAATCAAAACAAAGTTGAAAGCCACCTCCCCACTCCCAACCCCAGTATAACTTCCCTTTCTCTCCTCAATCCACTTATGCATTTCCTCTCGTTTTCTTGGAATTTTAGTGGCCTCTGTACAGCGAATGGTAAGTTCATCTCAATGTCAGCCACGGCAGAGACATGCAAAAAATCACTAACTTGGAAGGTTATTTAGGACAATAATGTCTTTCACTGCCTTACTCCTCCCACTCCAGCTCCAGTTGACCTACTACCAATATTTAGCTGGAAAAAAATATTAGTCCACGAGCTTTTCCCCCAGGGGCTCTTCCTGTGGGAACCCGATGCAAACACTGAGCGGCTGCAGGACCCCTCACCGGCAGGGTCTCCCAGGTCTCCGCACCCCTCCCCACACTCCCGCGGCTGCACACTCTGCACACACCCGTCCAACTATTCTTGGATCTACTCACATCCCTCGATCTCATCTGGCTGCCGTCTCCCACCCTCATCACCCCCCCTTCCCGTGTCCTCTGTTGTCTGGAGACTCACCCAGCAAAGCTCCCAGCAGGCACATACACCCACCCACCTGGGCCGGATCTGGGGATCCCAGCTCGCGCTCCACCCTGTGCTCCTCTGCCAGCTCCAGCACAATTGTGCTCGGCCTGTTCCTCCACCTCCCCTCCGGCCGAGCCCGGAGGCGCGACCCAGGGCGGCACCGCAAGGTCTCCCTAAGTCACCTTCGCGCTGCTGGGCCCGCCCCTGACTCCGGCGAGGTCGAGCAGAGGTGCTGCCGGTCCGCCCGCCTGCGGCCCAGGACTCCCGGGCCGCCAGAGATCCGCACAGCTCCGCTCAGCCGCAGAGCCGCCCTCCAGGGCTCGCTGGGGACAGTGGAACGAGAGCGCGAGGGGATGGCCTGCAGCGGGCGGCTCGCGCTGCTGCTGTCGTCGTCCAGTCCCTCCTTCCCTGCCCTCCCCCCGCGTCGCCTGGAGGCGCAGGTAGGGACCTGCCAGGGGGCAGCGACAGCCTGCACTGTGTCTCTCCGAGCAAGGTAGCGAACTGCTGGCCGGGAATTTTGGGGGAAGGAAGTAAGAAAACTGCTACTCGTGCTCTGCGTGCATCCTGCGGAGGCTCCTGCGAGGTCCTAGAGTGGGCTGTGTGCTCAAGCCCTCTGCTGGAGATGACTGCCCTGACAACTTTTAAATGGCCTGCTGGCCCCTAGGGAAGAACAGAGAAATCTTCTCTTCTGGACTCTTCCACCTCAAAGATAACTGACACTGGTGCTTACACTGAAGAGTTAGTGTCTCCAATTCCAAAATGAAGACTGAGCTAGTCTTTACATATTTATTTTTTACATACTTTCTGGGCTACCGTTTGAACAATGAGGAAAAACAGTGGTATTAATCCTACTAACGTGAAATCTACTTTTTGTTCCAAACCTTTTTAACATGTATAAAACTGTCCTTAAACTTTAGGGAACAAAGAAATACTGAACAAAGTTGATTATTTCTTTGACGAGATCCTAGGGTAAGTTCACCTTTCCAACAGTGGTGGCTGTATTTGCACTACAGATGTAGAATGTGTAGAAGATGATAAATACCATACTTAAAAAATTTGGAATTAATATCCATAAGGTTTCATGGTGTCTTTGAAACGCCGGTTTGCTTGCTTTCTTTTTCTTTTTTTTATTCTAAATTTATAATTAACTAGTATTATATTTTAAAAAGTCTTATTTGGCACTTTAAAAGGAGTACCTGCTACGGAAACTTTCTCCCTAGGGAAAATTAGGGAATGAATTTAGTTGAATAAAGCAGTACTAGGCAGCAAAAACAAAACAATGAACAATACAGGCTACTCTGTATTAGAAGGCAACTGACAGAGCACCTAAAATGTGCCAGGCACTGTACTGAGGAACTACACATAAAATAACTCACTTGTATTCTGGAAATGGAATTTCAGAAATGGAATTTCTGAACATATTAATTTGCTTAAGGTCAAGAAAGCAGAGTTTAGATCCTGGTTGGTCTGACCAAAAAGTTTCTATTCCTCCATTTGTACATTCATTATTCATTCGTCCAAATATTTATTAATTGTCTGCTACTTGCCAAGTACTATGCTAGACACAGATGCTACAAAAAAACACATAGTTGCTTACTTAAGGAGTGCCAGTGTGGTAAATATATAGACAAGTAAATACATAATGATACAATGTGATAATGCTTTAATAGCAAGAAACTCATGGAAGAGAAGGGACATCTGACCCAGTTTTGAAGCAAAGAATCTGAGATTAAGAAATGGTGGCAGTCATCCAACGGCCATCCTGAGAACTGTATCTATTAGAGTGGAAATGCAGAATTGCACATTTGCGTGGAGAGAGAGAGAGAGAGAGAGAAAAGGGGGATAGACAACTGAGATACAGGAAGTAAAAATGACAGGACTTGAATAAAGATAGGGATGAGAAAGAAGGATGAAAGGAAGACAGCTCTCATGTTTCTGGCTTGAGGTATGGAATGGGTGGTAATTCTTTGAGTTGAATTGATAACTTGGTTTTAGACACATTGCTCTTGAAATACCTGACATAACCAAATGTAAAAGTTCAAAAGGCAGCTGGACATACTGGTTCATAGCTCAGGAGAGATCTAAGGTGAAGATATATGAGTCACCATGGATTTCTGGTTGGAGGAGTAGGTGAGATCATCCAGGGAGAATGCTCAGTGAGAAGGCCACCCACAGAAACCTAGGGAATACTAACATTCAAGGCTCATGCAGAAGAAAAGATGCTTTAGAAGAAAACTGACAAGGAGCTGCTATAAAGGAAAGAGAATCCCTAAGAGGAAGACCCCATGGAAATCACAGAGAATCCCAACGAGCAAGCCAGATCCTTCCAAGGACAAACAAGACAATTTAAGGGCGTCCTCTGATTCAGAAATAAGGAGATACTGGCAAGAATGGTTTCAGTGGACTAGGTGAGGAATGAAGAAGTAGAAACGAAGTATCACATTTTCAAAAATGGAATTGGAAAGAGATGTAGTTAGATAGAAGCTGTAAGGGAGTAGAGAACTCAAGAAGAGAGGCACTGATTTTGAAGCATGATGGAAGGAGACAGTTTCCTCCAATAAAAGGAAAGAAGATAAAAATTGGGGTGAGGGAGTGGTAGGGAGTTGACAGCATGTTCAATGACGGCCTAATATTCAACAAAGAATTTCGCTCGGAGTAGAAAGAGATGAGGAAACTGTAGAGATGAGAGACAGAGAGGTTAAGGCCTGAAAGATATAAACATTAGGGAATGAAAAAGAAATTAGGGACACAAAACGACTAAAGGCCTCCACAGCACAGGAAGCTAAATGAACATTGGAGACTATTATGTTGTAGAGTTACAAGCTCATATGAGGATATGATTTCTCTGCAAAGACATCATCTGGTTCAGAGTAGCAGTATCTTTTGGTTGGCTACAATTTAGAGTCTGAACCTTTCTACTACATCACAAACTAGCATCACTATCATCTCAATCACATATTTGGGTTGTGGCTCTTTAGCAGTTAAGAGATATAACATGGAAGTATAAAATACTTTATAAGTGAGCTTACACTAACTTTAAAGAGGCAAGTTCCTACCTTGGAAAAACAGGTTTGACTAATAGCAAGGGGAGCTCAAAAATACATACAACAAGTATGGCATCAATCATGGCTTATGTGTGACATTTTGACCCCTGATACCATCCTCTGGTAAGGAAAATTACAGAAAAAAAAATAATTCATGAAACCAGTTTCTAGCCTTTTGAAAAGAACTTCAAATTTAAAGAAAAATCACAGCATTTACATTGTTATATTATTTTTCCCAAGTATATCACCCTAAAAATATCTGGTAAGTTTGCCTTTTCTACATCAATCACAAACTTTACAGTTTTTTTGTTTGTTTGTTTTATTCAACATAAGTAGTATTATTTACAAGCAAAATATGCCTACATAATGCCTCATTTATGTAGAGGTCATATGGAAACCTCAAGCATCTGGGTCATCAGAGCATTCCCAAATAAGCAAAGAACACCCACGTACCACAGAAATAAAGGGCCCCAAATGCAGGCACTAAGGCCTGTGCTCATTGTAAACCCCTAAGTTTCCCACATGGAGCCAGATTACTCTTACTGTGGAGATCATTTTACCAAGTTTGATTACCTGGCTTTCATTTTAACAAACAGGAGATTTAAAGAGTGAATCAGAAGGGATCAGTATTTCACTGCTAGTGACAGGAACACAGTGGATCTAAAAATCAGAGAATTTTTTTTAAAAAAACTCATAGGAACCAGAGAGAGAATAGCCAATGATGTCATAATAACTTTGTATGGTGACAGATGGTAACTAGACTTATTGTGATGGTCACACCATAAGGTATATAAATGTTGAATCAATATGTCGTATGCCTGAAGCTAACTGTATGTCAACTATACTTTAATAAAAATCTTTAAAAGGAAATAATAGTAGTACTTACAAGATATTTTGAATTCAATAATAACAATTTTGGCATATTAAAAAAAAAACCATAAGGGACAAAAGGGAGTTCAAAAAGCATTAGCAGGACTGGGACATTTCATAAAAAGACACAAAGTCCTAAAAACGTTATCCCCTAAAGGCACCTCTGTGTTAAGGCACAGAGTAATTACAAACATACTAAAGGATAATCCTGAGGCACCCAGAAAAACTTAAGAAATAAATGTGTAACATTTAGAATAATTGTCATCAACAAAAGATTAGAATAAAAAGTTGCACTGTCCTAGGGTCTGGGATCACATATATCTATATCTATAGGGTCCCTAACTTTGTGCCAGGTACTATACAAGATGTTTTGCCATTATGATCTCATTTACTCTTCGAAACACTCTTTTTTTGGTTGGTCATCACTTTAAAAAGGAGATTGTATTTAAAACGAGGCAAATCAAAATTAAATAGCAGAGCCAAGAACTAGACCCATGTCTATGTGAGTTTAAAGTTTGCTCTTTTAATAAAATTTAATAAAGATTGCTCTTTTAATAAAATTTCCAGATAATAGAAATATAATTTATGATGCCAGATAAACAAGGCATTAGAGTACATAATTATTCCATTATGACCTCAATTAAATTCCTATGTTGTAATTCTCAGCCATTTGAAAGACTTCAATGATGCCATTTATCTTTCAAATATTTTTAAGGCCTTCTCATTGTCTATAATCATATTTCTCAGAGGAAAATCCGTGTTTTCTACCGAAGGTCTCACAGAGTTGATATATTTTAGAATTACTGGAAAGGAATCTTAAAGATACTCTAAAAGTTTGAAGCAGTAAATATTTACTAAATGAATACTGTGTGCCAGGCAATATGCTAATATGCTCTGAATACATATTATTCATCTAAACACATTTTAGCCCCACGCCCAACTTTGAGGTGTTTATATAGTTTCATTTTATAGAAAGTTGCCCAAAATACCACAATTAGTTAGAGGGAAAAGACACATTTAAAAGAGGTCCAATATGGTCTCCCTTGTTTGAAAGATGAAGATATCAAGGTTCAAAGAACTTAAGTAGTCCATCATCCTTAAATTATTAGTGATAAGGATGTAAACAATGCAATCATTCCATAAATAGTTAAATTTTCTTTAGATATCACAACCTCCTCTCAGAATGAAATAAATCAATGTTAAAGACACAAAAGCTCCAAGATACCATCAGAGAAAAGGGGTCACAGCCTACAATAGTAACTGTTGACTTACTCAGGGCTGACTATGTCAGAAACTATACTAAGCATTTTGCTTATACTATCTTACTTAATCCTTATGACAAATTTAAAAGGCTAAAAGAGGTTAAGTAATCTAAATTTTAGGCTAATATTCTTGCACATCTTGATTTTCAGAGCAATGATTACCTAGGCTACATTTTTTAAGCAATTAGTTTAAAAATTAGCATAGGTTAGCTTCTCCAGAAATTAACTTACTTCTAATCTAGTGTTTCCCTTAAAATTATACATCTCTAAAACAACAACAAAAAGTTATCAACACATCTATCAGGTACCACATAAGAGATGTAAATGAAATTTGGTTTTATAATGTACTAAATACTACTTGAATCCCACATCATAATTTGTGCTGCAATGTTATCATCCTATTTATTCAGATGGCTAAATCATTTCTCATTTAAATAAGCTAGAATATGAAATCTGCACACCATCGAAAACAAATGCTGAGAAGGGATATTTTCAAACAATATTAGAAGAATCAACCATTTAAAATGTTTGAACAATTACATGTTTTCCTGCACTAATAAAATTGTGTTGACTTTCTGTAAGTTTGTTTTAAATGAATTCATATTATTCACATTTTTTTTCTTATCCTCCGAAAAAATATACAAAATTTGTGGTTAGCAAACACAGCATTAAAATTTTTTATATGAATTCACAATGCTTCCACTGTAATCATGGTAAAGTAAAATTTTAGATCTTTACATATAAGAGAAACATAACAAAACCATTTTGATCTATCTAGTTTTGCCAAAACCTAATCTCTAACCAAAAAGTACAAATTGTAAGAAGAAATTTGGTGTCTTAATCTAAAAAGCTGAAGATTGCACATATATGTAGAAATTAACAAAAGGGAAGAGAAAGCCTATTGCTACTTGGCTTGCATTAAAATCATGAAAATAAGGGAAAGAAAAGCATAAAACAAAAATTCTAGTTCTGGAAACCAAAACACAGCTTTATAATTTTTCAGTCCTTAGAAAAAGAATTGCTAATGGATAAGTATACCACTCTTACTCACATTTGGAAAAGCAAATGGCAAATTTCTGCATGGGAGAGACCAAGGGGAAAGTACAAAAAAAAACATTTAATCCACTGAGCTCAGTTCAAATAGGTAAGTATAACACTCTATTTTCTAAATAAAAGTATTATGTATTTTTCATATAACGACCTTTGGTTTCTAGAGAATTTTTACAACCTTCTTACTGAAATACCACAACAACCCTGAGTAGAACAACTTTAAAACACACTTGTTAAATACGGCTATATAAATGAATTAGATGGCATGAAAAGAAGTTATTTCAGAATCATCCTGCTTAATCAAGAACAAATAAGCTAAATTTTGGTGAAGAATGAAGTTTTCATTTCCTTTGTTAAGATTAAGACTATCTTCTCCTATCTTCGGACATTCTGAAAGCAATGACTTACTGGATGATCCAGTATATGACATACAAACAATTGTTAAAAAATTCAAATCCACACTACCTACCCCTTCTTGTTTAGTGAAGAGATTAAGGCAATCACTCAAAGCTACACAAGTTTCTCTAGAAGCTTCAGAGACAACTTCAACTTTCTGAAGAAATGATGTAAGCATCTCTATAAATAAGAAAAAAAAGGTAAATCAAATGAGTGGGATTTTAAGTAATCAATGTAAACTAAGACCACAAACATATTTTTATATCCACTACCTTCACGTTTCCTTCCAGTATGTTCCTTGAACATCATTATTAAGCACCGACTGTATGCAGGGCACATGAATTAGTATAGAAATAAAAAAAGATGAAGCCTTGCCCTAGAAAGGACTTTTTCCTACAAGAAGAGCCAGGACTAAAAATGGTTATAAACTAAATAATACAATGTTTAAGAAAAGCAGCTAACAAGAACTGACAACACTAATTATAAATCATTAACATTTCCTTTCATTATATTCTATATTAGATAAGTAATTTTATTCAAAAGCCAAGTGCTAAAAAGAGACAAAAATAACTCTGTAGTTGACATAATGGCTAAAATATCTGAAGGCAGCATTAACTCAACTTCCTCTAGTTCTTATGTGGATAAATGTTTGGCATAATAGGTTTTTTCACTCTCAAAAATGTGTCCTGTAGAGTTTCAGTATCTTTTAGTATATGTTAAAATTGAGAACAAAGAAATGGTAGTACAAATGGCCCTCCATGTCCACAGGTTCCACATCCAGGGATTCGACCAACTGTAGGCTGAAAATATTCGGGAGAAAAAAGTTACATGTACGATGCCGACATGTTGCTGACATGTACAATGTAGTTAAGTCTACAATGGGTGTGTGTACAGACTTTCTTGTCATTATTCCCTGAACAATACAATATAACAACTGCTTCCATAGCATTTGCATCGTATTAGGTATTTTAAGTAACCTAGAGATGATTTAAAGTATATAGAAAGATGTGTGTATGTTCTATACAAATACTAAGTCATTTATATAAGGGACTTGAGTATCTGCAGATTTTGGTATCCTCGGGATGCTGGAACTAGTCCCCATGAGAGACTATTCTATCAGTATCCCAGGTCCCCAGGTCCCCTAAAGAAAATCTTAATCCATTTATCCACTATAAAAAGAAAAAACACAATGTTGGCAAGAGAAAGCTGCAAAATACACACACATCACATCACTTAAAAAACGAGTAAAATGTCATATCCTGTCCAGAAAATTCGAGAGAAATACACTTAGTTGAAATAGTTTTGGACTTTATGTTAATTATACATTAAGATCCTTTAAATCAGTTCCTTCCATCAAAGAAAAATAACATTAAGGAAGCTTTTCACCAAAAAATAAAAGGAGAACAATTAAATCAGTAGCATTCTTCATATTTTAAATAACCTTGACTTATATAAAACACTGTTCTGAAAATATAGTAAACAAGGTCAATAAACAAAAGCAATCAAGTAAATCCAAATGCGAGCAATTTGCAATCAATTAGGCCATAAAACAGTAGGGGCCTATCAAGAAACATAAACTTTCAAACAAGAAATAGAAAGGAAAACAATCTACAAAGTACATACAATAAATTATTTTTGGTCAAAATTTCTAGGTGATAAAATTGTGAATATTCTTCTTTTTTCATTTTCCAAATTTCCATATAAATGTGATTTACTTTAGCAAAGAAAGTAAAAAAATTATTTCTCAAAATTCCTAAGGCAGAAGTGGGCAACAAAAGGAAAAGGTCAGAGTGAATGAAGGTATAAACAACCTTTCATTAATATCTGGATATAAAGATCAAGTGATATTTTATCATATTTTTCATCTTATGGAATGCAGTTTCCTAGTGTTAACTATTTTTAACAACGCCCAAACGACTAAAAACTACTACATTTTAAAATAAATTTGACTTTACATGTTTTTCATTTCGGATCTTTGACACACATTGTGAAGATTTATTTCGTACTTAGTTGCTAAATAGCAAATGAGAATACCATATGCTAGATGCCATATGACTTAAATAGTACCTCAACAGATGTCTCATATGGAGCTGTGGACTGAGTACTAAGAGGAGATGTACAGGAAAAAAACAGACACAGCCTCTGCCTTCCATAAATGTTCTGGGTAATCTAGTAATTTTCCACTTTCATAGCACAAATGATAGGAAGATGGAAGCATAGTCATTCATGGATGTACTGCTTTTATTAAATACCATCACATGTTTTATCATCTCCAATTTTGTCTGTTTTAGATACTTCTCACTTTATGCTGATTAGCATAAAACAAACATTAAATGTCAAAAAAAATTTGAGAAACACAATTTTATAAACTGATTCTGCAAGCTTTTAAAAGACATTCCAAGAAATATTAAGACTTAAGTTTTTATAAGAATCCATTATTGAGAGTGTCCAAAACAAAGTTAAAAGTTATCTAATTTCCCTGACAATCTAGTGTTTAAACAAGATGCTGAGATTACTGTTAACTTGCACAGTGGCATGGTGCAAGAACTGACAGACTTCAGCAGGCACTCTGGTGTGGTGCATCGGGGCCAGGCGGTTCATGCAGGCGTGCTTTTTATATAATGATGTTTGCATATGGTTATATAAAAATAAAACTGATAAGCTTCTAGAAAAGTTACCAACTGGAAATCACTGCAGATATGTTTTAGCCAATTAATATTTAGAGACTAAGCTGTCATGAATAAATGCAAAATGGCCGATAAATGCATATTTGGCCTACTCTACAAATTGAACACTTAATTTTGAAGAAAATGTTATTTTTTTGTACTAAAATTATTTTTCGAACTCAAGAAAGATGCTAGATCACATGTGAAAAGCTTATCTTTAGAGACATGTGTAAAAAGCTCACAATCTGTCGTTTTCATGCTACACTGTACAATTTTTGAAACCATTAAAGAAATACTTGTTTCTTGTTATGTTAACAAACTAAACCCTAATAGAGATGACCTCCATTGTTCTAATATAGAAAATGTCCACATTCCTTAGCCTAACATTTAAGACACTCCATAAACTCAATCAGTTTCAGCCAGACTGTTTTTCTGGAAATATCTGTTTTCCTTGAAATATTCTTCTATTTTACTGTCTCCAAACACTTGTTCAGGATGTTTCTTGAATACTAGAAACAATAATCATCTTCAGAAGTTTCTCCATTGAACCGCACCTAACTAGACACTGGTACATTCCATGAAGGGAAATGGAGGAATCTAAAACCAGAGGGAGTGTGGCATGTCCAGACAAGAAGTTGTTGCTGTGGCCAATTTTAGTGTACTGGTAGGGAAACAGACAAGGGAACAATGTAGAGGGCTATATCAGAAATAGAACACATACAGTTGAGCAAGAATTTAAGAGGACTCCAAGGTTTGAGCTTCTGTGTGAATCGGTGATACATTCTATGAGATGAAGAATGAATATCAGGACAAGAAAAGAGAAGGAAAAAATCGATAGGAAAAATACAGGATTTCTTTGTTGTGACTTGGAAACTTCTCTATACCAATCCCACTCTACCTCTGAACTTCCGAATAGAAGACTATGAGGATTTGAACACCACCACAACTACAGGCGCCAAACTCATGAGATTGTCTTCAACAAATTCTACCGTTCACTGTCGACCCAGGAATAAATCTGTAAACTTTTCTAGTTCACACATCAAAGTTTAGGGGTAAATATCAAATTTTTTATTTATTCCAGACTCTTTATTGGTTAAGAACAAACTCTGGAGCCAGGCTGCCTAGAATCAAACCCCGACTTAGGTTACTAGCTGTGTGACGTGAGACATGTTACCTAAGCCCTCTATACCTCAGTTAGCTTATCTGAGAAATGGACATAATAGTTGTATGTACTGCACAGGAAGTTATAAGAAATTAAAAGTTAATATATGTAAGTCACACAGAACAATGCACACAAAAAAAGCTGTGTTTGCTATTAATCTAAATAATACAATTTGTGAATTACTGATATGTTTTACATTAGAAAGAAAATGGGACACTTTTGGTACCTGGCAGAGTAAGTTGATGGGAAACCATTCTTCAACCCCATCCCATAAAGATGTTGAATAAAATAATATATAGCAGAGTTTGAAAGAACGAAGTCT
This sequence comes from Pteropus alecto, assembly GCF_000325575.1. Classification (NCBI taxonomy): domain Eukaryota; kingdom Metazoa; phylum Chordata; class Mammalia; order Chiroptera; family Pteropodidae; genus Pteropus; species Pteropus alecto. Next base: position 22,807,421 of record NW_006442107.1, on the reverse strand, counting down.
CTGATATGCTAGAAACCAAAAGAAAGATAATCAAAACTGCTAAAACAGGCATAGGCCAGTGAAGGCAGGGTGGGTAAGGCCAAGGACAGAGGTGGATGTCAACTGGAACACAAACCCAGGGGACTGAGAGCTGAGCTTTCCCACCCACCTGAGGGGAGGAGGTGTGTCTCTGGTCTCCTGAAGCTAAGGGCAAGGTCTTGTTTAGGACTAGACCCCCAGTGAAAGCAAGAATGGAACAACTGCCCTTGGGCTCAGGGAAGCAGTGGAGCATGGCATTGTCCGCCTATTGTTCTGGGTAGGAAACATGAGAAATAGAAATTCCTAGCTTATGTCACACCTAAGTATGAAATCTAATTTTAAAACCATTAGCCTGGAACCAGAAGGCAGGAGGAACCATTATCCAGGAGACAGAAAAAAATAAGGCCCCCTGAAGATGAGCTCTGAATAAAAAAATTATAATCCATAGTGAGGGACATTTATAATCCATCTCCAGGGACATTTAGCAGACAAAACAGAATCGGCTACACAATTATTTGAGATATAAACACATTTTGAAAAAGGCTTTTAAAAATTTATATGTTTAAAATATTTGAGATAAAATTAGAAATATATGTTCTATGCAAGAACATGTCCCTATAGAAAAAATAAAAACATTAAAAATCACCACCTAGAATTTCTAGAATTATAAAATAGTCACAAAAATTAGAAAGTTAAAGGATTATACAGAAAAATAGATCCAATTTAGAAAGAAAGTAAACCTAGAAAACAGATCTGAGAAATTACTCAGACTGTAACATGGGAAAATAGAAATGGAATGAAAAACTAAGAAGTGGGAGGTAAAATAAAACATGTCTATGAGGAGTTCTGATAGAAGAGAACAGAAAGAATGAAGAAGCACAATTTGAAGAAATAAGAACCTTCTTAGACTGAAGTAAGATAATGAATGACTTCTTAAATTAAAAAGTCTCAAGAAGCATATACATGTAACAACAAAAATCAATACCAGAGACAAAATAAAACTGTAGAACACCAAAGACAAAAAAAGTGAAGATCTCTGAAGCAATGAGAACACTAAAAAAACAAACAAACAAAAACAAAACAAAATAAAAACACCAAACAGATTGTCTATCAAAGAATCATCATTAGAATATTAGAAGCCAGAAGCTGGAATCACATCTTCAAAATGCTAATGGATGATACCTATAACCTAGTAAGAGTGAAATAATGATTTAGATAAGGCAGATTTTACCACTCGCAGACCTGGAATGAAAGAATTAGTCAAAGATTTACCTCAGAAAAAAACTGAATCCGGAGGTGAGGATATGAAAACCAATGGCATAAACTGTGGAACCCTACTGACTGGTGAAAGAATGCAAAACATTCCACAGAGCTGCTCACTTCTCGGTTTTGCTTCTCTCCATAAAGCCTCATTGACTTGTACAATCTTTATACTTACCAACTTGACAGAACAAAGTTAGTACTTGTTTCTCCCCGAGTTCAAGAGAAATAAATTATACATTTATAAGCTAGAGAAGTAGGTCACTCATTTTCACCCATTCATTCATTCAAAACATTATATAGATACACGCACATATATATCAAATGCCTATGTGTGCCATGAACAGTTAAGATGCAGAAGAGAGTCAGCAAATGAAACAGACAAAAATTCATGGCCTCGTGGTTTATATTCTAACAGGAGAGGCAGATAAGCAGCAACACGTACATATACAGAAGTCTGATAATTAACAAAGTAAAGTAAGGCAGAAGATAGAAAGTATTCAGAGGAGTTGAAGTTTAGACAGGATTAAGTATCAGTAAGAGTCCTGGGAGGAAACTGCTGGCAAACTCACATGGGAGCTGAGAAGAATCTTAAAAAGAGATTATTCACATAGCAGGCGGGGGTCAGTAAACTAACAGACTGGCATACAGGCAGTTACCACCCTAGAACAGAGGAGCGAAGGGAGGGGACAGTGTGGCTAAGGCCAGCAGGAGCTGGCATTATTGGAATGGGGCCACAAGACTTGTGGAGGAACACAGTAGCACTGTTATACCATAGCCCGGCTAGAGGGAGCGGGGACATCCCCCGACCTAAATATCCTCACATCCCCTCCACCAATCTCCTGAAAAGAGCTCTGGTTTTTGCTGAATGCCTTTAGAAGTCCAAGGGCAAGGAAACCCCAGCAATCAAGTCTGTAGTGATCCAAGGCACCAAGCAGGGCAGAAAACGAATATGGAAGAGCAAACTGGTGCAGGTGGGAAGGGAATCCGAAGGCTCTGTTTGAGTAAGGTACTCACTCATTTCCTTACCTGGGGAGGTAAGGAAATGAGTGAGTACCCTAGAGAAAAGCCTTCTACGCAGAGGGACCAGCACAGCCCAGGCCTGAGGTAGGAGTCAGCCATGCTTCTTTGAGGGACAGCAAGGGGAGGCTGGTGAGGCTAGAGAGGAGCAAGCAAGGGGACCTAGGAGATGAAGGCAAAGAGGGAAAAGGGGCTGGAAAGGTTTGTGAGTCATTAGAAGACCTGTCACTCATTCTGAGGCGACCTGGAAACTAATAGATGTTTTGAGCAAAGGACATCATACACTGGTGTTTTAGAAGGATCCCTGGGCAGGGACTGTAGGGGCAAGAGTAGACTCTGAGGGCCAGTTTAGGAGGCTGTTTTAACAGTCCGTGTGGGAGACGATGGTGGCAACAATGAATGGAGGTGGTGATAAGTATGTTTACTTGAAGCCTAGGATTTTGATGGAAGAGTTTTAAGTGGGTTGAACAAAAGTGCTTTTCCTTTAAAATTTTTTTCTTTTAGTTAAGTGAAATGTTTCTATTTTCTTTTACCAAGGATTAACTTATGTACATCTAGTAACATGCAATAAAGTATATGCATTAAAGATGGCACAAAAAGTAATATATCTTTTCTGGAGAGTAATTTAGCAACATGTATCAATATGCTCAAAAATATTAATACACTTTCACTCACTAATCCCACTTCCAAAAATCTTACAGTAATAAAGTTATGTGATCAAATTTGAATGAACAATACAATATTATTTATAATAATAAAAAACTGGCTACTACTTAATGGTAAATTTAGGCTTGTATAGAAGAAGAGATTGACTCCTAGCCTTCAGGAAGTCTTCTATAAGTCTTATTAGTTTGGGTGATTTATTTATTTTTGCAACCAGGCTTTTGGTAAACATAAAATAGTTGAGATTTCAGTACAGCATTCTTTGAACCTTGAATGATGTACTGCCAATGCCAAATACATAAATTTTGGCATTCATCCAGAGAGAAATTATGTTTAAGGTCCACTCATGAAAATGAAAGTAGTATTTCAGTAGAGGACATTTTGGACCAAAGGCACAATGTTTGGTCAAAAATGTTTACAGGGACCATGAGAGAGAATAATTATAAATAAAGCTGAAAAATCAGGTTGAGCTAAGGCTATGCAAGTCCTTAAATGCCAGGATAAAGAGTATTTTATGCTATAGTTTCAAAAACCCACGAAAAGATTTATTTTTTCAACAGAAAAAAAATTATGCTTAAAAAGTATATTTCTAAAATTAATCTGGCAGGCAATAATGCAATATTACACAGATTTTAAGTTGGAAGAGTTCCTGAAAGTCATGTGATTCAATTCCCTTTAAGGATGGAATTCAGGGGGATCCCAGAGGGCAGGGAGACTAAAGGGAAGGCCTCTGCAGTAATCGGGATTTGAAGTGATATGGAGCCGAACTATAATGGTAGAATCTGAAAAAGAAGGAAGAGAACTGAGTCTTAAAGTTCATATAATTTTGTACTAAAATGTAAGACAATAATTTCAACCATAAGATCTGGATTCTGTCCACGAACATTTTAGTTTTTCATCTTGAGACATCACTGGCAAACTATGTAGACAGTCTGGAGTGGGATGTGTATCTATCAGCTTCCTTTAATAAAGCACATGGTGTAAAATGATTCTGTATAATCCCTTGACATTAAGAGTGACTGTTACCTTCAACTCTCCAATTCCATTCATAAAAACATCTTAAACCTATTTAATTACTATTTATATATTTATCTATACCAATCTTTCAGAAAATGATATTTATAATTGTTTGTGTATAAGTCTGTTAAATTTTAGCGTAAACATATGAAATAGGGTTGTCAGATCACAGTCAAACATCTCAGAGATCCCAGATGGCCCTGTCCAAAAGGAAATACCTCTTTTGTGGTACTGAATGTTATACCTATCTCCAAGAGCCCTAATGATGCATGCCAACATTATGAGTAACATGGCACATAGATTAATCTAAACCAAGGGATTTGAGGCAAGCTTTAAAAATTCTTAATCTGGTTAGAATTGTGATATAATTTTTCTCTGACCCAGGTTAAAAAAATTAATCTTTATATTTCACCTCACTCTGGACATCTACACCTTTTAAATGTTGTTAGTATCTCTTCTTATTTTTGAGAGTTCTTGGTAAAGATGGTGTTTTAAAAGCTCGCTGATGGTCTTAGTTGCATAACTGTGAATATACTTTTAAAAAAGCACTGAATTGTACATTTTGCACAGGTGAATTTTAGGTTCTATGATTTACATCTATAAATCTGTTATTACTTAAAAAGCCTATTGAGAATGAACCATGCTAAGTGATATAATTCAGCCTGCAATTAAATATCAAAATGATTTAACTGCTGTCCTTCCCAAAGCTATCATTGCTGATATAAATAACTGTTGAATTGCAGTAAAGGAATGCCCAAGGTACATTTGGACAGATACAGAATATTAATGCTCAGTTATTCTAAGATTTCTACACATTCTATGAGCACATACAAACTGAACTAGGAGTTCACTGAGGGAAACTAGTTCATGATTAAAACTGACAGTTAATAATAAACTCATAGACAATTAAACCGATTATATTTTAGTGGAGTTATTTATAAAGACATCAGAGATAAAGTCTAAGAAACAATTTTTTAATTAACAAAATAATAAAACAATTTTTTCTCAATACTTAATTTTTGTATTGGATTATATTCTGATTTTTGAAGTATTCATACGCAACTCATAATAATTCATATCTAATGGAGAGTGAAGACATAAAAAGTTCAATAATAGATTAACCATTAGCTAGACAAGTTCATGTATATATAAATAGATTCATAAAAGGTCAAGACCTGGAAACAACCAACAGCTTTATTTATAGATGAGGAAACTGAGGCTCAGAGAAGTTTAATGTACTGTTCAAAGTAACAGCTAGTAAGTGACAGAGCAAAGATTCAAATCCAGAACAGTTTGACTCTAAATTCCATCTTCTGAGATTCATAAGCAGAATTCTCATTACACAGCCAAAATGAATATACAGCCCCAAGATGTTAACTTTGTTTTTCTTAAAAAAATATATTTATAAAACCATTTTTAATCTATAATGCAAGCCTCCACATGAATAGAAATTTTAAACAGCTGAATTCAAAACCAAAAATTATCTAAAATGTATAGTAAAACGAAACTACAAAGGTCAACAGCTATGATAATGGGTTGTTTCAAAGAATGGTGGGGGTACTCTTTTTATTTTTATTTTTTTACCTGCAGCCATGTCACGGTCTTTAATCATTTTGAGAAAGCTGGAAATTTCTTTATCTAGTCTCTGTTGGCATCTTTGTGCTTTCTGGAAAAGCAAAAAAAAAAAACCTTAAAGACAAAGAATTTTTACATTACAGATGCTTTAATATTTCTATCAAAACTTTCAGTTCATAGGTTGGTACACTGTAATAATTGAGATATATTCCTAACAGAGAAAATGGTATGAGAAAATTTCTTTAAAAATTGAATATGTTTATTCACTTAAAGATTAATAAAAATAAATATTTCTAATACATTCAACATCTGCTGTGTAAATACCATACAACTGCATTAATTACTCCTAATAATTCATTAACCCACATATACCTGAGGAGTTATATTACTCTGATTTACTGACACTTTTAGTGGACTAGATTAAATTCACTGAGATATAAAATACATTCCTTAAGAATATATTTTAAAACTGCTTTAAAAAAAAAAAAAAACCCCAGATGGCACTATCATCTGGAAATCACAAGCTGATTTTCGTTCAGCAATCTAAGTGTACATAGCCCCAATATAATCAGACAAATAAGAACATTTTCTTAGTAAGAAAAATCTTATAAAAATAAAGTCAATTACAGAAAGTATCATTCCTTATAATTTGAGGTTTCTCCATATGTAGACCCCTAAAAGCAAAACATACAGAGTTTCATTTAAGTTGCATCTTATCTTAGTATATATTTGGAAGTCCAAGGTGAAAAATCAGATAAATCCATTTATTACGTTAACAATTTAACTTTGGAGTTAATTTCATTTATACTTTCCCCTCAAAGAGGTAAAGAATAAAATTATTATAAAATTGGTAGATTATGGCAATAAGAAATATTTGCTCTGAGAACCTGACCTTATTAATATTAGAATCACACTGTTGTAGAAAGAATAATATATTTAGCCTTATGAATCTTCCCTGCTTTGTATTTCTAATCTCAGCTGGCCCATCACTAAACACTTTTGATGCCCCCAAATCAGATCTACGTGCCAAGGTGACATAGGTAAGCACTCTTTTCTCCTTTTTTACCTTATAAATTTTTTAGTGCTTATGAAGCTCAACTCAACTACAGTAGAATTATTCATGTTACCACATTGTCAGGTAATGTTCTCTTGAAAATCTAATTACTCTGTTTTGAGAGCTCTAACAACATAAAAATATAATTCACTTTTTTTTTTTTGGAGAGAGAATATCTACACTATTCAATTTAAAACCTCATTGAAAGTGAAATGGTATGCTGGATAATTTTTTAAGATATAACGAGTGAATACAGGTTGAAGGCTGGAAAAAAGTCCATCTGGGGGCACTGAAAACATGCACTGCAACCAAATGTAACGCTCATAATTTATTAATACAAAATCGTCATTTTCACTCTATACATATTTAATACTCCTGCCCATGTTCAAGACTACAGTTTTCCTTTTTATGGTGATAGTTAGCTGAATGCATAAAAGCATGCACTGGCTTCATTTGCAGAGTGCAAATCTGTAATAAATATGATAGTTCTGAGGTTATAATTAAAGACAAGAATCATTCTCCATAGCATCATCCTCAAACACCTGAATCTATTCATCTTCCCTTAGCATATCTACTAAAGAGAGTTTCCTTAATTGATGATTTACTTGTTTTAAAAGGTACACAATAGGTCAGCTGGATACGGTTCAATCTCCAAGACATTATTTTATAGTTGGGTATGTGTCTTCTGTTCTAAACGATTAATGCCATTTAACTGATAGAACAAAAAGAAACAATAAATATAAGATATTCTCTTATTTGCTATAATTTCTTCTTAGCTATTGATTATATCATGAAAACCTAAAAATCTGTTTATGAAGATTAATGCTTATGAGTTTTTTGCAAAGCCCAGCATGCTATCTCATTCTTGACTTCTATCCCATTAACCTCAGGGTAAATAAGGGACTATTTTAGGTTTTCATTTTTACCCTACATATATGGAAACCCACTATAAGCAATGTTCTAATATCCAAGATGTATTTCAAACCCACGTTATCTGGGTGCAAAACACAAGAACAGGATCACACCCACAAACAGGGGGCCCAGAGGCTCCCACGCAAGCAGCTGAGCCACATTCACAACCCAGATCTGCTCCTACCTCAGCCGGCCCAGATTTTAGTTGTTGGTTTTACGTTGATGTTAAACTGCTTTATGATCTCTGTCTATGGGACAGCTTAAAAATGTGCATCAAAGGGGTGGGCATCTAGGGAAGAGTGGACAAGGTAGGAGAGGGGTCGTTAATTCCAGGCTATTTACTGCAGATAATCCACATTTGGTTCATTAAGAACAGTTAGACCACCTTCTACTCAGCAGTCAAATTACTAATTAGTAGCAAACTACTAATATACAACAGCAAGAGAAAGGAGACAGGCACCAAATGGCACATATGGTATGATTCCATTTACATGAAATTCTAGAACAGGAAAAACTGACAATGCCTATAATGACAGAAAGCACATCAGTGGTTGCCTGAGGTGGAGGTGGAGGGCACTGTCTGGGAAGGAGCACGAAGAAACTGTGAGGAGATTAAAATGTTGTATATTTTGACAGGAGTAGTGGTTACATAGGGTATATACATTTGTTGAAACATCAAACTGAAAACATAAAATGCATTCATTTTATTGTTTAAAAATTATGCCTCAATATATTAAACTTTTAACTAATAGACTATAGAACTCTGATAACTCTCCTCTTTGCAGAAAATCACCAGTACTGTGAATACTGGTACTCCATTACCCATCTCCAGGTCTTCCCAACTCTAGCCAAATCCACTGTAAAGATCATATTACATCCTTCCTCAATCTAAGCTAACCCATGACACATTTATTATTTTTGGTACCTGGTGATTATAATGGCCCTGCTCCATCATCTTCTTGTTTTATTTTGCAATAGGTATATACATCAAGTTAAAGAGAAAAAAAAAAAGATATACAAAGAAAAGCAGTTCTTCCTCACATACCTATCAGCCCTAGAGCTCCTGTTTTTGCCCTTTACCAGCCTCAATGCAAAAACTGCTAATCATTTCTCATCTTCCCAGGGATGATCTAAGCCTGCACAAATCTGTGTGTGTACATCTTTACTTATTTTCTCTCAAGTAACAGCATATTAGATATCACATTTTATCCCTTGTTCTTTTCACCTAAATATAAATCTTAAATATGTCTACATATATAAATCTGCCTCATTCTTATATGGATGTACCAATCTTTACCAGCCCTGTGTTGACATCCATCCACCCACATTTCTGCACATTCATTTTAATTAGGAATCATTCATCTTTCTGCACATTCATTAGAAATCAGTAAAGTTTAATATTATTTCCTCATTTGGTTAAAATTTAGCATCATCTGCTCATTATTTCTTATAAGAAGGAGTTCTGATTCTATAGAATCAAGATATATTCAACAAATAAAACTCCTACTTTACTAATACCACGCCAAATCTAAGCATATCCCAGTTGTGTCCAACAGAACTTTCTACGATGGTGGAAACATTCTATCTGCTCTATCCAAAAGTGGTAATTACATGTGACTACTGAGCACTTAAATATGGCTAGTTAAAATAAGGAACTGAATTTTTAATTGGATTCTAATTTACTTAAATGTAAATAGCCAGTCTATGGCCATGCCACCCTGAATGTGCCTGATCTCGTCTAATCTCGGAAGCCAAGCAAGGTTGGGCCTGGTTAGTACTTGGATGGGAGACCACCTAGGAAGACCAGGTGCTGTAGGAGAAAAATTAAATGAATGAATGAATAAACAAACAAACAAATAAATGTGAACAGCTATGTGTACCTAGTAGCCATCATATTGTTCTATACCAAAATTGTGTTTGAATTTATCTTCCAATTTTTATTTCTGAAATATTTTAAAGTTGTCATTAAGGCAAGGACCACGAGGCCAATAGTTATAAAATTTGTCTAATGCTTTTCTCCCTGGAGGCATAACCTCTAGGCAGTGACAGAGAGAGCTGAGAGAAAATGTTGTTTTCTCTCAGAAAATGAGACCTTCATTTGGGGTGGAAGTATGTCGAAATCAAAAGTATTATACAACATGGTCGACTTTATAAGTGTGGACATTTTTTCCCCCTAATTTCTACTTACAAGTCCAAAAGCACATTTAGAAAATAAGGTTCATATTAATTCAGATGGTTTTAGAATATCCCAGTCCTAGAGTTCCTAATGTCCTTTAGAAAGTCTATAAACAAATTGGTCCCAGAATTTCCTGGCATCTTAAGAATGCAAGGATCAAGGGCATTCTGGAGCCAGACTCTCACAAGCTACGATTCAATATACTTCAAAGCTCATTTCAGATTTTACCTATGTTGGACCAACCCTCAAGCTGAGACAGAGTTAAGGTGCATGGAATTAGCATTCAAATTCTCTTGGCTAGAAATATGTCTATAACTAGCAAAACCTGAAAGAGCTTCACGCTGGCTAAAACTCTCACTGGCTTCAGGTGCTATAACATCTAGATGGCAGAAACTTCATGGTTTTCAAGTGAACACAGAAACACAATATTCAAATGAGTAAAATGAAAGGCATAGTTGAGGCCGAGAACATGAAAATTTGAAAACTAGACTAAAGAAGAAACATCTCTTCAAGAAAGTTTTTAATGATATGCATAATAGCACATTTTTATCTGTAGCTTCTGTTAAAAAAGTTTTAAAATTACCACAATCCTGGAAAGATACTGTATGGTACGCTTTGTAAGTTTTTCCAGGTTTTATCATTTACCTTATAGTGAGGATAGTTCAATACAGAAGGATTTCTTTTCACTTAGGGAATACTGACTGAAAGTTAAAATATTTAACATAGTTTTATTTTTTACCTGTTTGACATGATTTTGGCCATAGATATTTAAGCCTTCTTTATTTATCCACACGGTTTTAATGGCCTTTAGATGCTCTGGTAGATTAATTTTTGCAAAGTTCACCGATCTGAAAATTATGTGTATGGCTTTAAAACAGAAATACTGGTAAAGCCACCATCAATAAATCTGAAGAATGTCTTCTACAGAAAATGAAGGACCTCAAATTCTTTAATGTTACACCATAAATTACAACTAGGAATCAAAAGAGTAAAAATCTCTAACTTAAAAGTATAGCCCCTTAATATAACTCCTTAGGTATTAGCAAACTTAATTTCATTAAAGTTTTTGTTTAGAAACACTCAAATTCTAGAAGTGATTCATCTTATTTAAAAAAAAACGATTAAATTTAGTAGACAAATTCATATGCTCTGACATAGTTATTTGGATTGAAATTCATCATCCTTTCATAGTTCTAATTCTTCCAAACCCAATTCCCACTTAAAAGGTACTGCCAGAAAATTTATGCCAAGGAAAAAATATCTATTTCATTTCAATTACAATACATATGCTGATACTTCTGTGTGGACGAGTCACTTCCAATAAGGGCTTCTCCATTCATTACTGTCGCTTTGCCTTATCAATGAAGTTTATAGATTATAAGTGGTTTTAAATGAAACTACTGACCAGGAAATATATCACTGTGGTTGCATTATTTAAACTCTGAAATATGCAGTGAAGTCATAAACGGCAAGTCATGGATGCTCCCCCTACTGGCGGAAGTTTTCAAATAGGACAATCTGAATATAGCAATGCAAAAATTTTAACAAAAAAGATAGGCATATGCCTACATCTTTAGAGCCCAGCCACATAGACGTGATAGTATTACCATAACAGATATTATAAGTAGCAATAGAATATTACTAGACAAAAAGCAATCCTACTTCCATGGTCAGAAATCCTAATTTCAAAACCTCGCATTTAAAAAATTAAAATATTTCACAGTAAAATCTGAATAACAGAGTTAGCTATAAAGGTCAGATTAAGTTTTCCTGTTTACCTCTAAGGATTCCTTCAAGTCTATAGCAGAAACTGCATCTTCCTCTTCATCATCAGTCAGCTGGTCCTGGGAACAGTAGTGAGTGCTATAAGCAGAATGCTCTTCTATTGCTTCCAGCCAGTCCTGAAATAATCCCAGGATTTAAATAAAGTGAAACGTATTTTTACTCAAAAGAGGTGATATGACAATGATCTGGAAAGCATAAAGTTTACATGGAGAAAAAAATATATTATGGCCTAAAAAACAACAACAACAACAATGAAATAATGATGCAGATCTCTTGTCCATGACATGTCTAGATAAAAAAGTTTCCCAGTACTTAAAATATATCTACAAGTTTATATTTTCATTAACATTAATCCTCAAATGCATTATAATAACTAAATAATGAGTGGAGAATTTTTCACTTAATATTACAGGTTCTCAAAACTATTGAATAAGTTATTATATAATAATGTATCTAGAAACAATTTTACTTACTTGCAATCAAATTATAAGCACCAGAAACTCAAATCACTTTAAGAGAGCCTACAACTGCCCTAATGCTTTAACTTTTACAATGTTTTTAAAAAATCAACAATTTCACAAAAAGATGGAACATTTACCCTAAAAATACCTGTCTTATTACTTCTTCATTTCTTATAGCATTACTCAAGGTCAAATCTTACCATTTTATGAAATGTTGGGACAGTCATGATTTGGATTGTTTAGGGTTTTTTACAGGCTAAAGTTAACCACTTTGGAAGTTAGATTCTTTCAATCTCTTACATAATTTACAAAAAACAAGAGGTCTATAAATATCGCTTTGATCTAAAGGAATATAGATTCTTCATTAAATAACTGCACTGTGAATTTCTATTACATGAATCTTAATTTTCTTGCTGCTATTGTTCAATTTACCAAAAAGAAGACTGAGCCTAAACTGTAATAAATCAGAACACCTAGACTGGAGTCCAGGTTGTCACTTGCAAGCTGTGTGACCTTGGGAGATCTCTTCAATCTTAACCGTCTTCAGTTCCTTTGCTTACAAATGAAGGTCAAACTAAACAATCGCTTAGGCTTTTTTCTAAAACCGGTAAGAGCTCCTTACATTAACAAAATCAAAATGAAAAAAATTATGACTAGAAAATCCCTACAAGCATATACTGATAAAAAACTAATTCATAAGCCAAATTTCAAAAGCTTCAAAGAACTGCCTCCATTAAGAAGGTACAATCAACAAGATTTTAGATGGCAATATTAAACCTATCTTATATGCTTTGTTTCTAAATGTTCTTTGAGTTTTATGAAAGATAAAAGAATCCATAAAAATTACCTCTCTTGACTGTTGAAGGCTATTCTTAGGAACCCTGAAGCCATGAATAGTGTCATCAAAACATTTAATAAAGAAGAGGCAGCTATCAGTGGATTTTATCTTGGATATAAAAAAAAGTCAGTAAGACAATACCATTCATGCACATAAAATGGAACTCTAAAATTATACATAAAATTAAAGGTATTAACATGACTTAATTATACCCAACTAACATTTAAAATACCAACTGACAACAACTGGGACAAAAATTGATACACTGGAAGTATCAAATGCATTGTAGCTTATCTATGTCAAATCTGGCTTTCATGGTCTTAGTTACTAAAATACTAATAGTCCACTAGGTACGTATGCAGTTTTAGTTTATCCTTTCAATTAAAATAGCTCAGCGTGCACTTGGGCTGTAAAATCCTTTACCAACCACAACTCCAATTTCTTATACATACCACTCTCCTAAACTTTTGAGTTGAGTGTAGAAAAATGTTTGAACTGAGTATAAAAGAACAAGGAGTAGATAAGATTGATACAGAAGGGAAAAAAGATAAGAAATTATTATGTCTTTTTAAAATATAAATTTAGAAAGTAAAGGGATTTAATAACTAAGGAAAAAAAGACTCTGCTTCAAGACCCTTCCAGAGGACCTCCCCACCTCGTTGCAGAAAACGACTATAAAATCTAGACACAAAACAAATAGAAACTACCTGAAGGAATTGGAAAGAGAGCAAAAGTTGACAGACTGATGGGGGTGGGGTGGCGGGCGGCATGCACATTCTCTTGGAGGAAAGGAAACAAGGAGCTTTGCGAGTAAGTGCCCATCCTTCAACGTTTTTCACCTACGACTAAGTACAGTGCACATAGTGACACAGCAGCAAGGGCACACGTGAAAAAATCCAGTCTTTCTATTATGAGGAATTTAAAAAGCTGGGGAGCCATAAATACTGTACAGTAGGGAAATCTC
>NW_006442107.1:22781529-22793668 GCF_000325575.1 Pteropus alecto | reverse complement strand
AGAGACAGAGGAGGGATCCCCAAACTCTGTCTATTCACATCCATAACTGATGCACAGAAAAGATTCAAAGCAGTCATTTAAATGCAACCTTTCTGAATGTCCAAGAAACAGAGTTTGCAATCCAAACCAAACTAAGAAAAATGACCTGCTAAACCAAAGGAAATAACATTTAATGGGGGAAAATAGCAAAATCCAGAATCTACAGAACTTAACTGTCAAAATATTAAAGATATGATCCATAATTACCTGACACATGAAGAAGAAAACGGAACACATTTTCAAAAGAAATCTAATTAAAAGGCAAAAATAGAATGGTTGCTAAGGACCTCTATATATGTAAATATACTATCTACAAAGACAGAAAATAAATATAAAATTTTAGATAGGTCGATAACACATAAATAGAAGACACTGCAAACAGTAGTATGAGAAGGCCTGAGTGGTTATATTAGTATCAGGCAAAATAGATTTCAAAACAAAATGTATTATAAGAGATAAAGAGAGCCACCACATAATGATAAGGGTCAGTAAGTCATATGTATGTGATCAATAATAGAGCAAGAAATAATTTCACAAACATAAACACCCTCCTCTCAGCAACTGATACAATTAGCCCAAATCAGCAAAGACACATAAGATCATAACAACAGAAACAACCAACCATGACTGAATATTTAGAAGACACTGCATTCAATAATAGCAAAATACACATTACTTTCAAGTGCATTTACTAGGATTATCCATAAGTAGAACCATCAAGCAAGTCTCAATAAATTTGACAGGAGAGAAATCATATAGGATATGTTCAGTGACTGAAATAGAATTAAATTATAAATCAAAATGAGATAATCAGGAAAATTCCAATTATTTGGAAATTAAACAACACACATCTAAATATTCATTGGTTCAAAGAAGGTATCACAGTATAAATTAGAAAATATTTTGATCTAATAATGAAAACAAAATCTATCAAAATTAGTAGGATGAAGCTAAAACAGCTACAAAGGGGAAAGTATAGCTTTAAATGGCTGTATTAGTAAAGAAGATAGATCTCAATTAATAATCTAAGCTTTCAACTTATGAAAACTATAAAAGAGAGCAAATTAAACCCAAAGCATGGAGAATTTCTCAAAAGAACAAAAATCAATGAAAAATGGAAAAAAATTAGAAAAAAATTAATAAAATCAAGAGCTGTTTCTTTTAAAAGACCAATGAAATTAATAAACTGCTAGCCAGACAGATTTAAGGGGGGAAAAAAACACAAATTATCAATATAAAAAATGAAAGAGGACAAAGACTACCTATCATACAAACATGAAAAACATAATATAGGTATATTAACAATAAATTTGATAACCTAAAGAAAACGGACAAATTTCTTGAAAGGCAAAAATTACAAACACTAATCTAAAAAAAAAAAAAAACCCCAAAATTTGAATAGTCCTATAGCAATTAAAGAAATTTGTAATTATAACCCTTCCCACAAAAAAACAAAAACAAAAACAAAAAACCTCTGGCCCATGTGATATCACAAGTGAATTCTATCAAGCATTTAAGGAAGAAATAAATAATTCTAAACAACCTCTACCAGAAAACTGAAAAGGAACATTTTCTAATTCATTATATGAGACTAGTATTATTTTGATTCCAACCCCAGATAGAAATATCACAAAGGGAATATAAACCAATATCCACTGTGAACACAGAAGAATTCTTAACAAAATATTAGCAAACAATATATTAAAATAATATATCATGACCAAATAAAATTCATCCCAGCAATATGACAGTTTTATTAACACCCTAAAGTCAATGAAATTAACCATTAATAGCATAAATGAGTAAAACCCCATGATCATTTTAATAATATGAAAAAACCATTTATTGAAATTCAACAGCTTTCTAGGATGAGAGCTTTCAGTAAACTAGGAAATGAAAAGAACTTTCTAAACAAGATTTAGGGCATCTATGAAAAACCTACAGCTAATAATTCAACGATAAAAGGCTCAATGCTTTGTACCTAACAAACAAAACAAGGATGTCGATTTTCACCAATTCTATTTAAAATTGTACTGGAGGTCCTACCTTGTACTATAAAGCTAAGTGAAATAAGCTATTCACAGAAGGTCAAATACTATGTTATTTCACTTATGTGAGGTATCTAGAGTAATCAAATTATGTCATAGACACAAGTAAAATGGTGGCTGCCATTGGCTAGGGGGAGAAAAGGAATGGAGAGTTGTTTAACGGGTACAAAGTTTCAGTATGGGAAGATGAGAAGAGTTCTGGAGATGGATGGTGGTGATGGCTGCAAAATAATGTGAATGTACTTAACGTCACTGAATTGTACATTTAAAAATTAAGATGGTGTCTACGGCCATGCCACCATGAACAAGCCCCATCCCATCTGATCTCAGAAGCTAAGCAGGATCGGGCCTGGTTAGTATTGGATGGGAGACCACCTAGGAAGACCAGACACTCTAGATGTAAAAAATAAAAAATAAGAGATTGTAAGCCGAGAAGGTCCTTGCAATCTGTGAGGTCAACTAAGGGTTGCCTTGCCTAAAAAAAAAAAAATTAAGATGGTAAGTTTTATGTTAGGTGTATTTTACCACATTTTATTTAAAACATAAAAACTTTGTAGCTATAAACACCTATATTAGAAAAAAAAATTCTCAAATCAATAACCTACGCTTCAATCTAAAGAGACTAGACCTTGAACAGGGCCTGCCTTATAGTGGTCAATCAATGAATGCCCATTAGCTTGTATTGATATGCACAGATATGTACTGATATTCATAAAAGAAGCATTTAAGTAGACATTTGTATAAGAAACAAAAGGTATAAAACAAGGTGAGGCATAACATAGCAGGAGCTAATCAATTCCAGAAAAGTTAAAGATCGAAATATTTTAAAAGGAAAGTGGGAGCAACTTGTTTGTTTTTTTGTTTTATGGTAGAAAAGAATTAGATAAATCTGAGGAAACTGAGGAAACACCTTGGTATTAAGTAGAAGAATCGAGTGGGAACAGAAAAGAATGGCCAGGATTACATCAAAAGAAGAAACAAAAAGATTAGATGAGTAACATGAAAAAGAGGTTCCCTGGCCTGGTCTAATGTGAAAGGACGAAGGGGTGTGAGGACTGAAGGGACCAGCTTGTGTCATGAGTCTGTACTACTGGAGAATGTGACTACGTCTGTGACTCCTTGAGGGGAATTCGGCTGGTCTGACAGTGTTCACACTGAGAAAAGGCAGGTGCTGAGCTCTTAAAAGTGGATGGACAGCCATGGCACGCTGACAACTGAAGGACTTTAAGAAGGAAACAAAGTGTGTCTTGCTCCGGTCTTAGACTAATCTCTAAAGAGGAAAAACTCGCCTTTTCTCCTGGTTGGTAAAAGTAACATAAAACAGCCTGAAGTGAATACGGAGAGCCTAAGAATCCAATTTTGACATAGGCTTTAACTTTAGTACCAGAAAATCTCGCATTGTCCTGATCTACCCACATACAAATACACATATACACACACATACATATATGTACAAGCATATATATGTATGACTATATAAATACACACACACAAAATGTTCAAAGCTCCGCATAAATGTTTTCAGATCACTCATCTCTCATCCCACAATGTGTAAAGATAAACAAAAGGTAATTGTAGTTTTAAAACAAAGATTCCTCAAATAAAAACATATATGAGTACTTTCTACCCCAAGATTTACAAGGCAGATTATACAAAAGATTTAGGGCAATCACTTGCAGAACTGATTTCAGGGTTTGAGCAAAATATGCGTGTGTCATCCTACCGTGCACACTGCTTGAGTTAGGTGTTTGCATCCCTGGCGATAAATATTACGGACTGCATCAGGCCTTCAAAATAAATGTTAAATTATCAAGGTAAAAGGAAAAGAGATAAGTGAAAACATTTCATCTTTCAAAATTTAGATGTTGAAATTTAATGAGGATCATAAAACTTACTGTTTCCTATACCACGAAAGGACTCCATGTTCTAACACTATCCAGAATAATCTCCAGCCAAAAAATCTTGAACTCTAAGGAAAAAATGACAAAGATTTTTCCAAACTGACACATCTAGATTCAAATACTTGATTGATGAGAAGTAATTAAGTTATGATAGTTCTATCTGAGTCTTTCAACTAAACGGTAATACTGAACATTAAAAAATGATCAAACATGAACTTAGGTACCAGGTGCAGTAATGAAAACATACCACTACAGGGTGACAGGAACAGAAGAAATGCCACACTGATAAGATCAATGATAAACACAGTTTATAGTTCTGACAATATTGTTCAGGGATATTTACAGGAAATATATAGTTGTGGGCTTCAAAGACAATTTCCTCAAAGTCCTGAATGAACTTCTAAAAAAAGAGAATTATCCTATATTTATTTTATACAATATAAGCATACATGCACAAAAATATATAGAGGGAGTTCTTAAAAGTGCAGAAGAAATTACATGCTCTAAAATAGTTAATTATGGAAAATAACTCTAAAACAGAAATTTGTAGAATGAGCTTTGTGACAATTCAAATATTAAATTCTTCCTACGTCCTCCAAGGTTCAACGTTCATAACAAAAATAATACTACAGTTCTATGATTAAGAAAAAATGTATTTTCTCCCACTCTGTTCTGTGTAAACTTGGTCACCTAAAAGTGTTAGACAGTAACTGCTACAAGTGGACACCTAACGAAGTCCAGCAATACAAAACTGGCTGCACTAAAAATCCAAGAAAGATTAAATCACATGTACTTTAGAAATAATCTTTTAAAAATTTTAACAGAAATGGAACACCTGAGGATTCTTCTTTCCAGTTTGTAATTAAAAAACCATCCAAACCTACCTTCCAGAGAGGGCCTTCATACCGTTTCAATGCTTTGTAGAGGATCTATTGAAAAACATATTTTCATTAAAAATGCATCTATATATTTTAAGAATTCAATTTTTTCCCTAAAAATTACTATATAAATGTAATCCATTAATTACTACATACCTTATTACCAACAAGAATGTGTTTCACTTCAGCGGCCTGGGCAAGGTCAAGGGGCTTCTGATCTGTGTAAAATATAAGGAAAAAAGCCACTGAGAGCTTAACTGACGCTGCAATTGCATAATAATATTCTCTCATTATTCCATCAATTACACCTTTTTCTTCTCTCCTGAAATTACCTACCTAAAATTGCCATCTCAATCATTTACAGCCTCCTTTTCAGTAGCTAACTATTAAACCAACTATTAAATCAGATTAACCACAGAACACTCTGTACAGGTTCTGTGATCATTCAAGCTTTCTTGCCTTAAGTCACTGCATTAGTTTCCTATGGCTGCTGTAACAAATTGCCACACCTTATTGGCTTAAAAGAACACATACTTCTCTTACAGTTCTAGAATTTGGAAGTCAGAAATGGGTCTCATGGAGCTAAAGTCAAGGTGTCAGCAGGACTGCATTTCTTTTGGAGACTCCAGGGGAGAATGTTTCCTTGCCTTTTCCAGCTTCTGAAGGCCACCTACATACATCTTTTGACTTGTGGTCCCTCCCTCCATCTGCAAAGTGCATCGTTCCAGCGTCTGTTTCTATCTTCACATTCTCTCTTGAGATGTTCTGATCCTCCTGCCTCCTCCCTATAAGGACCCTTGTCATTATACTAGGCCCACCTGAATAATTCAGAATTATTACCCTACTTCAACATACTTAACTAATCTTATCTTTCGGGACCATTATTCAGCCTAGCACAGCCGCTCTTAAGTTACTTCACTGGAGGGAAGATAGTAGAGACAACTCAGAAGCTAAGGGTGTGATGGTCTACCATTGAGGATAAAAGGAAAACATGACAATGAAAAATGAAACCAGCAAGATATTATAGTAACTTTCTCAAGCTTATATGTGCAAGCAGTGTATGTTTTGCCAAGCAACAACAAAAGCAGAATTTGTTTATATCAAAGTTACTTATTGAGTTCTGAAGTGAGCAGGCCAGTATACGAAGGACATAAAGTGAAAAAAATCATCATCTCTTAACCTCGGGTAGCTTCTAATTGCTAGAGAAAACAAAAGCCACACATAAAAATTTAAAACAAAAAGTAGCCCTTCTAAAATAGCATATCAAACTGGAACTCTGTTTATGCAGTAAGGTGATATATTCTACAAATAACCTTTTTTTTTTAAAACTATATTATTATTTTATTATTGAAGAGTCCACTTCTGTGACTGCCATGAAGCCCAGGTGGGGTTAACAGTGACCTGTTCTGGAGGTAACTATACCTCACTCTGGACTTTCTGGTTATAATCACTGTCTTCTCTCTCTACCTCAACTGAAGACTCAGACTCATGAGGCCTCATTCCCTGCCATCCTATTTCTGGAAGAGGCCAAGGCCATCTTCAGAGGAAGCTTTTTCAGAGAAGACAACTTTCTCTTCCCAGAAGACAACAGTCTTTGCTTTGATATAATGAAGCAGACGGCAACCCCAAACCACAGACAGGTTGGGACTTGAGCAGGCTTCAATGTACAAATAACTGTTTTATAAATACCAAACACTTGATGATATGTGTCGGCAATTTTTTTGTATAAATATCTCCTAATGAGAGTCTATTATGCACCAATTAACATTTTAGGCACTGGGGATTCAGCGGTGAACATGACAGAAACAAAGCGGGGGCCGACAGAAAAAGGGAAAGACAGAGAATAAATTAAGAAAAAAGGATATAGAGCAGATAATAAACCCTGACAATATTTTGTCAATATGCCTATATTTTTTAAGTAAATGAACAACAGAATGACTGCAATACCACTTTAAATTGTAGGTTGGGGAACTAATCAGGGTAAGCCTGTGAGGTAGCGATGTTTAAAAATTTGAAAGGAAGAATTCGGCTTCATGAAAATATAGGGGAAGGGCAGCCCAGCAGAGGGAACAGCTAACGCAAAGGCCTTGTAGGAACAATTTAGTGGGCAAGAGATACAGTTAGAGAAGTAGAGAGAGCCACGTTATGTAACGGCTTTGTAGGTCAGACCTTTGCAAGCCCGTATAAGTTGTCAAAGTGTTTAAAAATTTTTTTATAAGAATAACTGGGGAAATGTAAACTTTGGCGATGTGATGATTTTGAGATATTATTTTAATATTAATAACAGGATAACATTAGCACGCTACATTTAATAGGTCTATTAATATAATTCACATACCATACAATTCTTCCATTTAAAGTGTACAATTTGATGCCTTTAAGAAGTGGTCCCCAACCTTTCTGGCACCAGGAACCAGTGCCTCTATGAGAATCTAAAGCCTGATGATCTGAGGTAGAGCTGAGGCGGTGATGCTAGCGCTGGGGAGCAGCTGCAAATACAGATGGAACTATGCTTGCTTGCCCGCCGCTCACCTCTTGCTCTAGGCCAGTGCCTAACAGGCCGCAGACCGGTATTAGCCCACGGCCTGGGGTTTGGGGAGCACTCCTGCTTTTAAATATATATTCAGAGTTCTGCAATTATCACATGTGGTCATGGTTTTCTTAAAGGAACGCTTATCTTTTATAAATATAAGAAATTATTTATAGATGAAATAACATGATATTCAGATAGTGATCATTACTGATAATTCCTGAAAGAGGGTGATGAGTACATCAATTATACGATTCTGTTTTTTTAAGCTTGGATAATTTCTAAATTCTTTTTTAAAAAGATCACTGTGGCTACTGTGTAGAAAATGGCTTGTGAAAGTGCGCAAGAGAAAAGCAACGATTAGTCATAAAGCAATAGTAACTGTCTAGGTGGCAGATACTGGTGGATTGTACTAGACAGTAAAATGGACACAGTAGAGAATATGGAGACAAGTTCATGGGTTTGAGATTTCAGAAGCAGATTTGCAGAACTGCTGATGGGTGAAACTAAGGCTATTTTTTCTTTAGTGGAGAAAAACCTTTTAAAAATGTTAACTGAGAAATTAATAATCATTTTAGGTTTTTCTACTAGGACATAGGAAGATGTCTTACAAAAAGGCCTGCCAACTCTGTTCATTTTCATTCTATCTATAGAGCATTTGAGAAATTATTCCTTTAAGCAGAGAGGATGACAATATGATTTCTTTCATAGAATTCTGCCCTAATACCAAAAATAAATTCTGAACTCCTGCCAACTAGCTGAATTCCCAGTAAAGAGCCCTCATTTCTGAATTCAATGCCAAAAGTGCCTGTCACACAGTAAAAATTCAACAAAATGCTTTTGAACTGAATGAAATAGCCTCCCTACCCGGATGGGCACCATAACTAGTCATTTCAAAATTGCACTATATCTCCTATCAACCACAACAAAATAAAAAACAGGAATGAGCCAATACTTTGCATAATATAAATTTGTTCTTTCATGAGAAAACTAAATAAAACTATCAACAATCCTCAAATTAATTTACATAGAATGCAACTCCAATTAAATACCAACAGTGTTTTTACTAAGAATGTACAAAAGTTATTTTAGATGCCATCTGGAAGAATAAACAGATAAAAAGGTCCAAAATATCCTCAAAAAAGAAGGGTGGTAAGGGGAAACCTTATCAGACATTAAAACATTACAAAAATAATCATTAAAAGTGCAATATTGGCAAAAGAAAAAAAAAAGATGAGGCAATGCAAAAGATCAGAAAACACAAAAAAGAAAATTCTTCAAATGTATGAGCAGGGCATAACAAAACAACGGAAGGGGAAAGATTGCTTGATAAAGGATAAGTGTAAAGACAAGTGATTAGCAAATGTCTCACATCCTAACATACACTGTCACATCTTTTCCTGTTCAAACCCTCCAACCACACCCACAAACAGGGCTGGGCCTCTAGCTACTTTTCTGAAGTTACTTAGCTCCTCCACCTGCCCTGCTCTGGGCACCCTGGCAGCTTTCTTCTTCAAATATTCCAAGTGCTTGCCTAACCCAGAGCTTTCGCACTAGCTTGTCCTTTGCTTTCAATGCTCTTCTGCCACGTATCCTCAGGGCCACTTCTTTACTCAATTCAGCACTTCCCTCTGTCACTTCAGAGAGGCCTTCCCACCCAGAACAGTAGCTTCCCACTGCCATCACTCCCTATCCCCTTCATCCTATTGTATTTTTCTGCACCTTATAGCCTGATGTTACACATGCATTTATGTTTTGTTTATCTCCTCCCATCAGAATATAAGCTCCAAGAGCACGGGACTCTTAGGTTTTCTTCACTACTGGACATCCAGCGCATATAACAGTTCTTGGCATACAAGTCTCAGAATTTGACAAATAAATGAAATGTGATTAAGAAAAATTAGGAAAAAAACAGAATCAAATACATATTTACCAAATCTCTAAGAAGTGTTTGAAGAAATCGAAGAGGACAAATTTAATTAAAAATTTTAAACATCCTTGTTTAAAAAAAAAAGACTAAGAAAATTCAATCATAGAAAAAATACAGAAATAATTGTTGTCCCTATCACTGGAGTTTTGGGGGAAAAAATATTATATCTATGTAAAATACTACTATCCAGAAGGTGAGCCATGAAAGCTTCCAGGGACAATATGGAAAAACTGTCAATGCTTCATAAAAAGCAGGATTTTAATATGTCAATTCTACTTACAAGCCATAAACTAAAAGTAGTAGCAGACACTTTCTGAGGTGTTTGCCATACCACACCCTTTCACCATTCTCTGAGTACTGCCATTCCCATACCCACCAAGGAATGGCCCTAGCAGCCACGTTTGTACCATATGGCCCTGTCCCCACTATCTGGCCTGACAGTTCCAGAGACAGACATCTAACACGAGTGGGTACCATCAGATTATTTCCCATTGAAATTTTGAATTGAGGGTAGGAGATCCTGGTCCATAGAGGAACAGGCAACCATCTTCCATCATGTACGCTAAAAAACAAAAACAAAAAAAGCTGATCTGCTAAGAGATTGAAATGAGAGACCGTGCAATGAGAGAAAGACACACATACAGTAAGTGGCAGCATTCTTGGTTCCTAACAGCTTCCTGGTTCCTGACAGCTTCCTGGTTCCTGATTCCATCCCTTCTGATGCCTAACAGCATTTCCTGCTTTGGAATACCATGAGATACCTCTGTATTCTTATATTAATAATACATGGCCTTTTTTTTTTTGCTTATACTCGAGTTGGTATGTTACTTAAAACTTAAAAAAAAAAAAATCTAACAAAGAACAGATTAGTGGTTGCCAGAGGCAAGAGGTGGGGGGTTAGGCAAAATGGGTGAAGAGGATCAAAAGGTACAAACTTCCAGTTATAAAATAAATAGGTCATAGGAATGTAGTGTACAGTATGAGGACTATAATTAATAATACTATACTGCATATTTGAAAATTGCTAAGAGTAAATCTTAAAAGTTCTCATCGCAAAAAAAAATTTATAACTGTATGGTGATGGATATTAACTATGACTCATTGTTGCAATGGTGATCAAAATGGTGATCATTTTGCAATATATACAAGTACCAAATCATTATGTTATACACCTCAAATTAACATATCAATCATATGTCAATAAAAAAGTGAGAAACTTAACAAAGAATCCTCTGAGAATAATCCATTTTTAAAAAGCTAGTCTACCATAAGATGTTAACAACTAAAAACTTACTCTTTGAATGTTTGTACTATAGGTGATCACACTTTTTTGGTGTCTTTATTTTCCTCACTTCAAGCATAAATAAGCATTAGTTTTGCAATTTTAAAATGCTCTAAAAGAGGTATGAAGATAGATTAGGATATACAATATGCCAAAGTAACAGATGTTGTATTTTGGTAATCTGTGTTTTTTCTCTATTTTTAAAACTTTCTATAATGCAGATATTACTTTTATGATTTAAAATATATACATACTTTTTCAAAAGGTCCCATCTTGACTTTTTTCAAGGACACTTTAACAGGAATATTCAACTTTGGTTACTTATATAAACTACAGGGTAAAAATATATTTGAACACCAATAAAAACTTTCTCTCATATACAGGGACTTTGCCACTATCCTGACCCAAGTCAATATCATCTCTCACCCTGATTATTCCAATAGTCTCTTAACTGCTATCCATTTCTCCACCTTGCCCTTCTAGAATCTATTCTCCTCACAATAACCAGAGTGATCACTTTCTATAACAGAAGTCAGATCATATCACTGCTCCACTCTAAACCCTGCCACATCCTCCCATCTAACACTGAGTCAAAGCCAAAATTCTTACAACAGCCCACAAAGTCTTTCATGATTCCGTTCCCATCGCTTCTCTAATCTCCACCTCCATTTCCCATCTCTCGCTCTGCTCTGGACAGACCAGCCTCCTTGCTTTTTCTGACACATGTACACTCCAACCTGTTTCCTCTGTCTGGAACCATGCTCATCTCCCACATATTGGCACGCCTTGCTCCCCCACTTCGAGTCTTAAATAGTGTACCAGAGAGCTTCTTGTCACCCTTTACAAAGTAGCAATCTTCTATACACCCATCACACTCCTGATCGATCCCCTTTTCCCCTCTCATAGCAATTATCACATCTGACATATTAAATATTTGCTTTTTACTGGCCCTCCCCTATTAAGATGTAAGCTCCATGAAAGTGCGACTTTGCCTGTTTTCGGTTTTGTTCTTCGCTGATCTAGATTCATATCCAAGAATGGTATCAGGCACATAAACGCTCAATAAATATTTGTTGAATATGTGTTTTACTTACTATAAACTCATAATTAGTCTTTTTATGCAGCAGAACAAGTCCCGCTGCTTCTCTTCCCCTTTAAAATTCTCTGCCCTGGGCTTTTCTGTATAAATGTACAATCAGCTAGTCAAGTTCTGTGAAAACCCTTTGAGGATTCTAGGTGAAATTGCTTTGAATTTATAAATTAATTTGGGGAGAACTATTAGCTTTTCAGTGCTGAGTTTTCCCCACCAAAACCATAGTTGATCTCTCCATTTTTTAGGACTTTTTTGTCTTTCAGTTATATTTATAATTGCTCCCATAAAAAATTAAGCATCTTTTATCAAATATGTTTCTTTTTTCTGCTGTTACCAAAGCATTACCTTTTCAAAAATTATATTTTTGTCACAATAAAATCATCAAGCTCTTTATCTATTGTCTTGGTCTTCTTTATCCTAAACATGCTTTCTCTTTCC
>NW_006442107.1:22760245-22781465 GCF_000325575.1 Pteropus alecto | reverse complement strand
TAAAACATCTTCTACTTGGCCAAGGAGCCAGTCTTTCTGCCCTTAAATACGACAAAGTAGAAGGTAAGTAATACTGCCTCAGTTTTTTCCTTTCCTACTCAATCCTTAACCCCTAACCTAGGTTTTGCTCAACTGCCCAATGAAAACTGCTTTCAGAAAGGACCACTTAGCACTGTGTGACTGGTTTCCATAGCCTTTTCTTAACGTTTATTCCTCAGTCTAAGTTGCACATTACAATGAAAACGTCCTACTCCTTACTCTGTATTTTATCTCTTCCTTTGGCTTCCATGGACCTAGTATTTCCCTCATGTCTCCTGAGTGCTTCCTCTTCTCCATCCCTCAATTTCTCTTCCTTTATTCCATATATCTAAGAGATAAAGGAAAAGAATCTCTAGGTAAGAGTTTGAGCTAACTCCTGAAGTGAGACTAGGGTATACCAGGTCAGACAGAGAGAAGAGCATATGCAGGGTGAGGGCTGCATGGTTAACCAGAGAGCCTCAAATAGTTGGTATGTCTAGAGCTGCACTGTCCAATACGGTGACACTAATCATACTATTCAGTACTTGAAATGTAGCTAGTCCAAACTGAGATGTGCTGTTAAGTGTAAAATACACACCAGATTTCAAAGACAGCACGAAAAAGGAATGTAAAATCTCCCTGATAATACTTTTTATTGATTACGAGTTGACATGGTATTTTCAATATATTTAAATAAAATTTATTATTAAGATTCATTTCATCTGTTTCTTTTTCTTTTGTGAATGTGGCTACTAGAAAACTTGAAATTACATATGTGGCTCATTATATATCTACTGGATAGTGCCAGTCTAGAGCATAAGGGCCAGTCAAAGGAAGAGATTCTATCATTAATTTTCTTTCTTCTTTCTACTCCCATTGATGTCAATACAATTCAAGTACTAATTACTTCTCATCTAAGACCACTTCAGTGGTCCTACCAATCCCTCCCTAAAGTCATGGGCCTGTCACAACCTATGTTAGATACTTAACCATATTAACCTTTTTAAAGCACCTCATCCCTCCACTACTCACCTATTTCTTCTTCATGGTCTCCTGACTTTCCAAATTAAGGGGTAAACAGTCTGGCATTTCAAGGCTTTCCACTATACAAGCCTAATCTGCATTTATAGGATTACCTAATATTATTCCATTCATATACTTGGATGCGCAAAGCTGGGGCTGTCACCTAAAATCGACTTACATTTTTCATCTTACTGCCTTTGCTCATCATCTTCTCTCTGCTTGGAATGCCCTTTCTCAAATTTCTGTTGATCATTCTTACTAGATAATAATGGTATTGTTTATATTATTAAAGAGAAAACATACTGGGAGAGGGCTTTGTTAAAGATATCAACTGAAGTATTTAGAGATGATTTTTTTAAGTCCTACTAGGACTTCGGGGTCTATATCAAATATCTATTTCTTCATGAAGGTATTTCTAATTACTCAAACCTTCGATAAACGTGCAACATGTAGATGTCACGTACTATATACATTACTCTAGGTGCTGGGTAAACTAGACAGTGAAATATTAGCTCTGCCCTTAAGAGTTCAGTCTCATCGGAGACAGCTACATAAGCCAACAGTTACCATGGAGTATGATTTAGGCTACTATAGAGATGAACACAAGGTCCTCTGGGACTACTGACAAGTCCTAATCCAGGTTGGTGACAGGCAGAGGGAAGTATCCTAAAAAGTGATGTGTGAAGGCCCTAATGGGACATTCCTCTTTGGATATGCAAGACCCCTTCTGCAGCTTCTCTTCTGATTATTTAATTCCGTCATTGATACTATCATGCATGTACAGTTGATAGTCATTATCTGTAGATTCCATATTTGCAAATTCACCTATTGCTGAAATTTATTTATAACTCCAAAATCAATACTCATGGAAATTTCTCAGTCATTCCCAGGCATGCCCAAAGTGGAGAAACATTTGAGTCTTCTGGTGTACACATTCCTGGCTGAGGCAGAACAAGGTGATCTCTACCTTCTTGTTTCAGCTCTCATACTGTAAACAAATGTCCTCATCACAGTCTATCTAGTGACACATTTTTCACATTTCTGGCTTTTTATTTATAATTTTGCTGTTGAAACTAGCTGCCAAGCATACTGTGAAGTGTTGTCTAGTTCGTAAGCACAAGAAGGCTATGATGTGTCATACAGAGAATATCTGTTACATAAGCTTTGTTCAGACATAAGTTATAGAGCTGTTGGCAGTGAGCTCAGCATTAATGAATCAATAATATACATTAAATAAGGTGTGTAAACAGAAACGCACATAAAATGAGGTTATGTAATGATCACTAGGCAAAAATATTGTATCCAGGGACTTGCAGGAACCTAACTCTGTACTTCTCCTAGGAACAAGGGATCAATATTCACTAATTCAGTGTTCATGACAACTTTATAGAACATAAGTAATGCAAATAATGAGAACCAATTGTACTTTTCTTTCCCTTGAGGGTAGAAAGCTTAGTCATCATTACGGCCTCCTATGGAGGAGGCATCATTAAACATTTAGGTTTTAACTGGGAAGTAAATTAATAAGTTTATTAATGCCTTGACTTCAAAATTAAGTAAGAACCATACAGTTTAACTAAAGTTGGATAGTAAAATAAAACACTTAATTTTATATGGCACTGACTTCTTTTTATAACTTCAGAATGACCAACAATGGCTTTCACCAACATTCTTACCATTTTTGTTCTTCAGATTAGGGTCTGCTCCACTTTTCAGAAGCTTTAAGGCACATTGCTTATGAGCCCGGTAAGCTGCACAATGCAAGGGTGTATTTCCTAACTGATCCGAACAGTTAATATCAGGAGGATTGGGCCTGTTGAGCTAACAAGAAATGCAATGCAGAATTATATATAAAAGTTAGACTTTCTCCCATAAAACACATGAAGGTATAACAATATTCAGGTAAACCCTCATACTACAGAGCCTGACATACGGCTGGGCCCCTTGACATCTGGACTGGTAGTGGCTTCTTGCTCACTAAACCAGTCAACCCATGTTACTCCCCATGCTTTTCCTCGAGATGCCATAAAATCTCAGGTTCCACACTCCACTGACAACAGACACCACACAACACACCAGTGCTCCCTACCCACTCCACCCACATTAAGATTTCACTGAGATTGCTCATTCCTGCCAGTCTTGCAATTCACACTTGTGACAGTAAAATTACAATCAGTCAACCAGAGACAGTCACTCAAAAGAGTTAAAACCATAAATGTTAACTGTGTAAATGTTGGAAGTTCAACTGAATTCTTGTTCCCAACTCATTGCTTTAAAAACTTCTTTAGATAGGCTTCATTTCACAAAGTTAAAAAATGTTTTAGGCACTATATTTGGAATCCAAAGAGGCCTTTCAAATGAGCTGAAATAACTTTAAAGCAAATGGCAAAGCTTGTTGTGAATTTAGAACAAATTTAGAGTCTCATGTTTAATGAGACCATGCAGAAAATGGAAACTAGAAAGTAGGTCTCCTAAGAAAATAAATGAGTAAAGCTTTCAGTCTGTTCTAACATGATATAAATATTCCAAAATACTGTCTCTTCTCTTACTTTCTAGAAGCATAGATACCTTTCAGAAGTTATTGTACATCAAAATTAGAGAACCTTATTCCTTTATAGGATCCGATACATTATACTTTGATTTTATACTTTCAGTTTTCCTTATATTAAGTATGTGCCTTGAAAAATCAGATTCTTAATCCATCACGTTTTCAGTAGGGGGTGGAGATGTAAATCAGAAAGTCAGAGAAAAACATCATCATTTAAAATGTAGCCTGTATAAACTAATACCATGCTAAGTGTTTTTAGATATTTAAAGACTTTTCTTCTATTATTATGATCTCAAGTATTTTTGTACCACAATTCTACTAAATTATAAAGTTAACATTAAGCAAAAATTTTCCTAAAGTGTAAAGAAGTCATTTTTTTTTTTACCAGAGCTGTAAGTTCTGCTGTTTTGCCTTCCCTTGCTGCTGCTAAAAGTAATTCTTCAAGCTTTCTTTGTTGAGTCCTTTCTACAGCTGCAAAAGGAAAACACATATATGTTACTCTACTTCTGGTCAGGATCCTATTAGCAAATTCATTACAAAGGTGTATAACGAATAAGGTGATCATGGTGAGGAAAGCCACAGGTTTTGAATTGTAATTCAAATATAGTTAGACTATTGTTATTCTCATTGCCTTACATTTTAGATTACAGATTTCAACTTATTTCAGGTTTAGATGAATTCATGCTTTCAATTTAAGTATAATGTTAACATACCCATCACAAGTAATTATGAATTACTTTTCTATGCTGAAATACCATCACATACCTGCCTTGGAAAGGTAGATAAGTGAGGACAGAAGGCAGATAAGTGGGGAGAGAGGTTCATACCTTCCAGGACCTTAGAGTGTTAAAAGTAATAAGAAATAGCATTGGTAGACAGATGTACAAACCATATAAATGTATTTAGATTTACATATACTTATATACTTCCATGTAAGAATATATATCTCTTTAACAAATACTGTAGCACATACTATGTGCCAAGTGCTATTTAAAGCATTTTAAAAGTATTAAATCCTCATAACTACCCTATGAAGTAAGCGCTCCTATTATCCTGATTTTATAAGAAACTGAGACACCAAGTAGTTAAGGAACTTAACCAAAGTCATAGCCAAGTAGAAGGCATTTATTAAATAGTTAGTAATTACTATGCGCTGTTTTCCAGAAACAATGCATGCCATCACATTTCAACTACAAGGAATATATCTTTTGAATACAGAAACAGCTGACAAAGTTTAGCTTTGCCTTAAGAAATGACTAATATTACTACATACCATCATCTTCTACTCTCACGTTTTTATTTTCACACTCAGACCATCTCTCTACCTCGGAAAAAGGCGGCCGAGTCTCTACATAGGCTCTCAATGCCTTCTTCTTTTGCTGGGATTCATGCTCTTCAATATTCCCTCTCACTGGTTCTAAGGCTACTAGACTGTGAGTTCTTTGAGAATAGTTATGTCCTTATCCCTCTTGTACAGACCTCTACTACTGCATGTATTACTCAGAGTGTCATTCATTCCCTCAGTCATTCTTGAAGTCAGCTCTTACTCTCCTAAGGATCTAGGACATCTATGACGGTGCCTGACACAATGCATATTTGGCCAATATTTACTGAATAATCAAATTATGCTTAATAATGTTGGTTCTAGACTTTAGGGAAGTAAAGGGTACCCTAAGTTTCCTTCTAGATTGTCTAGACTCATAAATGAAGGAATACAGAGATTTAGAGTTGAAAATCCTGCATATGTTCCTGTTCTACATTCATTCAGGATACTGAAAAAAGACTTGATTCAGCCAATGAAAAACAAATATTTCAGTTTGGGGAGGTGAGGCTTCTCGAGTGCTGATGATGTTCTGTTCCTTGATGTGGGTGCCATTTACATGGATGTGTTCCATTTGCGAAAACAGCAAGATATACATTAAAGATGCACACTTTTATCCACGTATGTTATACCTCAATAAATGTTTTTAAAGCAAATATTCCATCCAAAAAATCATTTGTCCTATAAATTTTAAATTTAATATGACTACAGCCTAACTTTTACTATCTTTCTTTTCAATCAGAATCCACAGTTAGTAGAGATCACAGAGATTATGAAGGTTAACTCTATCCTGATGAGACACTTATATACAAGCACAGGTAGGTTAAATAACAATGCACTTGAAATGCAGGCAAGAACTGGGCAAATATACCTCACTGAGAACAGAAAATCAGCATTTTGCAATCTCTACAGTAATTAGTACTTCAGGCAAGAACTATTAACAAATGCTAAAGCCAGTGATTAAGAATTTATTGGTAAAAAAGGATATTTATATGGTCTCAACTTTTCTCCCCACAGATTAGTTATTGCAAAAAGGGGAAGGAACCTTTGCAGTGGACCACCAAAGGATCAGAATTAACAGCAATGGAACAAAATGACATCATCTACCTCCTATATGATATACTCATAAAGGATAAAACCTCACCTACACACTATTCCTGCCAAAAATGATCATCCTAAATATAATTATATGAAAAAAGAAAAACCCAAACTGAGGGGCATCCTATAAACAATTCTATAATTGCCATCCTCATCTAAAAGGTCAAGATCATGAAAGGCAAATCATAAGGAATTATTCCAGATAAAAGACGAAAGAGATGTGGTAATTAAATGCAATGTGGGATTCAGGATGGGATCTTGGTTTGAGGGGGAAAAAATGCAACAACAAAAAAAAAACCAACTGGCAAAACGTGAATATAAACTGTGTATTATACAATGTTATTATTACAGTAATGTGAAATTTCCTGAAATTGATATATTATGTAAGAAAATATCTTTGTTCTCAGGAGACACATGCTTAAGTATTTAGTGCTAAAGTATCACTATGCTTGCAAATTACTCCCAAACAGTTCAGCCAAAAAAAAAATTTTAAGTGAAAAATGACATTCATATATAAAAGTATAAACCACATGTGGCAAAATGTTAATGACTCGTGAAGTTAAGTGAAGGAGATATAAAGTTTTCATTGTACCATTCTTGAAACTTTCCCAGAAGCTGAAAATTTCTCAAAATAAAAAGCCAAATGATAAAAAGGAGGTATTCCTCTCCTGTGCCCGACTAGTAATCTATCCTCCCCCAAATACCTCAAATCATGGGAAACTCACTAAACCTTCCAAGATGACCCAAGCCATTATTACAATAATTCGACCCAAAGAGAATTCCCTGGCACTCCCTCCACTGGGACATCGACTGGCCCTGGTCTGACACAAAGAAGATTTTCCCTTCTTCAATAGCTCCTCAGATACCTGAGTATGATTTTGTTGTGTCTACTGATGTCTTTCTGGGATGAAACATTTCCTGTCTCTACATTCATTACCCTATGATACAGTTTCTGGTGCACCTGTGGTCTTGGTGGGCTGTGGATGTTCTCTCTGCAGTCTGACATGCTATCCACAAATGAAATTATATCTGGCTAAGGTGATCTCAAAGCATAATCACACAATTAAGTTTCTACTTCTATTTTCCTGGCTAGGACCATATCATGTGATAAATCATAGTGCTGTAAAGTCAACTAAGCCCTCATCTTTAGTGCAATTTGTGTTGGGGTGTGGGGCAGGGTTAGAGTATGTCTTTACAACTGGCCACATTAAGTGTCAACTTGTCAGGCTAACCTAACTTTCCAGTCTGTTGGGGGAGTACTTCAGTTCTGTGTTCTTATCTTGTTACAATTAAAATGACAGAACAAGATCAAAGTACCTCATCATCCGAATTACAATATATTAAAGGGCAGGGATCACTTCTAATATGTTCATTCTCCCCGAATTCACATAACACACAGCCTTATAGAATATGTTACGCGTTGATTTGTTTACTGAAGATGAGAGGGTTCATTTAAAATGCAAGAACAAGCTCAGAGTCTGATATAAAGATGTCAGCCAAGTATACATTATATTGGAGAAAAAGAAAGATTTTAGTTCTTAAGACCAACTGGAAAGTAATAAAAAGCAAGACCTTGGTTTTTATATAGATAAAAGTACTAAAGATTAAAAAATCAACATCCTTTAAATACAAAATTATCTTGCCCCTCTCTGAATTCCAAAGAAACACAGGATATGTGTAAAACCACCATTCTAATTCAATCTTTATTAATAAAATAGTAATTAGAAAAACCTCTCTTCTCTACCATAGAAATACTAGCAAAAGTCTGGCCTTTCAGAATATAATCCTAAAGCATGAAGGCCTCCCAATGTAAGCATCAAAATATTTTTGGTTTAAACTATTTTAGAGAAATCCCGCTAAGTTACCACAGATTCTTAGGTCGTAAGTAAAATTTAATCTTTGAAGTTCATAGCAATGAAGCTGATCCATCAAGAAATTACTATTCACTGTTGTTGTACCACAATGAAGTCCTGAGGATACTGGAGCCGGCCATTATCTTCCCCAACAGCAAGTGACTCCCGATAGCTGTGCCTCTTACAAGTTTTGTCCTGCACTTCTGTATTCCTCCATCACTGTGCCTCTGAAGCCTCTCACCCTTACTCTCTCATGTCTCTAGTTTCCTACTTTTAATTCTGTTGGAGATTTGATAACTTGCCATTATGTTGCACAAAGTAACAGTTTAAAAGCTGTGAGGAAACTCTCACACAGATAATTCTGTATCTAATCAATGACTCCCAAATCACATTATCTTTAGAGCGCATGTTCAGTGTCATCTACTTTGTCATCTTAGAAACCATTTCCTCTTATATTCTGGACCTTGCCTATAATTACAGTAAGTGCTATTTATGTTAAGATCCATAATATTTACCTTCAAGCATGCTTCTGATTTCTTTGTCATGAGTGACTTCTTTTGGTGTCTGTCCACTCCCATTAACAACAGTAGTATCAGCGTTATATTCTAAAAGCAGCATTACCAACTCCTGAAAAGGCAGAGAAATTACTTTAGCTATTATTAAACTAAGACTACTGTATTATAGCTTTTACAAATTATTCATTGTTACAGAGTTTCCACAACAGAAAAAAGTACGTGTAGGAACTTTTATATCGCATTGGGTTTTGTCTACAGTAAGTGAATACTAAGTAACTACAATAAGTTGAATACTACAATGCAACTAATTGTAATAATAGTTGATGATTGCCTAAACAATTGCCAGTCCATAATTAACACAGATAACTTTTATAATTGATTTTTTAAATAAATTATCTGGTTGCTTTACCAAATTGATTCATGTAACCGAACTAAATGTGTATGTTAACAAAGCCATTATATAAATTTCAGCAAATAGGACATTCACTTAATATTATTCCTCCAAACTTATAGAAGAAAATAACTTCCCCCAACATACCTAGATTTTTTAAGAATTTATACGTTTATAAGAAATAGAACATTATTTTCTAAAGTGATGTAGACTAATAAACTACACAACTATTAAAGGAATAGTTTATAATGAAGCAAACATCTCTTAAAGTCAATATTCAACAATGGAGAATAAAATATATAACTCATATTTACCCTAAGTGGTTAACTGTCCTAGGAATTTCAAACTAATTGGTAATGTGTACAAGTCCAGTAGCAGTGGTTCAGTTCAGTTATATAACTTAACAGGATAGTAGAAATGGAGAAGAATGCAGGTGATTTGCAGGAGAATATTAGAGATCTGATGCTTAATTTTACTGAGCTGTTACTACCAGCTCCTTCTGCTCTTTAGTTCTGCACTAATACAGGATGAAATACAGTGCTAGTCTCACTTCTAGGTTGGTGGTGCAATGATACATATGAAGTGATATCCTATGTCATTACATGTTATGTTTTCCCATGTGATTCATTTTTTCCTTTGGGCCATAAAATTTACTACATTGTTTTAAAAAATTTGAAGTAAAAAAATGCTTAAATAAAATCTAAAAAACACAGACATAAAGAAAACAAGAGACTGATTGTCCTATTCATTATATGACCACTATAAACATGTTGGTGTATTTCTTTCTAATCATTTTCCTATGCATAAATTTGATATTTTTTAAACATAATTTTATTTATATAATATAGCTGCTTATGTTATACGCCTTTCACTTAATACACCATGTTTTCCAGGATATTATATGGGATCTATAAACACACTTCATGACTGAATATTGTTCTATATAATGTACTACCATATTTTAAAAATAGAAAAATGGTTAAGAAGTCTAATATTTTAATAAAGTGTATTCTTATAAAATATCTTAGCATTCCCTATCATTTTAAAGGTAACATTTTGGGGGAAGTGTTTTCATACTTTATGTAAAGAGTTCATATTAGTAAAGTCGAACAATCCACAGAATGATAGAAAATACTTACAAATCATATATTTGATAAGGGAATTATATCCAGAATATATTTAAAAAATTTTTCTAACAATACCCCAAGAATATCCCAATTTAAAAATGGACAAAGATTAAAATAAACAATCAGAAAAGGAAATTAAGAATAAAATGCTTAGCAATAAACTTAACTGTGGAGACAAAGAACTTATACACTAAAACTACAAACAGGTGAAAGAATTTCATAAAGAAGAAGACATGTAGTGTTCATGGATGGGATGACTTAATATTGTTAAGATGTAAATACTAACCAAAGCAATCTACAAATTCAATGCAAATCTATCAAATCCCAGTAGCTTTTTTTTTTCCCAAAAATAAGTAATCCCATCCTAAAATCCATATATAATCTCAAGAGACCCTGAATAACCAAAACAGTACTGAAAAAAAAAAAAAGAACAAAATTGAAGATCTCACACCTCCTCATTTGAAAACTTACCTCAAAGCTACAGCAATCTAAACAGTGTGGTAATGGCATAAAACAGTCCAAAGGAATAGAGAGCCCAGAAATAAACTCTCACATTTATGATCAAATGATTTTTGACAAGGGTGCCAAGACCATTCAAACAAGAAAGGAGAGTCTTCTCAACAAATAGTGCCCGGAAAACTAGACATCCACATGCAAAAAAATAGAGTTGAACCCATACCTTATACCATACACAAAAGAATAACTCAAAACAGATCAAGGACCTAAATGTAAGACCTAATACAATAAAAATCTTAGAAGAAAACATAGGAAGAAAGCTTCACAACACTGGATTTAGCAATGATTTCTTGGATATGACACCAAAAGCATAGGTAAAAAAAGGAAAACTGGATTATATCAAAATTAAAAACTTTGTACATCAAGGGACACTATATCAAGAGTGAAAAGGCAATCCAGAAAATGGGGGACAATATTTGCAAATCTGATAAACAATTAATATCCAAAATATACAAAAACTCAATACAGCTCAAGTGCAGAAAAACAGAGAAGGAAGCACAATGCCTGGCTGGCTTCATTGGGTTCTGTGGCAGCATATTCCATACCTCAGGATAATGCTCTGATCCATGTGCTAAGACATGAGAAAGGCTGCCTGAATACTGGGCTCCTGTGTCAAAGGACCAACGAACAAGAAGAGTCACCACCATGGCAGAGGTAACTTGAACATCAAAAGAAAGTAGAACTAATCACAATAGGGACATGGAGGAATGTGTTTGGCATGCAGAAGATACACTTAGGTGTTTCTTGATATTCCCTCATCCTATTTTGACAGTGAATGGACAAGTGTAGCAACCCCAGGCTAAGAAAGGCAATGTACCAGGGTCTCAGACCTTTAGAGATATGGGCCTGAGTGACACCCACCAGATTAGCCATGCAGACCAGATGTGCTAGCCAAGGGGAGAGGGAATCTAGAATAGATAGCAGAGGTAGGAGGAAATGATTCAGGTGTGACCCCAAAAACAACTACAGCAACAAAAGCTACAGTCTGTCACACCAACTTTCCTCTTCTAAGTTTCTCCCAGGAGAAGAGGCCCTGGAACCCTGAAGGTGCTGCTCCCACAAATGTATCAAGAAGTCAGAGAGAAATAAAAGGCAAGCTGTGGTGAAAGCTGCGATGTGCTGCCCAGATTTCCCTTAGGAATAAAAAACTTATTACCCCAAATGCTGGGAGTACCAAGGAAGCAGCCTTTAGCTGTCAGCTATCTCCTTAGCTGAAGAAAGATACTGTCTTAGCTGAAGAAAGATGCCTCATGCAAAGTCATACCCACCTCACAGGGCAGCCAGTATCCACTGATCGGGGTCAAGCCCTGTCACCACAAATCAGATGAAGGATCATCTCTTCTGCAGAACTCCCCACAGCTGGCTGAGACCACCCTTGATGCTGAATGCATCACAGCGTGATTTCAGCCTCTGCCCACTCCTGTTGCCTCCCCTCCCTTCCACACCTTCCAGGTATGATCCTACAGCACTCCGATATACATGTTGCATCGTAATCTGTATCTCAGTCAACTTCCTGGGAAGCCCCATTTATAATAAATGGCAACTTTATACCTGTATTTCAGAATTGTCTTTTTCCATTAAATGAAACTACAGGTCTAGCTGTTTTGACAGTGCCTAACACACAGCAGGCATTCAATTTTAGTATATGTGCGAGCACAAATAGGCATTCAAAATAGATAAGCTTATATAAACCCCCTGATTATACACATCCTCTATATGTCAGGTGAGAGATACACAATTCCTGAGAAACAGAACATAGGAAGCATTTGTTTTAAATGTATTTTCAGCTCTACTAGAATATAGTAAGTCAAAATAAAGGTCAGTACCATAATCCTACTAATTACCATGTTGTTATATCCCTATTTTAAACTGATTACAAAAGATATAAAATAGAATTTGAACTACATTTGAAAAGTAAAGGAACTGTTAAATATATTTAAAATTCTGATATATGAATTTTTATTAAGAAACACTAGGGGTCGCTAATGTACCAAGAAAAGCCCAAAGGTCCCCCAAATTTGGGAGCTGTATTTTTATATATTCCAAGAATTTCACGTGCTCTATAATAAACCAAACCCCTATTCAACTCATCATTCTATTTATTAAATCACAGACTCTTGCTATCATAAGGTAATTTAAATTATCTTTATGGTAAAAGATTACATCAGAATAAAATAATTTGATTCCTTTCATGAGTACAATTAGAAATTAAAACTTTTTGCAAAATTCAATCATTTTGATATTGAGCACATGAAGTTTTAATGTTTCCTATGTGATGTAACCTTTTAGCTTCAGATAAATTTTATTTTCTAATACAAGAGATAACGTAATATATATGCTAATGTTCAAACTAAGGCCAATTTAGCACAGTCACATGTTCAAAGTTCAAGAAAATAGCAGAAACAGTCAAATAAGTGAAGAACCTAGCATATATAAATGAACTGATTTGATCTACGTAATTACAGAGATGGGCAAGAAGACCTGTACTCGTACAAAAAATAAAAAGAGCAAGATTAATGCAATCTAGTAATAAAGACATATACAACAACTATAATACAAGTAAGATGAATAAAAGTGCTGTAATTCACTTGGGAAATCTGGAAAAGCACAGCTTCTTTCTGCTGCAGTTAATCAAGAAATAATTTATGGAGACGGCATTTGAGCTGTACTTTCCAGAAGTGGTGGACTTAGGCCATGTGGAAATAGATGGCAAAGAACTTTCTTAGGTACATAGAAAAGAAATGCAGAGCCATAAAGGGAAACAGCAAGTGATTGGTCAAATTAAACTATTTGCAGCTCAAATATGAAACCTTGTAGAGTGAGGCACAGAAATTAATCCACTACCTTAATTTTTTTACTGTTTTACTGTATTTTATTCTCAGCATTAGTATGTCTCCATATCTGGTTCCCAAGTATCAAAATATGAACAAACATACTGGAATGGTGTAAAATGTACTAACTCAAACATGTTTAGCACATACTTATGGGGTTAAGAATTTATATAAAAATTAGTTAAATCTAGTCATCAGAATGAAAAGTGTGATTATATAATAAATTCATTCTTAATTCATGATAACTGCACATAAATCTTTCAATTATGGGTGTATAAAACCTTTCAGGATCATTTTGGACTATGGTCAATAATCAGAAAGATATACTGTATCATAGTTAATTTACTGGATCATTCAAATAATCAAAAAAAATTATCAGGAAAAAGGGTGAAGCAATTTTTGGCTATGGCAGAGTGAAGAGATCAGAGAACTGTCATACTAAAAAATGAGTTATAAAACTAGACAAACTTATAAAACTAATCATTTCATGGTAATGGATATCTACTAAAGACAAATTGAGAGGCATATTCAACAGAAACTAGAACTTTAAATATGAACATCAGGAGTCTTTAGCCTTCTAGTCACAGGCTATTCCCAGTCCCCCCTCCTTCCTCTCAGAAGTCTGACCAGGCCATGGCTGGCAGTGAAAACCAGTAATTTTGCTGCCAGAGAGAACTTACTTGATATGGAGCAAAAGGCCAGGAGGCACTAATAGTAAAAGTAGCTAATTCAGTAGGAAACAAATGGGACAGCTTACAGGTTTGATAACATGAGACTGCTTTCCCATTAAAATGTATTAGCTTTCTATTGCTGCTATAACAAATTAGCACAAACATGGCAGCTTAAAACAACACAAATTTATTTCAGAATTGGGTCTCACTGGGCTAGCAGCAAGGTGCTAGCAAATAATAAGGCAGGGCTGCATTCCTTTCGGGAGCTCTGGAGAATTCATTTCCTTGCTTTTTCCAGCTTCTAGAGGATGCCCACATTCCTTAGCTCATGGCCCCTTTCTCTCATTTTCCAAGCCAAAAACATGGTATCTCTCCAACCATTCTCTCACAGGCACATTTCCCTCTCTCTTTGCCTCATCTGCCTCCCTCTTACACTTTTAAGGATCTCCATGATTATGTTGGGCCTGAGTAGATAACCCAGCTTAATTTTCCTACCTTAAGGTCAGCTGATTAGCAACCTCAAGTCTATCTGCAACTTTAATTTCCCCCTTGCCATGTAACCTAACATATCCACAGGTTTCAGGGATTTGAATGGGCCATTATTATGCCCACGCACATAGGGCAAATGTCAAAACAGCCTGGCAATGAGAGAATCAGAAGACTAGGTAAGTTGCCCTCCCATTCCTGGTTGACTGGGAGACTCCACACATATGCAGGAGGAAGAAGAGGAGGCCCCAACAAAAGTAAAAGCAGAGGCAGAAGTGAGAAATGCCTGAATTCTGACAGCACTCTCCAAATCTAGACACGGACCCATAGGCAGAGGGCGGAAGCCTAATGGGATTGAGTATTCAAGCACAACCTCTACCCATACACTGGCTGACCACTAAGCTATGTAAATGCAGAGAACTATAGGAAACTGCCTTAGTCCATTTGGGATATAACAAAAACACCACAGATGGGCGGCTTAAAACATTTATTTCTCAGTTTTAGAGGTTGGGAAGTCCAAGTATCAAGACACAAGTAGATTCAATGTCTAATGAGATCCTTTTCCTGGTTCACAGATGACTGTCTTCTTGCTGTGTCCTCACATGACAGAAAGGGCGAGAGAGCTCTCTGGGGTCTCTTTTATAAGGGAATTAATCCCATTCATGAAGCCTCTACCACCATGACCTAACACCTCCCAAAGGCCCCATCTCCATCCAGATGCCATCACATGGGGAGTTAGGACTTCAACATACGAACTTTATGGAGATATAAACAATCCATAACAAAAATCATGTTAAACATTAAAACAATTTTAAAAAATGGTGGAGTTATCAGATTTCACAGATAAAAGCCAGACAAGTTAACAAGGGAAGAAAAACCTTAATAGGGAAAAATCAGAATTCAGAAAAATCAGAATTCAGAAATCAGAGTTGCTAAAATATGTTATAGAGAATGTCCAGTTTTCAATATAGTCATAAGCCACATAAGCCACGTTGATACTTCTGTCAACAAGGAACCACATATATGATGATGGTCCCATAAAATTATAAGAGACCTGAAAAATTCCTGTCACTTAGTGACTTAGCCATCCTAAGGTCATAGGGAGAATTACTGTTTTGTGCCAGTTTCGGCCTACCATAGAAAATAATGCTATCTGCCAGAAAGGCCTAGGGGCTTCACCTGGGCCCAGGTGAGCCTTCCCCAGACACCTCCCCTTTCTGAACAGTATTACAAACTGGACCAGCCCTTGAGGCTCTTATTACCACTGCAAGATGCTTTTCAACAATAACCATTAGGAAATTTTGAAAAAAAAAAAAAAAGAGTTTATCACTTACAAACCTGGGGGCATAGGATGTACACCAGGGAATAGGAGGCCAGGTTTTGGTAGGGCATGCAGAGAGGGAGGGAGGGAAGGAAAGATGGAAGAAGCGGGGAAGAGAGAGATTGATTGATTGATTCTGCTTTTATTGGGGTCAAGGGTGGAGCCTAGGGTTTCTAGCTCACCCTTTGTTAGTGAATTTAAAACAAAAGAGTAAGCATTTAAAAGATGAGAAGAGAAAAAACCAAGTAGCCCAAAAGATCAGGTATCAAATCAGTATCTCCCAAAACAAG
Organism: Pteropus alecto; assembly: GCF_000325575.1. Classification (NCBI taxonomy): domain Eukaryota; kingdom Metazoa; phylum Chordata; class Mammalia; order Chiroptera; family Pteropodidae; genus Pteropus; species Pteropus alecto. Next base: position 22,765,456 of record NW_006442107.1, on the reverse strand, counting down.
AGAGCCTCAGTGTGGGGAGGTAGCCTGGCTGTTTATCTAGTTGAGTGGACATAGATATGTTTATTCCAGATAGCCTTCATTGAAGTGGATGCCTCTTTGAAATAAATGCCTGGGCAATCAAAACTTAAGCCAGGCACTTGCACTACAAAAAGAAACACCAACTGTCAGGGCTTATGCTACAAGTATTCCATGTGTTTGTGGTGATACTAGTATAAATGCACTTACTGCACTGCCAGTCCTATAACAGCAGTCACAATTACAGCAGTAGGCTACACATCTAGCTTTGTTTAAGTGCCCTCTCTGATATGTGCACAATGACCAAATCACCTAAATAACACATTTCTCGGAAAGTATTCCAGTCGTTAAGTAGCACATGACTGTAAAAACTTAGACATTCGAAGAAACAGGAATGTATGATGCATTGCCAGAAAAAAACAGGTAACAGAAACTTTCGGTGGGCCCATATGTTGAAGTTAACAGAGTGTGTACAAAGCTGCTGTTACAAATATGTTCAAAATGTTTAGCATTCAGAGGAATTAAAATAGTGCACGAAAGAATATTTGTATAACAGAAAAGAGCAGTAAAGGAGAAACAAAGGTACAAAAAGACTGAGACAGAAAATAAATATGAAATAGAAGACGTAAATCCAAAGTTATTAATATTTAAATAAGACTAAATACTAAATCAAAAGGCAGAAATTTTCAGACTAGATAAAACAACTGAATTATATACTATCGACAAAAGACAAATTAGTTTCAAAGACAAAAAATCTGAAAGTAAAAGGAAAGGAAAAAATATATAATACAACCAGTAATCATGAGAGAGAGATTGGTTATAATAATATAAAACAAAATAAACTTTATGACAAATATTACTGAAGCCAAAGAAAAACATTTCATAATAATAATTTAAAAAAAAAAAGGTCAGGCAACTAATTTTCAACATAGGTACCAAAAACATAAAATTGATAAAGAAAAGCCTCTTCAATAAATGGTATTCAGAAAATGGGAAAGCCACATGCGAAAGAATGAAATTAGACTGGAGAAGAATGAAACTAGACAGCTATCTGACACCACACACGAAAATTTATTCAAAATGGTTTAAAGACCTACATATTAAGACCTGAAACAAAATACATAGAAGAAAACATAGGTACTAAACTTATGGACCTTGGTCTTAGAGAGGATTTTATGAATTTGACCTCAAAGGCAAGGGAAGTAAAAGCAAAAATAAATGAATAGGACTGTATCAAACTAAAATACTTCTGGCACAGCAAAAGAAATCATCAACCAAAAAGGCAATGAATTGAATGGGGAAAAGTCCCTCTGATAAGGGGCTAATATCCAAAATACATAATGAACTCAGCAACAGAAAAAAAACAATCCAATTAAAAAATGGTTAGAGAACCTGAACAGACATTTCCTAAGACGAGAATACAAATGGCCAATACAAATGGCCAAATGGCCAACAGATGTACGAAAAGATGCTCAAATTCACTATCTATAAAGAAAATACAAATCAAAACCACAATGAGATACCATCTCACACCTGTCAGAATAGCTATTATTGATAAGAAATCAGTGTTAGAGAGGATGTGGAGAAAAAGGAACCCTCACACACTGCTGGTGGGAATGTAAATTGTTTACAGCCACTATAGAAAACAGTATGAAGATTCCTCAAAAAAATTAAGAATAAAGCTACCATATGATGCTGCAATCCCTCTTTCAGTATCTACCCATAAAATCTGAAAACATTTATTCATAAAGATATATATCCTTATGTTCATTGCAGCATTATTCACGTAGCCAAGACATGGAAACAATCTAAGTGTTTTTCAATGGATGACTGGATAAAGAAGTGGTATATAAATATACAATGAACTACTACTCGGCCATAAAAAAGGATGAAATATTGCCATTTGCAACAACATATATGGATCTTGAGAGTATCATGTCTACTAAAATAAGTCAGACAGAAAAGGACAAGAACCATATGATTTCACTCATATGTGGAATATAAAACAGAAAGCAACAAACGAACAAACAAAACAACTCATAGACACGGACAGTAGTATGGTAGTTATCAGAGGAGAAGGGGTTGGGGGAGGATAAAGAGGAGAAATGGGGACAAATATATGGTGACGAAAGGAGACTAGAATTGCACACTTGAAACTTATATATTGTTACTAACTAATGTTACCCAAATAAATTGCATTTAAAAAATATAAAAATAAATTTTAAAAGGTCAATACATCAGGAAGACATATCTCATATGCCTCGAATAATGACATTATAAATGGATATTTACCTAAGAGCCCCAAAATTCATGAAGCAAGACCTGAAGCAAAAGAACTTTTAAAGACACAATTCAAGAATTATAGTTGGACACTTCAATACCACACTCCCAGTATTTAGTAGATGAAACAAAATCAGTTAAGGATAAAAAAATTTAAACCGTCCTATCAACTAACTTAACCTAATACACATTTATAGAATACTCCACCCCACAAGAGCAAAATATACATCCTGTTCAAGCACTTACAGAACTTTCTCCGGGATAGATCAATGCTATACCATAAAATAATTCCTAATAAATTTTAAAAGAACTTAAAATATATTCTTTAATAAATAATTCAAATTCAGTTATCTGATCAATTTCAAGGGAAGTTAAATTAGAAATCAACAATAGAAAAAATTTTGAGAAATCCCCAAATATTTGGCCAATGTACACTTCTAAATAATCTATGGGTCAAAGAAATCACAAGGAAAATTTTAAAATATCTTAAAATAAAAACAGAAACCTATCAAAATTTATTATATGTAGCTAAGAGGATAATTATAGCTTTAAAAAATGCCTCTACTAAAAAAAAGCAAAAGACTCAAATCTATAACCTGTCTTTCAGAAACAACAAAAAAAATAGAAAGTTAAATTAAAAAAGTAAAAGAGAGAAAGAGTATAACCCAATGAAATAAACAGAAAAACAATAAAGAAAATCAATGAAACCAAATGCTGGTTCTTTGTCAACAAAATTGATAAATCTTTAGCCAAACAGCCAAGACCAAAAAATATATATATGTAAATTACCAAAAACAGGAATGAAACACGAGTCTATCATTACCAACACTGCAGATACAAAAAGAATTATAGGAGAATATTAACAACTTTACATCAACAAATTAACACAACTTAGGTAAAATTAAAAAATACCAAGACGAAATAACCAAAAGTAATCAGAAAGAAAAAGAAAATCTGAACAGATCTATATAAAATAATTAAGTTGATTTTAGTAATTTAAAATCTTCCCACACAGAAAGTCTAAGAATAGTTGGCCTCGCTGGTGAATTCTATAATATCTAAAGAAGAAATAATACCAGTCCTTCACAAACTATTGCAAAAAATAGAGGAAAGAACACTTCCCAACTCACTCTATGAAAGCAGTGTTTCCCTGTTACCAAAGCCAGAGAAATATATCTCAAGAAAACTACACAGTGATCTCTCTCATGAATAGAGAGAGATCTCTCATGAACACAAATCTTTAACAAAGGATTAGCAAACAGATCCAGCAACATATAAAAATTATTAACTAAAACACCAAGTAGGATATATACAGGAATGCGAGGTTGGTTTAACATCTCCAAATCAATTAATGATATATACCATATTAACAGACTGATGAAAATCACAAAATCATCTCAAAAGACAGAGAAAATTACTTGATGTCCATTCATAATAAAAACTCTCAACAAACTAGAAATAGAAGAAAACTTCCTCACTAAAAAAAAGAGCACCTAAGAGAAACTTATTACTAACATCATACTTACTGGTAAAAACAAACAAACAAAAACTTAGATGCTATGCCCCTAATATCAAAAAACAAGGCAAGGATTGCAGTTCTCACCATATTTATTCAAGAGTAAATAAAGTAAAACAAAGAGGGGAAAAAAGCATCCAGATTGGAACAGAAGAAATACATCTGTATTTGCAGATGATATCCTATGGAATCTATAAAAACCTAGTAGAACAAATAAGTTCAGCAAGGACACAAGATACAAGATGAACATTAAAAAAAAAAATCAATTGTCTTTCTATATAGTAGCAATAAGCAAGCAAAGGAAATTAAGAGAAAAAAATCCATTCAAAATAGCATCAAAAAGAATACAATGCATAGGAATAAATTTAATAAAACGAGTACAAAATCTGTATACTGAAAACTTCAAAACATTGCTGAGAGAAAAATAAGGAAAATCTAAATGGAATGGCATTTCACATTCATAGATTAGAGGACTCAATATTGTCAATATTGCATTTCTTCCCAAATCTATCTACAGACTTAAGAAAACACAATCTCTACCGAGATTCCAACAGGTATCTTTATAGAAATTGATGAGATAATAAAATTTATATGAAAAGAGACTTTTGACTGAAAATAGCCAAATATTTTTGAAAAGATTATAGTTTGAGAACTTGCACTACTCACCGTTAAAACTTAGTTATAAAGCTACTGTAATAAAGACAGCATAGTACTAGTATAGCAACAGACATATAGATTAAAGAGAATAGAAAAGTCCTGAAATAAACCCCTGTATTCATTTCCAACAAAGGTGCCAAGGCAATACAATAGGAAAAGAGTCTTTCCAACAAACAGTGAATTTTAAAACGGGTATATTCATACAATGGAATATCATTCAGCCATAAAAATGAACAAATTACCAATATACACTATGCCTTGGATGAACCTAAACATTATGCTAATTTAAAGAAGCCAGACACAAAAGTTTGTATAACTGCAGTTATTTAAAAAAAAAAAAATCTAGAAAAGGCAAATATCTAGAAATAGAAAGCAAATCAATGAGGCTTGGGCTAGAAGCAGGGAATGAATGAGAATAGGCACGAGGAAACTTTGAGGGCAGATGGAAATCTTCTGAAACTGGACTATGATGGTTGTACAACTGTAAATGCACCAAAAATCACTGAAATGTACACTCACAGCCTAAGTTTTATGCAATGTAAATTACTCCTCAATGAAATGTTTTTTTAAAAAGAACCAGGAGTTCCCCATCCTGTAGTATACAAGCAAAGACTGAATGAGCTCTTATCAGGGAAGCTAGAGTGGAAGTCTCCATGACCTTCACACTTGACCTCACTGTCCAATGTTGAGTTTGTGGCCTTTTGACCCTAAGTGCTGGTTTATATATGTTGGGGGCTTTTCCC
>NW_006442107.1:22748783-22760138 GCF_000325575.1 Pteropus alecto | reverse complement strand
AAACACAGAATGTTCACCTTTCGTCCTGTAAAGGCAGCTCGATGAAGAGGTGTGTCTCCCATGTCATTTAATACATTTACTTCTGCACCAGCCTAGTAAACAAAAACTTTAAACATCTTTCATATATCAAGAAATATATACAAAGGTGAAAATAATTTCTTAAAAATATATTAAATATTTCAAAAATTAAGATAATTGCTAATGATAATTGGTTGTCACTACTAAAAATAAATTTGATTCACAGTAAAAGAGTAAGCTTCTAAAGGTAAAAAAGTAAAAAGTCACTTTTCTTTAAAAATCTATACACCTTAATTCTATTTTAGAAACACTCGTATTAAAAAAAGGATAACCATCTCTGAATGAATTATATTTTCTCCACCAATTTATTAAGCTTTCAAAAATAAAAAGATGCCACCATTTAAATGTACAGATCAATTTTAAGATGTAACTCAAGAAATATCAATATGTGAAAAATTGTTTAGAGAATTGAGAAATATGTAGTCTTATCATTAAGAGATTCTGACATTATTTTTAAGTTATTTAGAATGTACTTTGGTTACTTTACTGTTGCACTCAAAAAACTGAAAATAGTATCTTCACTAACTCATAAGTCCATGTTGCAATTTTAAAAAGTCAATAATGTAAAAAAATCAAATGACTGAAAAATTTTGAATTTTAATTATTCAAACTAACTTAATTTATGTATTTAATAAAGAAAAATTGAGTGTCATTAGTGCAGAGCTATTCCTTTAAATAAGCCATCATGGCTCAGTTGGCTTTTCTAAGACATAATAATAATTTCTATAATAGCAATATTTATTATATTCATTTAAAATTAAAGCCATAAATATACCTGTAACAGATCCTGGACCACTTGTCTATGTCCAAAGTAGCATGCCAGATGAAGAGGTGTCCAGCCTAAATTAGACTTACTTGTTCCTAAAAATGGAGGAAAAAAATATATTTTTAGGTATTATTTAGGTAATTTTACAATAAAGTTAACTTCTCCCTAAAAGGCTTTAGTACATTAGCCAATGGCTCCCCTTCACACTGCACTGACGAGTGACAGGTAAGAGACATGACAGAGTAAGAAGTGTAATAGATTAAAACTTATAAGACCCTGATTCTGGTGCCACTTTCCTAAGTCAATATCTTCATGCCTAAAAGGGTAGAAAGAGACATGAGGGGGTTACACTCCAACTAGATAATCTCTCCTAGTCTGTCAGCTCTAAGTCTCTAACCACTTTGCCATCATCTAGCAAAGATGTGGTTCTCCTGACACAGTATTTCATGAAAAGTCTCTCTCTTTGAAAACCTGTAACATGGGAACATGGAATTCATAAAGAATCTTTCCTGCAGCACTTAGAAAGCTCTTAGCTCTGCAGATAGTGACTGGAAATGTAGTCTTGACTACAGATAAAATCTTAGGTAATGAGGATATTGGGTTGCCAGAATGGTACAGCATCTGACTAGTTAACAAGAACCAAAACCCAAAGCAATGAAATGTGAGATACTAGCAGTAGAGAGCTGAAGAAAGGTATAAAACAACTGAGTGTTGCAAAAGCTGAAACTATATAATTTAGCAAAAAAGAAAAGGGGGGTGGGTGGAACTATAGCTTAAACTTCAGAGCTCCAAAAGCTGACCCAAATTCCAAATCAGGCTTGAGAGATACAGCCTAGCAAATCCCCGAAGCCCCCAACCCTAGAGGGTCTATCAAAGCCAGGAGCTCCCTGTGTGTGTGTGTGTGTGCGGAGGTGGGGCGGGCACTCCTTCGGAGCAGCTGAAGGTTTACCTGCTGCCCCAAGCTCCTGCATTTCAGGTTTTGAGTCAAAAGAAACCTCAGCCACCAACCTCAGTGCACTCAGAACAGGCAGGCCTCTGACAACTCCCTGAGGGGCAGCTACCGCCAACAGTGTCCCTGAGATTGTTTGCCATTTACCCAAATTCCTGCATGTTTTCTCTCAAATGTGTGCCCTCTGGAACCATAGGCAACAAATCCCAGAGCCTCTGTCTATTTCATGGAACATTTCTTTTACTTTCTGTTCTTAAGTGAAACCTAGCTCATCCTGACAGTGAATCCCCTTCACCCCTCAAATGGAACCTCCTCCCATTTGCACGCCGACTGGTCATCATAGAAAAGAAGGCAAGTGAACCTCTGCATCACCCCAATGCTGTCGTCAGTCAGTGACTTCACTCACGTTACAACCACTCCTTCGAGACTTATGCCAACAAGCCACAGCTATCGCTCCCTCAAACGTCTTCTCTGCTGCCATCTACTAGCCTCCCAGTGATTCGCTCCTCACCTAATGACTTTGAGCAACATATCGTCTTCCTCCACACAGCAAATCCTGCTACCATCCTAAGAGCATTCAGTATCCTGGCATCTCTGCCTCTCAGCTTCCCTAATTTCCCACAGACTGCCTCTGTTCAACTTCAGGTACTCAGAGCCTGTGTGTCATTACAATCTCTGAACTCACAAATCTTTATTTAAAGCTTACTTTCCCGCAAACTCTCCACTTTCCAGCTTGCCACACAGATATATTCCTAGACTTGTGCTACAACTTAATCAGCCCTTCAGTTCTTCTCACTTTTCATTCATGTAAATACCCCCATCTTTACTTCCTTCAATAAATCCAGCATATCTGGGCTATCTTTGTCACAGTAACCTAGAAAAACTCCGAAGCTCAATTTTTCTATAACTACACCCAGGTTGCTACACAGTGGCGAAATAAAAATAACAGAACCCTGCAGATTAGTGGCATTATAAAGTCAAGATCTCATACTAATGTAGGGAGGAAGCAAGAGAATTAAAAATGTCAATCAGGCTACATTCAGAGACTGCAATATGCTGATCAGGCCTGAAGCCAGGCCAGGAGGACACCTTCAGAAAAAGGAAGATTTCTGCTGGGATTGCTAACAATCTATTCCCCACACCTGTGAAGGGGAAACAGGAACCAGGAGTCATTCTCTATGGTTGAAACCATGGGGAACCTAAGGATTAAAGGCTAGGAACTGCCAGCAGGCCTTTCACTCTACATATTACCTTTTTACTTTAGCTACTCTTCCTCTTCCTCACTGTATATCCATATCAAAGGAAATGGGTTAACAAAGTCTTTTAAATTATAACTCCTAGGAACTAAAGAACCATGTATAAGCTGAATTCCCCAAACACTCAGGGTCCCTCTCACTGTCCCGCTCACTCTCTGTCTCTGAGAGGAGACCACACTCTGTGGAGCATTACCCCTTTTTCTAATAAACTTTCCTTTTGACTCTCATTGTGGCATGTGTTGAATTCTTTCCACAATCTTCTTCTCTCCGTGCAGGGTTTGGTCTCCCCCAAAACCCCACTCAGGGAAATTTGTCCTGCCCTGCATCAATACCCTACGCTGCTAGGCAATTCTTTTTATAATGCCCTATTCAGGTGTTCCTTTCATATTCTCCAAGATATATTTCAGTCCTTCACTACTCTCCTCAAGCCTCCTACCCAAATACATCTCCCTAACAAATAACCTCATCTCTTAGCTTCTCAAATAAAAGAAGCTTTCACAGAATTCCCTGGGCTTCCTGGCACCAAATCTACCAATGTCCCTTTATCTCCAGGAATTCTTCCATCCTTTCCTCCTGATGTCTACAACTAATCACTCTTCCTGTATTCTGGATCCTACCCCTTCCTGTTTCCCAGGCACTCCCTTTTTCTCCTTTATTTTCAGCCTTTTCCTCTTCACTTGAGAATAAGAAAGAGCATGTCTCTTCCGCCAAACAAGCAAAAGCAACCAAAAGCCTCTCTGATCCTGTGCTCACTACCAGCTACTGTCCAACTGCTTCTATCCCATCAGTTCCCCACCACCCACTGCGGACTAGGTTCACCTTCCACCACATCATTAAAACTGTCCTCAATTTTTATCAATAACCCCCACCACCCACTGCGGACTAGGTTCACCTTCCACATCATTAAACCTGTCCTCAATTTTTATCAATAAATGCTGTCACCAAATCCCAGGGGCACTTTTCAGCTGTCACTGTACTATGTCACTGTGCAGCACTGGATAGTAGTGCTGAGTGCCTTCCTGGCTCCTACAGCCCTACAATCTGTGGGGGTTCTCTCGCTGCTCTGGAAACTCTCAGCTTAGCCTATCATTACTGGATCTCCACTAACAATACCTCACGGCCCTTTCCCACTGTCTTGCTTACATGCTGTTGACTTCAAAATCCATATTCCCATTTCCAGCTCTCTGCTAGACCCCTCCATTTCGATGATACAATACCTCATGCTCAAAAAGTACAAAGCTGAACTCACCTGTCATCTTACAAATACACATTTACACACAAGAACTACCCGGTCCCTCTCCCACATTTGACTTCACAATGAATTGTCCTATCATTCACCTTGTTTCAGAAATAAGCATCATTCTTGCCTGCTTTCTCTTTTTCATCACTATACTCAATCAGTCCTATTGATTCTGTCACCTAAATGCCACTGTTTCTACTCAACTCTAACCCAAAATAGCCCCTCCTAAATTACTGTAACAGCTTGTTAACTGGAGTCACATCTACTGTTTCCAAACAGGATTCTGGATGAAAAAATAAAAATTTTCAAAATCCTAAATTATTCTTAAAATATTCCAACATTCTTTATACTCTACTACTTATCATGGATAGCCAATAATTTTTATTCAATGAATAGGAAATGTCAAGCTTAGGAATATTTACAAAGACCTGTACCCTACATAGAATGTTAAAACACTGGGGAACACACGGTATGGGTAATAATTAAGTATCTTCACATTCAGATCTTCCAACAAGGCGACAGGATAGCATTACACAGAATGTTGTACTGACATTGCCAATATAAGTTCTTATTTCACTTCCAAAACATTATTTCTAGGAACACCACTCATAACTTATATGAAGTATACTATGCATATAACCATATTAATATTTTATTTGCAAGAATGTCTCACCATTAGCAACAGACAGAACCATTAACACACTTATAACATGGTAATGGCTATTACCCTAGCCTAGAAATGTTGACCTTAACTTTCAACTGTATATGAGCACTTCCTTCTCTCGCTTTTGACTTGACATCCGTGGACTCCTTCCAACCAATACAATTTCTACGTTGACTGTGTAAAAAATAATATAAACAGAACCACTTCAAAATGGAGTCAGCTGTCATGCCAGAGGAAATGCCTTGCATGTCTTATTCCTCAAACCTTAGGAATGTTTGTTTTCTTTCCTTGTCACTGTCTGTTGTACTGTTATCGTAAGAAAGAAATTTCATAGGGAAGGACACAGGCATAAATCCTATAAATCTGTTCTCCGGGCCAGCCCCCACAAACTGATGAGCTTGCGGATATCACCAGACCAGCATTTATATAAACAAACTTTACTGTGGGTTACAGGCACACGAGACAAAAGCTATTGTGAAGGGAATCTTGGAAGCCAAAGCCACAAACTGATGAGGACAGGTCCAGCATTTAAAAGTCATTAAGACGCTGACCACCTTAAAAGAAGAAGGCCCACGTGATAGGATAAGTTGGTCACGGGATGGGTTAGACTGCACATCCCCCTTAGGTATTAATTAGTCTGGCTCCAAAAGATCCAAGGCTTAACTACAGCCATTAATGTTCATGGAATTAAAAAATGGGAGTTTTCCTCTAATTCTCTGTTGGTTTTTTGATCCCTGCCATTTGAAAAGTGCACGTGTCAGTGTGCATTTGGCAGTAAACTCCCTGGGGTTTCAGGTTAACAACTCTTTTGTCTTTTTGTCCAGCTGTGACAGTTCTCAGAGGCATGTCTTTAACATGAGATTTTCACCTCTATAAGTTCCTTCTTTGAGAACTCTAGCTAGTATATGTACATTTTGGTTCTTTCACCTGCTCCTTTTAAATAGAATGGACCAACCTAACCAAAATTATTTTAAACTCTAACGGCCATTCAGAAAAATCTTTAAATCCACCTCCTTTTAAAAAAAAAAAAAGGATTCCAAACCTCTCAGGGTCAATGGAATACATTCTTGATTGATATACAGAATCTTCTAAAACACAAAATCACTTCAAAAAAGTTCTAAAAAAATCCTTAAAGAAACGTGGCTTTAAAATTTTACTGTTTGTCCTGCCTGAAACCTGACAAGATATTTTTTAAAAATTATGATAGGAAATTTGGCAAAATTAAAAGTCTGATAAAAATTTTTAAAGCCTCCTTGGCAACTGTGGATAATACAGAATGTAAACATAGCCCACAACAGTCTGATTTAGGGAAAAAAATAGGAAAGGAGAGCCTTTTGAAAGCACAAGTGGCTGAAAGATTTCCTTATCTAAGCAGCCCTCACCTCCCCTTTACCCCCCATTCACTCTCACTTAAAAATTGTCGAGGACAAATACAAATCTTAAGTTTTCTCTAAAAATAGTAAAAGCCTCAGCCACTTGAACAAAAAAAACTTACTCCAACTGTTATAAACTAGTGGACTTTTTGCCTTATTGTATCTGGCTGAAATTTTAAAAACGAAACCATCAGGTCTCTGAGTGCATCTCTCTTATATATGTGTATGTATGTCTACCTCCAGATGATATTAATAAAATTGGTTTGTAAAGAGCTCTGTTTAGTTGACTTAAAGGAATTAAGCACTTACATAAATTAAGAAACATAATAAACTTACCCAAATGTTTTCAGGTTCTGAAAAAGTATTTGATATTAAAGCTAATTTAAGTTTGTTGGTTTAATTAAAACAGACATATCTTTGGAGTTATCAAAATAAATTGTAATACTTTTATTCTATCTAAGCTAATTTGTGAAAATGAAAACTCAGTATGATGAAATTTTCTTAAGTAATCAAAAAAATTAAGAATTAAATAAATGTTAAGTAGATTTTTCAGTGAAACGTTTTAACAATAATTATCTTACAGTATATATACTTTAAAATAATTGTCTAATATCTTTTGGTAACTTTAAACTTTAAAGTTTTGCTAGCTAAATTAAATGACAGCGATCTGCTGAATATTTAGAATATTTCCAAAAAGACATTGAAACATTAATTGCTAAATAAGCCTAAACTTACCTACTTTTGGCTTATTACAGAGAAACTAAAATATAAGCTTGTGTCACACTGAAAGATTGTACTATTAAAACATGCACATGTTCCTTGAAATTACGAAATGTATTCGTAAACTTACCAGTCTAAAAAAATGATGTAACAGTTCAAAATTACTTAGTTTGCATTAGAAACCAAGGCTTTTAAGGGTTAAAAATTCCAATATATATAACTAAAAATACTAGGAATATGGGAAACAATCCTGAATGCAAGAAAAGTTGGATATGTTTTCACTAAAAGAAGTTGTAAGGTATGAAAATGCATTTTTTAGTGAATTACAAGGAAAGCTGAAGAAAGTTTGTGAAAAAGAATCTTGAGAAAGAAAATTCTGTGTATGATCAACCTAGATAAGAGCAAATGAATTTATTATAAGCTTTAATAACAATGATGTCCTTATATGAAAATAAAAGTGTTCTTTCATCTGCTAAGAGAACAAAGTTTTCCTATACAATTGGTATGCTGTTAAGATTTTAAAGCAAAATCAAAAGTTTTGTGATTTTATGTTCTCTTTCATCGATTCTTTGCTTAGGTTAACTGAATCTTCTTAATATTAAAAGAGCTCAATTTTGCTTACAACTACTTAACTTTCTATATTTGCCTGCTAAGTCCTTCATTGTCACCATGACTAAATGGATAACTATTACTTCACAGTGAACTATGATCCTATTTGACCAAAAGTTTTAAAAGTTTTGATGTTAGACAAGCTTCTCAAAATTCAAAAATTAAATAGTCTATTTCTTAACCTGAATGGAACTGAGATTTTTAAGGATCTCTGAAACATTTCAAAAGATCTTTCTCTTCTCCCCTCCATCCCCCTCTCTTTATAAAAAGGAGAAATTAAACTAATTAGGCTCATTTGAGATGCTAAAATTACATGGAAAGGCCTGTCAAATAAAAATCTAAAAATCTAAAACGTCCTGATGCTTCCAATTGTAATTCTAGCTGTTATCATAAAAAGTTGTGCATTGCAGAGAAAAACAAATTTGTCAATTGCACTGTAATCAGATCATTAACCATGGCATTTTAAGTCTTTGTCATTTACAGAGGATCACTATCTTATTGATTTTCTTTTTGCAAATATGATTCATCTTCAGAGAGATTCATGTATTGAACTCTTGACACTTACTCTACAAGTTTCTGACAAACTTTTCAGATCGCACTATTAAATGAGGTAAGAATTTGCAGAAATCTAAGGAAAAACTGGATTCATAAGACTGCTAACAAAAAGATCAAGATCAGCAAGAATTCATAACATGAAACTGAATGAACTGATGAAGATGATTATAATTTTTATGGCTTTTTATTTGAAATACTACTTTTTTGTCTTTGTTTTCCAGATATAAGTAAATTTTTCTCCTAGGCTACCTATGAGCTACAGCACTTTGGTAATTTATGCCTCTGTAAGCAGAATTCAAACAGTTATCTTCTCTTCCCTACATGAACTTTTCAGAATTTGGAAACTCTTAGTGACTACTCCTATTTTCACGGCTGTATCATTATTTATAAGTTCAATAAGAATCTTTTCTCTTTATAATAGGACTCAATTGGAAACATTGGTTATATTACCAAGGCTTTGACAGAAACGCCATGTTTGAGAAAGACATGCATAGTCTCAAACATGACCAGACAGCTTTAAAGAACTAAGATTGATTTATGGAAGTGAGGCAGGATAGATAGCCCAGAGATCGCTCCCTCCCTCCAGGATATGGCTCTGGAAATGTTTTTCCTTTCTTCAGACCTCCCCATTTTAGCATGGGCAAGAGGAGACAAGCCAAAACTGGTCTTTTCCAGCTTAGACACCATCTTTGGCTAAGTCATAAGCTTTGGCTAATTATAGTATTGGTGTAATCTCATTAGCATTGCATATATTGCAGCTCCCATCATCCATCGGATGCCATGACAGTTCCAGAAACACCATGTAAGGAAGGAAGAGTAGAAAACCAAGCTCCGTGCCTACTGGGAGGAGACGAGGCTAGGTCGGTATCACGTTTCCAGGCCCTGGCTCCAAGAACAAAAGTTCATAATCCAGACAACCTCTCCCTCTCTCTGAGTTTGCCCACACTCCTCTCTTGAGTGTGTACTTTTGTTTTCATAAACCTTGAACTTTCCCACTGTTCGTTTTGCCCTTGAATTCTTTCTTGCGGCATAAGAAAAATCTGATCACTGGAGCTCCGGGTCGAGGTCCCTTTTTGGACTCCTGCCCCACAGAGCTCTCCAGCATCACCTGCACTTCCATATTCTGTAACAGCATGTATAATGTAGACTAGTCTGATCTCTTAAGCCACTAGATTAGTAGGGAGGGATCCTGACTGACCCTATCTCTAAGGTACCTCACATGATGCCTATAAATATTCAATCCTGATGGTTCAATTACAATGTCTTTGAGAAGAAAATTTCATAACATGCATCTTGTGGGCTCAGGGTCACTCTTGTAGGTCATAAGGTTTAGGATCCATGCAATTTTAAGACTAGATCTTAGTTTCTCTGACTTACAGGGAACGAGGAGAAGCATTTTACTCATTCTTTTGGGGGTCCTTTCTAGGACAAGAAATAGAGATTTATTGCAAGCAAAATCACAAATATTAGTGCTAAATAAATGATAGAGTAGTACATAAGATAAAGTGCATAAGCAGAGCAAGAGAAAGCTAAAAAATCCATTCAAAACTTACCTTTGCAATTAATGTCAGCAATTACTTCATTCCTTTCCACAGTTTCTAACAGCTGCCTTACTTCTTCTGCATTGCCATTTCTGGCATGGTGGAGAAGCTGCTGTTCTGCTTCTGTATTCATTTCTAGATTTAAAAAGGACTAATTTACTATTATCTAAGAACATAATTAGCTATTAGATGTTACCTGCTAATACAAAAAGGGAAAAGAATGAACTTGATTTGGCAGCTAATGAGATAGACACCAAGAACTGATTAAATAAATCAGTTACAGGGCCAAAACTCGACCCTGACAGACTCCCTACCCTTTGTATTTATCAACGTACACTAGACATTTATAGTTAATGTCTAGTGTACTAAGATACTTAATCTCTCAAAGCCTGTTTCCTCATCTTCGAAATAAAACCAATATCATAAGCTATTGTAAGATTATGTCTATAAAAGGATTCTTTCAAATACAAAGTATTTGGCAAACAGTTATTATAATAATAATGAGACATAAAGTTAAAATATGGCCACTCTAAGAAATATTAAAAGACTGACATATAAATTAACATTCAAAACCTGTGCAAAAAAAAAAAATTCTAAATAGAAAATTTTGATAAATATCTTGGAGTGACTATCACTATAAATTCTTTCATATTTTCTTACCAAGCTCCAAATCAAATATAGAAGACTACATACAAATCTAAAGCATTTATGTCAATGTGTTATGAATAGCAATCCTCAAAATACAAATTTCATTCTTAATAATCAAATACAAATATGTCAACACAAAGGATTTTTTTTGCATTCCAGATAAGCAAAAATTTTAAAAAGATTAAATGCAATGGTTGTATGGACAGGAAATACACACTGATAAACTGCTAATATGAATATAAATGCATACACGTTTTCATATGTTGCAAGGGATGAGACAACAATTTGATAACATCAAACAAATTCCAAAATACACAAACACCTAAGGAGGATTCTGGGAAGATAGCAGTGGAAGAATCACCAGGAATCTTTCTCCCCACCTAGGTAACAAATTCACTGGCAAAATCTAATACAACTACCAGAGAAAGACTTGAAAGGTAAAGTTTAACTAATTTTGGTCCATTTCAGCTCTTGGCTCAGAAACAACTATTCATTCTCCACCCCAGCCACATGGCTGGCAGCTATAGTTTTCCTGAAGCAGCCTGTGTGAGCAAGAATTAGAAAAAAGAACCTTGTCTTCCAAACATCAGGGATCTCTGCTCTGATCACTGATTGCGGCTTCTGGTCACAGAGATGCAGAAAAAGAGGTGGGCAGCCATTGTTGCAAGCCCCTCCCTCTCCCACTGAAGTGACTTCTAAGGAAGTTAAAGGGCTAGAGTTCTTTTTTTATATCCGCCCCCTTCCATTTTTCTCCTTTTCTTCTTTTAAAAGCCAGACATCAAAGCAACTGCATATATAGGGAAAATCAGAATGTGACTGCTCATGCCCAGAGAAAGGCTCAGGAAAAACCTATGTAGATCTTAAATTTATACTTCAGGCTGACCCTCGGCACAAGACAGACTACATCAATCAAAAAAAAAAAAAAAAAAAAAAAAAAAAATAATAGGAAAGGGGAA
>NW_006442107.1:22739511-22748732 GCF_000325575.1 Pteropus alecto | reverse complement strand
CACAAAAAAAAAAAATCTTAAGACAAAAAAAAAAAAAAAAAGATACATGAACACATGGTCCATTCAAAGGAAAAAATAAATTAATAAGAACTGTCCCTAAAAAGACCTGATGGCAGATATACTACACAAATTTAATACAATTGTCTTAAAGATGCTCAAAGAACTAAAGGAAGATGAGAAGAAAGTCAAGAAAATGATGTATGAAATGGGTATCAATAAGAAGAAAACCTAAAAAGAAACCAAAAAGAACTTCTGGAGCTGAAAATACAATAACTGAAATGAAACATTCACTAGAAAAAGTCAAAGACAGATTTGAGCAAGCAGAAGAATAAGCAAACTTGAAGACAGGACAATAGAAGTTATTGAACCCAAGGAACAGAAAAGATTTAAGGAGAGTGAACAGAGCCTAAAGGTACCTCTGGAACATCATTAGGAAGACTAACACATGCATTATGGAGTCCCTGATGAAGAGAGAAGAAGGAGAGAGGAGGGGGAGGAAGAGAGAGAGAGAAGCAGAGAGAATATTTTGAGAAATAATGGCTAAAAACTTCATAAATGATACAAAACATGAATACATCCAAGAATCTCAACAAACTTCAGGTATGTTGAACTCAAAAGAGATACACACCAAGACACACTATAATCAATTTGTCAAACACCAAAGACAAAGAATCTTGAAAACAGCAAGAGAGAAGCATATCATCATAAACAAGTGATTCCCAATAAAGTTATCAGTAGATTGCTCATCAGAAACTATGGAGTCCAGGAGACAATGGGCTGATAAAGTCTTAACAGAAAAGAACCAAGAATTCTATATCCAACAAAACTGTCTCTCAAAATGAGAGAAAATTAAGACATTCCCAGAAAAACGAAAGCTAAAGGAGTTCATTAGCACAACAAGCCTGACCCAGAAAGAAATGCTCAAGGGAGTCCTGCAAGGTAAAATGAGAGGACACTAGACAGTAATTCAAAGCCATATGGAGAAATAAAGATCTCAAAAAGGTAAATACATGGGCAATTACAAAGATGGTATTATTGTAATATCAGTTTTTAACTGTACTTTTTGTTTTCTACATGACTTAATTTTTTTCTTTAATGTATTAGTTTCTTATTAGTCTTATTGACAAAAAAAAAAGGGCACGTTAATAAATCTAAGCTAAAGTAACCTTACAGAGTGATCTGATTGTATTCTTAACTGAGGAGGTCATGGTGTGCCTATTAACTTTCTTAATAAAAGGTTTTTAAGCAAGCCTTGTCCACTGTTCTGGTGCTTCTAGGTTAACACACCTTTGATATGCCAGTAGTAATCCTCTTTTCCAGACCCTTCAAAGGCATAACCACCCTCAAAGGGAGCATAAAATCTTGTTAATTATCCTGAACCTTGCAATCTCCACTTCGTGTAAAGATAAAAGAAACTGCAAAACTGACATTTTCTGGAGCATTTAAGCTTGCTTCCTAGCAATGTCATCAGTTTGGCTCAAATAAACTCATAAATAGTCTCTACAGGTTTGAGCATTTCTTACATTTGACAGTCTAAAAGCTAGTATTACTGTAACTTTGGTTTGTAACTTCAAATCTTGTTTTATATATAATTTAAGAGACTAATGCATTTAAAAAAATTATTGGTTTATGGTTTGAGGCATACCATGTACAAAGATAAAATTTTGTGACATCGACCACCAAAAGAGGTGAGGAAGAGCAGTAAAGGAGCAGAGTGTTTGTTTGTATGTCATTGAAGCTGGTGTAAATTCAAACTGAAATGTCATTTTAGGATGTTGAAAGTAATCAACATGGTAACCACAAAGAAAACAACTGTAGAATGCACACAAAAGGAAATGAGAAAGGAATTTAGACATTTCAGTACAGAAAAACCAATCACAAAAGAAGAAAGTAATACAAGAAATGAGAAACAAAAAAGTGATAATTCAAATAACATAATAAAGAACAGAAGTCCCTCCTTATCAGTAATTACTTTAAATGTAAATGGATTAAGCTTTACAATCAAAGACAGAAATTGGAAGAATGAATAAAAACACATGATCCAACTATATGAAACATAGAACAGACTCACTTTAGACCCAAAGACGCCAGACATTGAAAGTGAAAGGATGGAAAAAAGTATTCCATGCAAAGATAACCAAGAGTGCATAGATGACTACGCCAACAGACAAAAGAGGTTTTAAAGTTTACAAGAGATGAAGGACATTGTGTATTAATAAAAGTTTCAACGCAATAGGAATATATAACAATTACAAACATTTACATACCTAAAACAGATCATCAAAATATATAAAGTAAAAACAGAATTGAAGGAATAGTTCCACAATAATAATTCGAAACTTCAATACCCCACTCACAAGAATGGACAGAATAACCAGACAGAAGATAACTAAGTAAATAGAATAAGTAGGACTCAACACAATAAACCTATTAGATCTAATAGAGCACTCTATCCAACAACATACACACCTTCTCAAGTACAAAATGGGCCATCTTCCAAGATAAGACCATATGTTAGGCCAAAAGTTAAGTCTCAGTAGATTTTTATATATCATAAAGTATGTCCTCCAACCACCGTGGGATTAAGTTAGAAATCAATAAGAGTGAAATCTGGAAAATCCACCAAATTGTGGAAATTAAACCACATGCTTTTAAACAACCAATAGACTAAAGAAGAAATCATGAAGGAATAAGAAAATTCTTAGAGACAAATGAAAATGAAAATACAAAATACTAAAACTTGTGAGACACAACAAAGGTGGTGCTAAGGGGAAAATTTATAGCTATACATGCTTACATTAAAAAATAAACCACAACAATAACAAAAAAACAAAACAAAGCTCTTAAATCACAAATGTAACTTTACAACTTAGAGAACTAGAGAAACTAAAAGAACTAAATGCAAAGATAGCAGAAGGAAAAAATAAAGATTAAACCAGAGATAAACAAAATAGAGAATAAAAAAAAAAAAAAAATCAGAAGTTGGTTCCCTGAAAAGGTCAATGAAATGACAAAACTTTAGGTAGACTAAGGAAAAGAGAAAAGACTCACAGTACTTAAATCAGAAATAAAAACAAGAACATTACTACCAATTCTACAGAAATAGAAAGCTTTATAAAAAAGAGTACTATGAAAAATTATATGCCAACAAATTGGATAACCTAGATGAAATGGACCTATTCCTAGAAACACAAAATCTACTAAGGCCAACTCACAAAGAAATAGAAAATCAGAACAGACCTATAACCAGTAAGGAGACAATCAGTAATGAAAAATCTCCTGACAAAGAAAAGCCTTGGACCTAATGGGTTCACTGATGAATTCTACCAAATATTTAAATAAGATTACCAATCTTTCTCAAATGTTTCCAAAATCCTCAAGTGGACAAAATACTTCCCAATTCATTCCATGTGGCCAACATTACCCTGATACCAAAGCCAGACAAGGACGTTAAAAGAAAACTAAAGACTAATATCTCTTATAAACACTGATGCACAAATTTTCAACAAAATGAGAGCAAACTGAATTCAGCAGCATATTAAAAGGATAATACACCATGACCAAGTGGGATTTATTCCTGGAATGCAAGCATGGCTCAACAAATTAAAGTCATTGTACTACGCCACATTAATAAAGGGGAAACAAACATGATTGTTTCAACTGATGCAGAAAAAGCATTTGACAAAATTCAACACCTTTTCATGATAAAAAATACTCAAAAACTAGGAATATAAGGAAACTACATCAATATAACAGAAGCCATATATGAAAAACTCACACTGAATATCATACTCAATGGTGAACACTGAAAGCTTTTCTTCTAAAATCAGGAATAAGGCAAGGATGTCTGCTTTCAACACTTCTATTCGACATACTAAAAATTCTAGCCAGAGGAATCAGTCAAGGAAAAAAAAGGCAACCTACCTGTAAAGAAAGAGGTAAAATTATCTGTTTGTACATGATATGATCTTATATGTAGAAAATCCTAAAGATTCCACATCAAAAAACAAAACAAAACAAATACACAAACCTGTTTGAAATAAATGAATTCAGCAAAATAGCCGGTCACAAAATTAATGCAAAAAAGTAAGTTCCATTTCTATATATTAACAATCTAAAAGGATATTGCCAAAATGATTCCACTTACGATAGGATCAAAAAGAATAAAATACTTAAGAATTAACTAAGGAGGTAAAGGACTTGTACAATAAAAACTACAAAACACTGCTGAAAGAAATTAAAGATAAATAGAAACACATCCCATATTAATAGACTGGAAGACTTAACATTGTTAAAATGTCAATATTATCCAAAGCTAGCTACAGATTCATTACAATCCCTATTAAAATTCCAATGTGTTTTGCATAAATAGTAAAACCCATCTCAAAATTCATATGGAATCTCAAATAGCCAAAACAATCTTGAAAAAGAACAAAGCTAGAAAACTCACTTTTCCTGATTTCAAAACTTACCACAAAGCTATAGTAATCAAGATGGTTTGGTACTGGCATAAAGATAGAAATACAGACTAATAGACTAGAACAGAGAAACTCGAAACAAACTCTCACATATATGATCATATAATTTTTGACAAGGGTGCCACGACCATTCAGTGGGGGAAAGGGCAGTCTTTTCAACAAATGGTAAAACTGGGAAAACTGGATATTTACATGCAAAAGAATGAAGTTGGACACTTAACCTAACACTGTATATGACATATATGACAATTAAATAGATCAAAGACCTAAATGTAAGCCCTTAAAATAAAACTCTTAGAAAAAAACATAGGACAAAATCTTCATCACACTGAATTTGGCAATGATTTCTCGAATACAACACCAAAGTCATAGGTAACAAAAGCAAAATAGATAAATTGGATATCATGAATAGTTGAAAATTTTGCACATCAAAAGACACTATATACACCAAGATAATAGACAATCCATAAAATGGAAGAAAATATTTGTAAATCACATATGTTAAAGAATTAATATCCAGTATATACAGAACTTCTAAAATACAACAAATAAACAAGCAACCTGATTCAAAAATGGGCAAATTACTTGAACAGACATTTCTCCAAAGATATATATGAATGGCCGATAAACAGATGAAAAGCTGTTTAACATCACTAATCATTAGGGAAATGCAAATCAAAACCACAATGAGATACTACAATCTCATGCCCATTAGGATATCTACTATCAAAAAAAAATAGTAAGTTGGCAAGAATGTGAAAACAATGGAACCTTTGGGTACTATTTGGTCGGAATGTAAAATGATACAGCCACTGTGGAAAATATGATAATTCCTAAAACCAATAAAAATAAAAATTACCATGATCCAGTAATATCCATCAACAGATGGAAAAGCAAAATACACACACACACACAATGGAGTGTTATTTACCCTTAAAGAAGCAGGAAAAACTGCAATATGCTACAACATGGATGAATCATGATGATATTATGCTAAATGAAATAAGCTAGAAACAAAAAATACTATATTATTTATAGTATGAGTAGTCAAAATTATAGAGACAGAAAGTTAAATGGTGGTTGCCAGGGGCTTAGGGAAGAGGGAAATGGGGAGTTTATTGTTTATTGGGCAGAGTTTCCGTTTTACAAATGAATGGAGTTATAGAGATGGATGGTGGTAATGACTGCACATTATGAACACATTTAATACCATTGAACTGTATACTTAAAAATGTTTAAGATAGTAAATTGTACACTATGTATATTTTGCAATAAAAAGTGAAAAAATACATGTACACAATTCTTTACCCAATAGCATTATTTCTAAAAATCTATTCTACAGAAATGTTTACACAAGGTTATTTTCTAAGCATGTTCATAAAGATTGTATTATATACAATAATGAAAAGAGTAGAAACAAGTCCATGTCCCTCAACAGGGGTCAGGTGAGGTACATCCTCTAGAGCAGAGGTCGCCAACACCCTGGGCCGTGGACTGGTACCAGGAACCAGGCCGCACAGCAGGTGAGCAACTGAAGCTTCATCTGTATTTGCAGCTGCTCCCCAGAGCTAGCATCACCACCTCAGCTCCACACTGCTCTGGAGGGACTAAGAGAGGTGGTCTACAGACTGAAGGATGGAAGAGAATTAAAAGTATGGTTACATAATATAGCCATCTATGCATAGTGAGCACCACAACCTGCAGCCTTCTTCCCTAATCACTTTTTTTTTTTTTTTACGCCTACAGTAACTGGTATTCCTAGGTCTCCCATCCAAGTACTAACCAGGCCCGACCCTGCTTAGCTTCCAAGATCAAACGAGATCGGGCACGTTCAGGGTGGCATGGCCACAGATCCTAATCACCTTTCTTAATGCTGGCATCCATGCTCTACTCTCCAGCAGGAGACAAAACTAGTTATAATCCCTAAAGGTGAATGAATGTATTTTAAGAAGGTACCAGAAACTCCCAACAAATGGCCAAGCCAGATTAGCCTTATAATGAAGTTGGCAGTCAATAAGGCTAACCTACTTTTGTAGTCTCTAATCGATTTTCTAGTTCTCCATTCTTAAACAAGAACCAAGAGCCAAAGAAGGCAAGACATCTTAATAAAGTCTCTAAAATATGAAAGGCAGGGACCAAAACCAAGCAAGAAGGCAAAAAAAGGAAACTGCAGAAAACAAATTATTTAGAGGAATGGTTAAAAAAGAAAAACTAATATCCACAGAGAGTAAAAAATATCTCCTGAAGCAAAAACAAGATGTCATACTAAAATGTAAGATACAATAAAATTGTAGAAAAAAGATATTTGGGTATTAAAAATGATAGTAAAAGGTAAAAGCTCAATAAAAGAGTTGGAAAATAAGGTTAAGAATATGTCCTAAAAAATAAAGTTCTTAAGAAAATGAGAGAAAATATAAAAGAATTAGGAGGACTGGGCCAGAAGGTTGAACTTCCGAATAACAGAAATTCTAGAAAAAGAAAACATAGAAAACAGAGAGGGAAGAAATAAATAATGCAAGAAAATTTCACAGAATGAAAGGGCCCAATGAAAGCCCAACGATTCTAGAAACTATAGACAAAAAGAGACATCCCCAGCCTCCTACCAAGGCGTGTCATCACAAAATTTTAGAACCTTGGAGATGAGGAAGATCTTATAAGCTTTCAGAGAAGGAAAATAAGGAAATAAAGGAGCAGGAATCAGAATGACTGGCTTCTCAACCTCAACATAAACAGCTAAAAGACAATAAAACAATAGCCTAAAGTTGTGGAGAAAAATTATTCCAAACCAAAATTCTATAACCAGATAATCAAAAGTAAGGATAGAATAAAGACATTTTTACACATCCAAGGATGCAAACTTACCTCCCACACATTTCTCAGGAAACTAGTACTAGATGATATGGTCTACCAAAATTCATAAACCAAGAAAGGAAGTCGTGGAATTCAGGATATTAAAGGAGATCCCCAAAGTGATAAGAGATTCCCCAAAATTTAGCTGTGTGACTGGTCTAGCTATTATCCATTATTGGTTTGTTTAGGTTTTGTGTAATCCCATTCCTGTGCCTCATGCTCTGCTGCCTGATCAGCTGAGGATACTCATTCCACCCCCTGAAGTGTTCAGCTTCCACTTATCCCTGGAAAGTAGAGGTTGGCCTCATCTCAGAAGCAACTTGCTTCCCACCTCTCCAAACTCCTGCCAGCCAGGGGCCCAAAAGCTGGTCCCCGTATAGGCCTACCAAATAAGCAAACTATAAGCCCTTGTTCCCAGCACACTCACTCAAAGCCATGCTGACTTGAAAGGGCTCATATAAACTGGGGAAGCAGGGAGTAGCCAAACCCAGACCTGACCAAGAGTCTTATTTTCAGTATATATTTCCTGGGAGCCTTCATCTAATAGTGAGTGGCCACAACACCCTTTCTTCACACAGTTTGTTGATCAGCATTTAAACTAATCACCTCCACATTCATTTTTATGTGCATATTTATTAAAATAAAACATCTGACTAATCATTTTAAGTTTAACAATACTTATACTCATTGTGGCACTTTTATAAAACAAAAATTAAAGAATGCCATTAATAAAGGTTTGTTCATATAACTGAATACTATGAAACCATTAAAAAGGTTGTAAAAGAATTTCTAAAACTATGGAATTGCAATATATTGTTAGGTCTCATGGTTTCAATATACCATTATCTCTATATATGTTCTATGTAGTTACAGAGAAAGAGTGGAAAAATATATTAGGATAACAACAATGGTCACTCCTTGCAGTAAAATTATGGTTTTAAATGTCTTCTTTTGACAGTTGTATTTTCTAGATTTCTTACAACATAAAAGCATTAATTTATAAGAATATGTTATTTAAAGATAACAAATCTTCAAGTCAAATTAAAGACATTTTATCACCAGTGACTTTTTATATTTTTAATTAGACAAATACATTAAACAAAGAGTCTAGATTTGCTGGCATATTACACAAAATCATTTCTCTTAATATCTTTTTTCATGCTTTTTAAGAATGAAAGAACATTTGAAGTATCTTTGAAACATACTAGAAATTTTTTAAATAATATTATCCTTGAGTTCTTACCACATTGGGTTTACAGAATACAAGGGGTTTTTTTAAGTTCAATTTCATCTATCGTCTATTTAAACAATCCATTGTAATATATTAGCCATGACAATTGTTCATAAATGCTGGATTTGGATTAAAATTTATTCAACAAATGTTTGAGTACCTATGACAGGTTCTGCTATAGGCACTAGAGATACAATGATGGACAACACAGTCCTTTCCCCTCAGAAACAGGGCAAACATGCAAATAATCATACCAACATATGCCAAGTACAGTAATATACATGGAACAGTGGCTGTACAGAGAAGGGAGTTATTAGCAATTCATCTACATTAGTTATGGAAGGAATCACGGAGAAAGTGAAATTTAAGCTCTGACTTGAAGAATGAGTGATTCACCAAGACCAGCAGGGTGAAAAAGATTTCTAACCTGGACATCTATTAGAGAACAATCTTGAATGTGATTCCATTTTGATCATGTAGAGTTTGAGGTTCCCAAGGAAAATGGAGAGAGAGATGTCCCATAAGCAATTAGCTAATACCAGCCTGAACATGAGAATACCATGGAAGGCTAGAATTCAAATGGTGGGAGTTATCAGCATATCAATGGTCTTTAAAGTCTCAGTGGTAAATAAGACCCCTCCCTGGAAGATTATTAACATTTA
>NW_006442107.1:22727017-22739495 GCF_000325575.1 Pteropus alecto | reverse complement strand
TGACTAAGATGTGGCAACAAGGACTAGGGTGGAGAGGAAGAAGAGAGTGGTAGTACTGAAACCAAGAGAAGAATGTTTCATGGGGGTATGAAGGCTGTGAAATGCCCAAGGAAAGGCAAGAACAAGACCTGCAAAAGCTAACTGGTCTGGCAAGTAGGAGGTCACTGATGAACTCAAGAATACTTTCAGTGGAAATGACAGAAAAAAACAGACCTGGATAAATTGAGGAGTGAAAGTGAGATAACAGGGAGGAGCATACCAGACTCCTTTAGATAACCAAAAGAGAGGGAAAGCTTGAAATACCGGAGAAAGGAGGGACGAGGGAGAGACTGAACAAGGTCCTAGAGGCGGATGAAAAGCCCAAGATGGCTGCCATTTTCCTAAGAAAAGAAACAGATTCTCAGGTACCTGAACAGAAGACAGGATTCTTACTATAAGGCAGGATAAGGGGTGGGAGAAAGGTAACAGAGGTAAATAAAATATATTGTTTTATTTTAAAATTAAGAGGGGAACAAGGCCAGTTAAATTTCACTAATAGAAAAATAAAACAAAACTTGTTGCTCTATGCCTAAATCCCATACATATCCATTTTAACACCGGCACCTGTTCGATTACAGAATATTCTTAAAGCAATTTAGACATTCTCTCCTTTTCAAAGCAATTTAACACCTCATCCATCAAAACTAGTCTATCTGCAGACTGAGCCAACTCTAAAGGTTTGCCAACTGTTAAAACTTAGGACTTACTTAAATAAGCAATACCTTGAGGATAAATTCCAAAATGCAAACAGGCATTTTTTATACTTTTCCTTTATCAATTTCTATTACTTAAAAAAAGGAGTGGCAGAGATAGGAAGGGATTGACATTTTCTCCTATCTCCCCTTAGAAACAAATTTATAAAATCATGTATATATTTAAAACTTACTTCCATAAACAAATCATCTTTTTAGAGTATAGTAAAAATATATTTTTATAGCAAAATAATTTCCTAGTGGTTCTAACACCCAGTTAAAATAGCACAACTCCAAAAATACCTGTAATTTGAAAACCAAGTGAACATCTTAAAATTATACTGTATAATATCTCTATGTTCCTTTCAGCTGTACCTAAAAGAATCTACTAAGAAAATGTTCCAGGAGCATTTGAGATCTTGCTCTCTGGCATATGTCATCAGTCCGGCTCAAATAAAATCTTAAAAAGTTCTCAAAAAAAAAAAAAAAAGTTCCAAACCAAGGCATAAAAACATTCATCACAATTTCTTTCTTCATCTGAGAACCATTATTACTAAAACCCCACTATTGTCTGTGCAGACCTCAATATTTAGAACATCCACTTAGTATCAATAGTATCTAAAACCTTATTCTTTAGGTGGGCATCTAAGCGTGAGCTGGGAAGGTATCCAATGTAACAGCCACAAGAAGCTGTCGTTTCTTACGCAAGTAAGGAAGTTCTAATTCAGCGTCATGGATAGGTTCTGTGACTTTAAATGACAACACATAACAAAACCAATTTTACCATAGGATAATTGATAAAAACAAGTTCCTAGACATCTCATCATTATAATAAAGTCATTATAATTACCTACTGTAATACCTTCATTATAATTACCTACTGTAATACCTTCCCTATCTCTATTATCATGCAAGGAGATTAATCAATACCTAAATGAAGGCCTGCTACATTCCAGGTATTGTCCTAAACTTTAATGACACACTAATGAATACAACCAGGCCACTAAGAGAACTTATAAATGTTGTCAGGAAAACAGGTGTACAAATAAATTACTATCCACATTTCTGAAGGGATCCAACTTGCCCTCTCACCCCTACTCTCGACTAGATGGTTTTTTTTTTCTTTTTGCCACAACATGTCAGCCCATGGTCGTTTCTTTGGCTCTTCCTATACTACTCTGTAAACTGGATTAGAAAAAGAGTCCCATATCTATTATTTTCCCCCACAATATCCCTAGTACCTAGCAAGGTGCCTAGAACACAGTAGGCAATTATATATTAATTAAATGGACAGAAAGACAGATGGATTAATGGATGGGACTTAGTTCTTGGTTCTTCGAGAACAAAGCAATCAAGTTTTCCCTGTAGAAGGGTCATGTAAAGGAACCTTTACATCTAAAGAACCATGTAAAGGAACATGTTTGTTATGAGTGGTAAAACTTTATCTACTGACAAAAAAATTAATGAAATTTTTTTCTTATATGCCACAAGAAATACCAAAAAAGAAATTTTAAAAATACACTCTAGGATTATTTAAGATTATCGCTACTTATTTGATGCACCCCTAATTTATAAACTATTTAATTTCTGTAATTAACAGTTAACTCTAGAAAAAATGCAAAATGAAAGAATTCAAATTTACACTGAACAGATTTTTTAAAACATTCTTTAGAATCAGGAGAGCTTATTTCAGAAAATTGCTTTGTCTGATATTTAAGCCAAATGAAAAAGACAAGCAATCCCCTAATGTAGCTGATCAGAATAGATTTGAACCATATCCTATCAGCACACACAGTATTTTTCATAATCACTTTATGGATTTTTCCAACTGCTCTTTTAACACTCATTCAATTCCAAGCTCTGTTTTTAAGGTTAACTAATGAGATTTTAATGGGCAAAGGAATGTTTTCAAGGAATTAACTAGACTAAAAAATTGAGCTTCGTAAAGGGAGAAACAGACTAACACACTATCATAGGAGAGGACCCAAATACCTCACTGTTGGATATGGACAGATCATCCAAACAGTAAAATCAATAAGGAAATAACGTCTTTAAATGACACATTAGTCCAACTGGACATAACTGACACTTACAGACCCTTCCATCCCAAAATAGCTGCTTATATATTTTTCTCTAGTGCACATGCAACATTCTCAAGAAATAACCACATACTGCGACACAGAGATAGCCTCAACAAATATAAGAGGGTTGAAATCATACCAACCATATTCTCTGATCAACTATAAAAAGAAAGCAGGAAGAACCACAAATACATGTAGATTAAACAATATGCTACTGAAGAATAACTGGGTCAGAAAGAAATAAAAACAGATCAAGAGATACACAGAAATGAACAATAATGATATACAACGTATCAAAATTTTTAGGACAAGGCAAAAATGGTCATAAGAGGAAAGTTCTTATCATTACAAGCCTGCCTCGAAAAACAAGAACGAGCCCAAATAAACAAACTAACGCTTCATCTTAAAAAACTAGAAAAGGAAGAACAAATGAAGCCTCAAGTCTTCATAAGAAAAGAAATCATCAAAATTAGAGCAGAAATAAATGAAAATGAAAACAAAAAAATAGGAGAAAATAAATGCAACAAAAAGCTGGTTCTTTGAAAAGGCTAATAAAATTGACAAACGCTTGGCTAGACTCACTAAAGAAAAAAGAGAAAGGACATAAACAAACAAAATCAGGGATGAAAGAGGCCAAATTACAACTGACACCACAGAAATACAAAAGATCATACAAGAATACTATGAAAAAGTATATAACACCAAATTTAATAACCTAGAAGAAATGGACCAGTACTTAGAAAAATACAATCTTCCTAGACAGAACCAAAAAGAATTGGAAAATCTAAATAGACTGATCAGAAGTATGGAAATTGAAACAATCATCAAAAACCTACCAAAAAGTAAAGGTCCAGGACCAGATGACTTCACCAGTGAATTCTACCAAACATTCAAAGATTTAACACCTATTTTCCTCAAACTCTTCCAAAAAAATCGAAGAGGAGGCAATACTTCCCAACACATTTTATGAGGCCAATATTATCCTGATACCCAAACCTGGTAAAAATAACACAAAAAAAAGAAAACTGCAGACCAATATCTCTCATGATGCAAAACACAGATACGAAAAACCTAAATAAGATACTAGTGAATTAAATACAGCAACATATATCCCAGAGGCACAGAGATGGTTCAAGATATGCAAATCAATTAATGTGATACACCACATAAACAAATTAAAAAATAAGAATCGTATGGTCATATCAATAGATGCAGAAAATGCCTTCGAAAAGACACAGCATCCATTGATGATCAAAACACTTAACAAAATCAGTATAGAAGGAAAGTACCTTAACATAATAAAGGCCATATACGACAAACCCTCAGCCAACATTATACTAAATGGTGAAAGACTAAAAACCTTCCCTCTAAGATCAGGAACAAGGCAAGATTGTCCACTATCACCACTGTTATTAAATATAACACTGGAGGTCTAGAAAGAGCAATCATACAATAGAAAAATATAAAAGACATCCAAATAGGAAACGAAGAAGTCAAACTGTCACTATTTGCGGATGACATGATTCTCTATATAGAAAACTCTAAAGACTCCACAAGAACACTACTGGAAACAATAAACAAATATAGCAATGTTTCTGGATACAAAATCAATGTTCAAAAATCCATAGCATTTCCATACTCTAATAATGAAGTGTCAGAAAAAAAGTTGAAAAAATATTTCATTTTGCAACTGCAACAAAAAGAATAAAATACCTAGGAATAACTTTAATGAAACATGTGAAGGACCTATATAATGAAAACTACAAGACCCTATTAAAAGAAATCAAAAGATACAAAAAATGGAAAGATATTCCATATTCTTGGATTGGGAGAATCAACATAGTTAAAATGACCATATTACCTAAAGCATTACACAGATTTAATGCAATCTCCATCAAAATCCCATTGGCATTTTCTAAAGAAATAGAACAAAAAATCATCAGATTTGTATAGAAGCATGAAAGACTCTGAATTGCCAAAGTCATCATGAGAAAAAAGAACTAGGCTGGAGGCATTTCTACCCGACTTCAAATTATACTACAAAGCAACAGTAATCAAAATAGCATGGTAACCTCTGAAAAACAGACACATGAACTAGTGGAACAGAATCAAGAGTCCAGAAGTAAACCCATATTTATATGGGCAAATAATTTTCGACAAAAGAGCCAAAGACATACAGTGGAGAAAGGAAAGCCTCTTCCATAAATGGTGCTGGGAAAACTGGAAAGCTACCTGCAAAAGAATGAAACTAGACTGTTGTCTATAACCATACTTCAAAATTAACTCAAAATGGATTAAGGACCTGAATATAAGGCCTGAAACAATAAAATGCATAGAAGAAGACATAGGAACTAAACTCAAGGACCTTGGACTTAAAGATTATTATGAATTTGACCTCAAAAGCAAGGGAAGTAAACACTAAAATAAATAAATGAGACTATATCAAACTAAAAATCTTCGGCTCAGCAAAAGAAACAGTCAACAAGGTAAAGAGACAACCATCTGAATGGGAACATATATTTGCAAGCAACACCTCTGATAAGGGCCTAATATCCAAAATATACAAAGAACTCATACAACTCAATAACAACAACAAAAAACAAACAAACGATCTGATCAAAAAATGAACAGAGGACCTAAAAAGAAACTTCTCCCTAGAGGACATACAAATGGCCAACAAATATATAAAGAGATGTTCAACATCACTAGCTATTAGAGAAAGGCAAATCAAAACACAATGAGAAACCATCTCAGACCTCTTAGAATAGCTATAATCCACAGGACAAGTAATAACAAATGTTGGAGAGGATGCGGAGAAAAAGGAATCGTCACATACCACTGGTGGGACTGCAAATTGGTACAGCCACTATGGAAAACAATATGGAAGTTCCTCAAAAAACTAAGAATTGATCTACCATATGATCCAGCAATCCCTCTACTGTGTATTTACCTCAAAGACTTGAAAACCCATATCCAAAAAGATATTTGCACACCAATGTTCATAGCAGCATTATTCACAGTAGCCAAGACATGGAAGCAACCGAAGTGTCCTACAATAGATGACTGGCTAAAGAAGCTGTGGTACATATATACAATAGAGTTACTCAGCCATAAGAAGAGATGAAATACTGCCATTTGCGACAACGTGAATGGACCTCGAGATAATCACACTAAGTGAAATAAGCCAGACAGAAAAAGTTGAAAATCACATGATATCACTTATATGTAGGATATAAACCTAAAGGCAACACAACAAGACAAAGAGACTCATGGACATGGACAATAGAGTAGTGGTTACTAGAGGATAAGGGGGAGGAAGAAGGTAAACGGGGTAAAAGGGGTCAAATATGTGGTGACAGAAAGAAATCTAACTATGAGAGGAGAACACACGATGTAAATATATATGCCTTACTGTTAGAGTGTACAGCTGAAACTTACTGGATTTCATTAACCAATGCCATCATAAAAAAATAAATTAATTTTAAAAAATCGAGCTTCAAAATCTGGGACACTAGAGACCATTTTGCCTTATATTTCCTCTCCTTCAAGGTCCACTAGGAAGCTAGGCTTCTAATTATATATTGTGGAGAGCAAATTTATATTGTTGTTTTATAAACACTGCAAATTAATTAAAGTGGTGTCCATACTTGATAGTCCATGCCACTAAATTCCCACTCAGTACAGTGGCTAAATGCTAACCCTGACAACTCTTCAGATTTTGGCAGAGACCCTAAAACTTGTAGTTTAAAGGGCAATCCTGACTTGTTAAATATGGTCGGAGGTCTACTATTATTTGAATTGCTACCTTACTATTCAAGTCTAATTTCTACAGAATCAAAGGAGAAAATTCCTAGAGAAAACAGATAATAAAGTTCAACAATCAGAGCTAATTCACTCAAGTACTATTAAACTCAAAATATAATCAATGTGTCCTTTGAGTTCTTAACCCATTTCCCGTTTAGCAGAGCGTTAATTTAATTTTACATAAACACACTCTTTGAGGATGAAGAAAATCGATTGGTTTCCAAGGTGAAACTATAAAAACTGTCCTTGGAGTTATCTCTAAGCAGAACTTGTCTCTAATCCTAATGTAACAAATGTACACATAAATCGGATTCATCAAATGAATCTCTGGCTAACAAGTGTTCAAGAACAATGTTAACATCACACTTAGGAATGCTATGTTTTCTAGGATTTGACATTTTCAGCCATCGAGAATTACCGTATCTTATAAAAGGAAATACCACTACTAAAAATAGAACGCTATAAATAGAATGATGTCATTTACTTCCAAAGACTGGATATACTAGAGCAATGCGAAAATAATAACAAAAGCGAGATATTTCATGGCAAAATTTGGGGGTAAGATTAGGACTGTAATCTGCAAGTTATTTCGTGGTAAATGCTGCAGCCACAAGCACCGCTGGCAAGTATTCTAGGGGCAAAGGAGAAATAGGTTAAAGGTATTTGAAAAGTTAAAATTCAAAGAATCCAGGGCAACTTTATTCAATCATACATATAACACTTAACTGGACTTCATAAAACATCAACAAAGTATAGCCATTGATCAAATATTAAACAATTTTCATATGATAAACAATTCTATTCCTAGGTATATGTCCAAAAGAACTGAAAGCAGGAACTCAAAGAAATATTTGCACACCCATGTTCATAGCAGCATTCTTCACAATAGCTTAGAGGTGGAAGCAATCTAAGTGTCCAGTTATGGATAAACAGAAAAACAAAATGTGGTATATGTATATATACATACACACATATATCCATATACACACAATGAAATATTATTCAGCCTTAAAATGGAATGAAATTACAATGTATGCTACAACATAAATTGCAAAGACATTATGCTAAGTGAAATAAGCCACAAATAAAAGGACAAATATACTATTCCACTATTCTATGAGGTACACAGAGTAGACAAATTCATACAACAGAAAGTAGGGGGTGGTTACTAGAAGAAGCTGAGGAAGAGAATAGGGAGTTAAAAGTTTTATGAGAAGAGTTTCCATTTGGGAAGATGAAAACGTTCTAGAGATGGATAGCAATGATGGTTACACAAAAATGTGAATGTCCTTAATGCCACTGACTAGTGCACTTAAAAATAGATTAAAAGGTAATTTTATGTCATGTGTATTTTACTGCAATTAAAAAAAAAAGGCCAGCAGCATCTGAACTGTGGTTCTCAATTGCCAAATAGTATTTATACTATTGAAAAAGCCAAAAGGAGTCTAATTATTCAAAAATTGATACAACTCTATGTTGATTATTTTTTAAATTCTCAGACACAGATTTTATGATTGGTATTACATCATAAAATTAAATGTGATTATGAAAAATTAAATGTGATTATGAACAAATATATATTTTACAAACTAAATCTTAAAAACAGAAAAAAGAAATTGAGAACCATTAGCCTAAATCATTTTTCTGATAATTCAGCATTTCAACTAACATCCAGGGATCAATAAAATCTCAAATTTGATAACTCAGAAACAAAAAAAACAAACAAAAAATAGTGTGCTTAGCACTGCATTCCAAACTAAGCTAGCCACTCGACAGTATGGTTTTCTGGTGATATTATACTCTTTTAACATGAGGAAAATATTAAAAATTAAAGTAACTGTGTAAACATGGCAATACCAAGAAAATAAATTTTGCTCTCAATCTTGTTATTTTCTAGCAACCAGTAAGTTTTCTGATATGATCATATATACACATGTGTGTATATATAAAACTATGACATTTGTGATAACAAATGCATTTTTGTTTTAGAAATTGGTAGACAGATCCATATTTAATCTAATACTGATTATAGAGATGAAGAAACTGAAAAATACAAACGTTACTTGCTGAGTGTTATATGACAGTAAAGCCACGACCAGAATCTAGAACTTTTAATTGGGGGTGGGGAGGATGAAAATAATAATGATGCTATACATTTCATAAAACAAATCGGCCTCTAAATTTAAATGGCACTGATCCTAGTTATTATTCATGTGTGAGCACTGAGAAAATTGACTCTGAATTATGGCTTAATCTAATTTTAAGAAACTTTACTAACTGAAATTAGATATCCAAAATATAGCAATTTAAAGGAAACAATATATTATAAAGTTTATTTGGGGAAGCATTCACTCTTAAAAATATAAAATTAAAGTAAAAATCAATTTTTAATTCAGTGAAACTTTTTCTCTAACTTCCTCGATGAGACTTGGTGCTCGGATAAAGGGCATCCTCTCTTTTGAAGGAGAAATGATAGAGAACTTCCTATCATTGTAACAATTCATACCACAGTTTGTAAACCACTGAAATCAATATAAAATGTTTATACCTAATTATTATGTACTTTATATTTGACATATTTACATTACCTTCTCTTATTCATATTCATTACATACTCACGCTGACTTGGATACCATACAAACATAATAAAACAATCCTACTCACAGGATATTTATTTTACCTTTATTCAGTTGAAAATTTTAATGATTATCAAAATTGGTGAAAATTAAATAAGCTTCATGTCCTTCCTTTATGAAATTGTTTGAACTAGCCTTATGCTTCTATACATTTTATCTTCTTCAAAAACCAAAAACCCTTAGATGCTCCCCTGATTTGAATTTCAACTTGATTCTGAAAGTTACTAACTACTACTTCAAAACTGGTTGGATCCATAAAAGCAAAGGGCAGAGAAGTCCACAAATTAGATAAATCCAATTTTAGATAATAAAAATACTAACAAGAAGGTTAATTGTTACCTTTTAATGACAAAAAATCCTTATATTTTAGACAAAATGTATTTAAATGATTCCCATTTTTATTTTGCATTTGAAAATAATCTTCCAAAATAATGTATAATACTGACCAGTTATGCACCATATATCCAGAAGTTTCTCTTTAAACGAAATCTTAAATAAAAAAGTAAAAACATGTGGTTACTTGCCATTGTCACATGATAGGAAAATGTACAGTTAAGGACTGCTTTCACTATGTGGTAATTTCCTATTTTCTGGCTGATGAATCAAAGAACTCAGATAAAGTAAGTTCCTAGTACAACCTCTTACTAAAAATATTGTTATACTTGCCCACCTTAATTAGTCAGGTATGAAGAACATCCTATAATTATATGGCATTAAATAATCAATATATGCTGTACAGAGTACATGAATGTCTTTTTCGACACCTCATTAATAAATTCTGGTAAGACTGACATTAGATGGTGCCTACACTGCTAACACCTGCCCTCTTTCTAGAACTGGAAAGAATTTACTAGTCATCAATGAAGTTCATACCATCAGGCTTGACTTGAAAAAACTGACAAGGTACTGAATCATTTCAAATTTCTAACATGCACTCGCTTACTCTTTCTCCTCCATTTGTTATTAGTTAAGCTGATTTCTAACGACTACTTTTCTCAGTGAACACATATAATACATAAAAACTCAGCTTCTGGTAATGTGAAGAGTTAAGAAACTGCCGCAAAGACTTCCAATTAAAAATCTGACTAAATATATAGATGTATCTCTAAGTAAAATAAAAACAAAATTTAATAGACACTGCACCATGTTATTACTCAAAAAAATTGGTTTTATTTTGTATTTTAATTTTTTAAAGTTGGTGAGAAGAGTAAAATAATCACTTCTACTTCCATTACCCTTTTTTAATTGTATTAAATTTCTTGAGGTGACACTGGTTAATAAAATGTTTCAGGTGCACAGTCCTATAAATACATCATCTGTATATTGCATCGTATGCTCATCATGAAAGTCAAGTCTCCTTCCATTACCATATATTTGACCCCCTTTTCCCTTTCTACCTGTCCCCCACCCCCTTTCCCTCTGGTAACCACCATACTGTTGTCTGTGTATTCTTCTATCTACCTAATTGTTGCTTCTAACTATCATTTCCCTTTGTTTTAGGGAAAAGAGTAGGGAGCAACGTTTTTACAGAAAGAATATCTAGCTGCTCTGAATTACAGGTGTAAATACTGCTGCAATAATAACCGCAAGACAGCTGCCTCCAGAGACAAGGGTTAGCCACCCACTACAAATTTCTGCTGGTGAACAATGAGACATTTAGCAAGTGTCATCTGATAAACAGACCTTTGCAAAACCCTGTACGGAGATTCAACAACTGCTTCAGATAAATCTACTCAACTTGCAGCAATTAACTCCTGTTTATCAGATGACACTTGCTAAATGTCCTATTTTGAATATCAGTTGCTCAATGCTGCCAGAGAGCTGCTCCGCCTGGGAGAAAGAAAAAGGTGATAGTTAACTTTTAAAAAGGATGTTACTGATAGTTTTCTCTCATTTTCCCCCATATTGTAGAGTCCCTAGTTTAGAACTAGAAGATGAAAACAGTGTGTTTTGTAACTATTTTGTAACCATTCTGTTATTAATAGAGATCTTTAAATTTTCAGCTAAGTATTTCAGAAATTATACCTACCACACCGACAGAAAAAAAAAAATCCATCATATCAGGGTTAGAACATTGCTAGCCCTCAAAACAAATCAACAAAGTATTTTCCAAAAGCTGGCTTAAAGAACTGATGGTATTCCGAACTCTACATCCAGAATGCATCAACTGCAACGGTAAGACTTAAGTTTTCGGGGGAAAACTCATCACTAACTTTAATGCTAATTTAATATTACCAACTAGCCACAAAAGTTTAACAGCCAAATTTTGCAACCTTGAAAAGCAGCCTTGATTAAGTTAACTTACTATCACAATGTCAACAGTTAAATTTCACAATATAGTCTGCATAAAGCGATGATTTTAACAACTAAAAGCAAATATTAACAAAGTCAAGACAACTCTTTTCATTGCTTCCTGCCATTGGAGCCACCGGATAAATGAATCCTCGTTTCTACTGTGCAGTTGCAATCTTTCATAGTTTCTAAATCCCTTTGAGTCTTTCATACTTGTTGAATTAACCACGCTGTCCACTATGAGAATGGTCACATGAACAGCTCGTGACTTCCCTTGTGAATCAATCCTCCCCGTTAGTAGGAAACAAAGTTACGATGCACACATCATAGTACCGAGAAAGTACGCAGCTGACGACTAGGTAGGGAATGCATGTGGCACCAACCAGCACGAAGTCGTGGCATCACGAATGGAAGTGTAACAAATGCCAACATCTCGCTACTTTTAACAACTTCCTTACAGTTCTGAAGCAGCCAGCGGCGGCCAGTAAACCGATCTCGGACTTGGAGGCCAGCATCGCCACACCACGACTCTGACCACGCTCGGAGACGCGTGGGACAGGAGACGTATCCTCCCCACCAGGCGCGGGCAGACCTCCCCCGAGCACTACGCAGGGTAGAACCCGCTCGCACCGGACCGAGCCTGGGAAACCGACCTATGCAGCCGCCCGGGCACCCGGAGCTGCAGGGATGGGGGCCGCGACCGCAGGCTAACCGTCTGCTCGCCCCACGTTGATGAAGCAGCCCCGCGGAAGGACGGTCTCAAGGCTCCCAGCACCAAGAACGGGGCGGAGCGCAAGGGAGCGGGGCACGACTCCGCGGAGTCGTAGCACCGCCCCTTTGTGCCGCTGGCCGCGCGAGCACGCGCGCCTGTGTTATTTGTGCCAGGCCTGTGCAGCCCGTGGCTCGCGCTCGGGCCTCACGGCGCACGCTCGCC
>NW_006442107.1:22722594-22726983 GCF_000325575.1 Pteropus alecto | reverse complement strand
GCCCCAGCCCCGCCTGGACCACCGGCGCGGGTTCCAGGCTTTGCCAACACCTGCGAGGAGGGAAAAGCCTCCGCGCTCGTCCCACCACACCCCGACCGGAAAAAGGGGATGGACCCTACCCGGAGGACACTGAAGAGCTGTGTCGGGGAGAAGACGCCCCGCAAACTGAAGCAAATGTAAATACTGGGTTAACGCGCTGGAAATTTGTTATTAAACGAATATATAACCCAACTGCCTAAATTTTTTCTTTTCCGCGTGGTTGCAGCTATCCAGGAGGAACTAATTGATAGTGTGAGTTAGCTACGCCCTTTTTCTTTTCACGTGACAAAGGATGGTCTTAAATGCCATACAGGTGTAACTGCTCTGGGGTAGATGTAAAAGGACTTAAAAAATTTCCTTCACTTTTTCCTCCCATCAAATAATCTTTCATAAAGAGTCCGCCTCTTCAGACTCAATGCACTACAGGTATAGTCAGGGAGTTAACATAATAGTCTATTATGTGCAGGTTTAAACTAGTATAATTACAACTTTCTTTAAAAATTACGCATAAAAGGAAATTATGTGCAAATAAAAAATTGTTCAACTTTCTTGTATTTTCCAGTAAATTTAATGAATATGTTCTTTTGTAATGAAAACTTAATAAATAGGTATCATTTTTAAGGGACTGTAATTTTTACAATTTATTTTAGCCAAAAGGCCAGTAAGCGATGGGACTATAGTTTTTTATTCAAGTCTAGGAACATGTATTGAGAACAGTTGGTCATTGCACTACATGTGATACATCATGTGGCAAATCTCTTAGAATGGCTGGAGAACACCGCCTTGCCTGTGAATCCCAGGCTAGCATTATCTTTTATTAATAAAAAAGGCACTTGACTAGCACAATACTTCAACTGCAAAATGTGTAGTAACCTCTGCAGTCATATTTACTTTGCAAAGAAGAAACCTCAGGGCTTATTTTCGAAGGATGTTGAATTATCTTCAGAGCCAAAATAAAAATTGATCATTGACATAATTTTCCATATGATTCCACGAAAACCTTTATTCTCAATATGACGATTTAATTGCCTGAGTTCACTACTCTCATTTTGCAATTCACTTTATTCTCTTCTTGAATTTGTAAATGAAAACATTCCCTAGCCAATAGGAAGGCGAGGGTAATAAAAGATAATTGTAATGATGACCAATAAGAAAAGTTCCAATCTCGATAAGAACACTATGTAAACAATAGTGTATACAGCCACTTTAAAATGAGGCTGCAGCTATTCCATAAGAATTGCCTTGCACATCAGCAGCACGGCATCATGTCTCAAACCTTGGAATATCAAAAACAGGGCAAAATAACCTTTGGACTGGACCTAGGACAACATTGTATCCCAAAGAACTCTTTGCAAAGATAACAAAAAAGGAGTTATTATGACTACTGGACTGAAATTAAAAACACTGTTTAGAATTAACATCATTATGCTATGTTACCTGCAGCAATAGAAACACCTTCCTTCTATTCATATAATGGTTCCCCTTCCCTTTCTCACAGATACCCATTTCCTTTGTCTCCTAATCAGAAAATTATTTGAGCTTCTGCCTAAATTAATGATTCCTAAATAGCTATTCTTATGGATCTCAAATAAACATTTGTTTGCCTCTCATTTTGAAAAGCCCTTTTATTTTTAGGTTAACAGCTAACTGTACAGTATTTTTATAGGCGTCTCTTTGGTATTTATGTAAATAATCTTTAGGAAGATATATCTCTGGGACTTTTATTGAAACCTAGTACAGGTATCATAGAACACTCCTATCCAATGGAAATTTCTGCAATAACTGAAATGTTCTAGAATTCTATTTGTCCCTTACAGTAGTCACTAGCCACATGTGCCTTCTGGGCTCTTGAAATTTGGCTAGTGTGACGAAAAATATGAATTTTTAACTTTATTTAATTTTAATTAATTTTACTTTAAATAGCCACATGAGGATAGTAGCTACCATATTAGAGAATGCTGTTCTAGAACAACAAAGCAATTACTATATTGTCCCCAATCATGTCATTGCAGACATAGAATCTCTGGAAACAATAAATATTTTCTCCAAACTCTTCTCTGAGCTTATGAGCATGTAGATATTTTAACTTTGCAGGTGGAACATGTTAAAGTAACAATGTCATCCCTATCTACAATCCGTGTGTGAGTAGGGATAGAAATGGAAACTCTGGATGGATGGAAAAGGGATTTGGGAGTAACTAACCCTTTGCCCTACCATTCCCATGCCTGACTGACCCAATTGAAAAATTAACCATGGTCTAATTAACTTTACACCACAATACACTTCTCCAGAATTGCCCATTGCCTGGTTCAGACTGGATTTGCCTAGGATTCTTTTGTTTGCTTGTTTTAGGAAACTTAGGAGCCCACAATTCTCTACCACTATTCCCCTCCCCACATCCCAACAATTCCCTCCAGAATATGATTCCCTCCAGATTACAGTACCTGATGTTTGTGTCTCTGTAGTTTCGTCTTAAGCCTGAAACACCCCAGAATGCACTTCGTGCATTGCGTGTTTTAAAAACACTCTCCTGGTGCCAGTGTGACTTTGAAGTGCTGTGGGAGCACGCTAAAGGCTTGTTAAATCTTATTAAAAGGAGGATTTTATGGACTGAGACTTTGGGGAGGGCTTTGGGTAATTATTGCCTGTAATGCTGAAAAGTAGGTCAGATGTCATCAGGCAAATCCAGATAAATTGTTGAGTAGGGGGAAATTAACCATCCCTACACCTACATATTAACACTTTGTAGTTGTTATTAATTCCAAACCAGGGCTATGAGGTCATTGGGGGATTTTTCTCTCTTAAAAACTGTCTAATTTTTTTTGTCATTTGTACCATTACACTCAGTTTATTTAATAACTGAAATAAATGAGTTAGTATATTTTCACATATTAAATTATTTTTATGTGTATTTAATTCTGTGCTTATCTCTCTTTTCTTAGGGGTATGACAAACAGATGTCCAAACAACTGCCTTCTATCAATGATTGATTTTGCTGGGTCTCCATATAAAAAATTTAGAAAGGTCCCCTATATCTGTAGTTCCCTGGTTGCAAGCATTCACACTGGCTAACTTAAGCAAATAGAGAATGTATCGCACAGGATCAAAGAAACAGCTGAAAATCTGGCCTGGCAAGACAGGGAAAAGGGCACTTCCTGGCATCTGGGTAGAAGGAGCTAGTCTACAGTTTTTCAAGGGGTGCTACCACTGGGAAAGAATAAGCTTCAATCATTTTTGTTTTCTTATCCTTTTGTCTTTCTTCAGAAGATGCAGAAGAGTAGAGAGAGAGGAAAAGAGGGAGGGAGGGAGAGAGACTTTTTGGTTTATAGGACAGGGCAGCTTGACTAATAATCCCACAAAACTATCTTCCACAGGAGAGGTAGCTCTCCACCTACACACACACACACACACACACACAATCCTGGTGTAGTGCTATTAACAGAAGAAGGGGTGATGAATAGTAGGCAGCCACAATCACAAAAATACCCTTTTTTTTTGTCTTTCAATCAAGCTCTTCACTCCCATAAGAAAAGAGCAGCTTGGGCAATATTTTGAGGTCCACCTTTAGCCCTTAGTTCTATTTATAATGAATGAATATACCCTGCTTTTCCATCCATAATTATCTAGTCAAGCATTGTGTCTGACAGTTGTACTACCCTTTCTCGGAAGCCCCAGGAAAACTGCCCTGTCCATCGCCCCCTATTGAGAGCTTCCTTCTGCAACCTATTATTCTGGGCTCAACAGAAGGTGTAGTAGAGTCAGGACCTAACTAAATGGCACCTTTCTATTAGGTTTACCAAAGGCCTGGAAGATCTTTGCCCAACAGAAAATCTCTCTGCTAAGTAGCATTAAACCACCTAGATTCTCTCTGGGAATAGGAAGTATATAAAGTACATTCTGCAGCCAGGGTAGATGAAAAGTGGTATATAAAGGAAAGAGAAGGCAGACAGAAAGCTGAAATCATAGGGCAGCAAGGAGAGTAGAAAAAAGCTGATCAGGAATAGCAGAAACAAGAGCAGAGAGAGAATAATTAAGACCTCAGTGCGGAAACACTAGAGTGGAGAGAAAACGGTGAGGATCCGTGCTAAGAAGGTGATAACTGGTGCCTGCAGCATTATCTTCGACAACCTTTCAGAATAGTACAGATGTTGCTGCTTTTATCTCTCTGTATTGCTGAAATAAATTCTTACTCTTTAACTGATGTAACCTGAGTGTTTCTTTGTTTCTTAAACTCAGAGAGAGCCTAACACACCACTACTGCCCCCTTTCTTCCTCTCAGCTCTCTTATTCTTAATCTCTAACAAACAACCATGTCAATATCATCTTTTCTTCAATAGCCACCTCTTCCTT
>NW_006442107.1:22713374-22722564 GCF_000325575.1 Pteropus alecto | reverse complement strand
AATACATCTCTTTTCCAGACCTCTACTAGCCTCCTAGGTGACTATCTATTCCTGAGTCACCTGTCAACACTTGACATGGTCAGGTCAAAGGTCCCACCCTTGATGAGTTGCACAGCATGAGATATTAGTTCATTTACTGAAGTCACAAAAATCTAAGTGAGGGGAATTGATGGGCCAGTCTTTAGGCCTGAATTGAAAGTATGAAGCAAGTCACAGACTCCTGGATCTTAAATTTGGAAGAATCATTAGAAATCATCTAGTTCAAACCTAAAGCCAGATTGTTCTCTACCATATTCTAAAGAGGTACTTTTCCAGCCTGAGACTGGGAAATTCCTACACTGGCAGATCGCTGCTTCACAGTCCAGCTTGAGGGGGAGCAGTACAAGCCGCCCCAGAGTGGCACCACTTTGGCATGTAAATCATTTTGAGTTGAATATAATTGGGGCCCATTAGACTCAGGGAGAACTTTTGGCCTCCCCCTTAGCTGCCTAAAATAATTTAGATAGGGGGCCTGCACCAGGATGAGAGCTATTGAGATAACTTTTTATATCAGAAAGATTTATCTGCACAGCCTAGCAGACCTTGTTTACCAAATATTTATTTTTCTCATCTTCCTATGAATTGTCTTCTTCCCCTTCGAAGCCCCAGGTCCTACCCACTTCTTAGCTTGAGATGGTATATAAGTCTCAATTACCTGACTGCTGGGAAAGGCTCATATTTTTATAGGGCTCCAATATGTACAAAATTTATTATTCTCTTGTTAATCTGTT
This sequence comes from Pteropus alecto, assembly GCF_000325575.1. NCBI lineage: Eukaryota > Metazoa > Chordata > Mammalia > Chiroptera > Pteropodidae > Pteropus > Pteropus alecto. Next base: position 22,721,794 of record NW_006442107.1, on the reverse strand, counting down.
TTATGTCAATCTAATTATTAGATGAGCCAAAGAACCTAGAAAGGAAAAGAGGAAAAGTTTTCCTCCCCTTCAAACTCAAACCACTTCCCCCCACCTGCCTCAACATTATCACTGTTAGAGGTTCCTGTTACTGGGGCAAATGCTGGCTCCACACACCTCTCACCTGTTAGGCCTCAATATAAAGTTTAACTACCTTTTCATAGGCTATTCTTCTAAAAAGTTGAAGGCAACTAGCATGAGCCGCCTTGATTTTAGTTTCCTTGTGTTCCCAGATGCTCCAATCTGTCGTCAGTTCCAAATCGTCGTGGCCTTCTGACACACAGTTTGTACTTTTCTCTCTTAATACGTAGCACCCAGAATTAAGCAAGTCACATCAGTTGCTATGAAGCTAAAGAAAGTAGAGAAATCAACTGTGCTAATCCTATGGCTTTTTTTCCTCCCCAAAACTATAATCTGACCTCTCTACTGCCCTCTGATGGTAGCTACTTTTCTCAACTATAAGAGAATTGGAGAGCGGAGAGAGATTGGAGAAAGGAGGGTGGGAGTGCAGCAAAAAAGTAATATATTTATATGCAAATTCTTGGCCCCATGAAATTTATAATCTAATTGGAAGCCAAAGTATACAATGAAAACTAACAATAGTCAGGACTAAAATAGAGAAGACATTTAGAAATGATAGTATTTACACTTAGCCTCTCAGCTTTATTTTTTGTAATAATTTTTTATTTTTAAATTACAGTTGACATACAATATTATACTAGTTTCAAGTATACAACATAGTGATTAGACATTTATATAACTTACAAAGTGATTGCCCCAATAAATCTAATACCATCTAATAACATACATAATATTATTACAATATTATTAACTATATTCTCTATGCTGTACTTTACATCCCCATTTCTATTCTGTAACTACAAATTTGTACCTTTTAATCTCTTCCTTCCCTTCACCCACTCCATCAACCCTCCTTCCATCTGGCAACCATCAAAATATTCTCTGTATCTATGAATTTGTTTCTGTTTCATTTATTTATTTTGTTTTTTAGATTCCACATGTAAGTGAAATCATATGGCATTTGTCTTTCTCTGCCTGATTTATTTCACTCAGCATAATAACCTCTAGGTTTATCCATGTTGTTCCAGATGGCAAGATTTCATTTGTTTTTATGGCTGAGTAATATTCTATAGTATATATGTATCACTTCTTTATCCATTCATCTCTTGATGGACATTTAGGTTGTTTCCATATCTTGGCTGTTGTAAATAATGCTGCAATAAACATAGGGATGCATATGTCTTTTCAAATTAGTGTTTTGAATTTCTTCAGATAAATACCTAGAAGTAGAATTGTTGGGTCTTTCTTTGTCTCTCATTCTAGCCTTTGTTTTAAAGTCTATTTTTTCTGGCATAAGTATTGCTACTCCTGATATATTTTTTTTCCATTTTCATTAAATATCTTTTTCCGTCCCTTTACTTTCAGTCTCTGTGTGTGTTTGTGTTTCAATCTGAAGTGAGTCTCTTGCAGGCGGTGTATGTAAGGGTCTTGTTTTCTTATTATTCAACCACTTTATCTTTTGATTGGAGCATTTAATCTATTTAATTTAAAATAATTATTGATAGGTATGTAGTTATTGCCATTTCATTATTTATATTTTTGATTTTTTTTTTCTTTGTAAAGATGTCCCTTTAATATTTTCTTGTAATATTGGTTTGGTGGTGATGAACGCCTTTACCTTTTTCTTGTCTGGGAAGCTCTTTGTCTTGATTCTAAATGATAGTTTTGTTGGATAGTGTAATCTTAATTGTAGTTTCTTGCTTTATATCACTTTGAATATTTTATGTCTATCCCTTCTGGCTTGCAAAGTTTCTCTTGAGAAATCAGCTGAAAGTCTTATGAGAGCGCCTTTGTAGGTAACTAACCGCTTTCTCTTGCTGCTTTTAAGATTCTCTCCTTGTCTTTAACCTTTGACATTTTAATTATGACGTGTCTTGGTGTGGGCCTGTTTGGGTTCATCTTGTTTGGGGCTCTCTGGGCTTCCTGGGTTTGTATGTCCATTTCCTTCAGGAGGTTAGGGAAGTTTTCCATCATTATTTCTTCAAATAGATTTTCAATTCCTTGCTCTCTCTCTTCTCCTTCTGGTACCCTATGATGCAAATGTTGGTATGCTTGATGTTGTCCCAGAGGCCCCTTAAACTCTTCTCATTATTTTGGATTCTTTTTTCTTTTTGCTGTTCTGATTGGGTGTTTCTGCTACTTTATTTTCCAAATTGCCGATTCGATCGTCTACTTCATGTAATCTACTGTTGATTCCCTCAATGTATTCTTCATTTTGATTATTGTATTATTCTTTTCTGACAGGTTCTCTTTTATATTTTCTATCTCACTTTTTATGTTTCCTATATCTTTGTTGAAGTTCTTACATTTAAACTAGTGCTTTGAACTCTGCATCTGGCAGATTGTCTCCATTTTGTTTAGTTCTTCTTCTGATTTGTTCTGTTTTTTCATTGGGGACACATTTCTTTGTTTCCCCATTTTGGCTGCCTCCCTGTTTTTGTTTCTATATATTAGGTAGGTTGCTGTGTCTCCTGGTCTTAGTAGAGTGGCCTAACGTGGTATATGTCCTGTGGGGCCCACTGGTATAGTCTCCTTGGTCACTTGTGCTGAATGCTCCAGGTGTTTGGATTGTGTGCGACCTCCTGTTGTAGTTAAGCCTTGGTTGTCATTTGCAATAGAAGAGATTGGTCTTCGGGTTGATTGGTTGTGAGGACTGGCCTGACGACAGTAGAGGAGTTGTTGTACAGGGGCTGAATTTACAAAGCAATATTTGCTTTAGTTAGGCTCTGGTGCCTGCCCAGTCTGCTCTTTGGATGTGTCATTTGTAAAGGTGGTTGGATGGTGCTCTGGTGGGGTCTGAAGCTGACCACCAGGTGTATCTGTTCTGGGGCCTGTGGAATAGGCTCTGTTGCAGACCAAAGTCAGCTGTTGCCTGTGCCCTGCTCAGGGCCACTTGATATGAGCTACAAAGTGACCTGTAGGTGGTTGCCACTTGTGCTGGGCTTGGAGGTACCTGGGAGAGGCCAAGCTGTGAACTGAGGCTGGTGGTCACTAGTGCCAGGCTTGGGGCTACTTAGTGAGATGTACGAGGCATTCCAAGGCCAGATGCTGCTTGTTTGGGTTTTGAGAGATTTTAGGAAAGTCTGCAGCATGAGCCAAGAGAGGCTGTTTGTATGGAAAAACTTCTGGAAGCAACTTGGCTGGGCCCACAAGTTGGGCAGGGTAGGGTTTCAGAGAATCACCAGGGCAGGGCTAATAGTGTTAACCAGGTTGATGGAGACTCAGATATGGCACCTGCCTGCATCTGCACACTAGGAGCAGGGAGGGCTCAACAAAGATACAATGGCTTCTGCCAGCACCTCTGTCTGGGAGAAAGCTGCTCCTCCAGCCCTTGCTCTGAACCCAGACAACTCAGCTTCTCCCTGTATGTCGCCCCTGGAGCTGCCACCCCAGAGCTGGAGCCCCATGCAAGTGAGTCCATCGGTGAGTAAGTCTGTGTGCAAGCCCTTTAAGAGGAGCACCTGTGACTCCAACTTGCTCACCCACAATCTCCCTTAGTTTTTATAGCCAGAAGTTTTGAAGACTCCTCTTCCTGGTGCTGGGACCCTAGGCTGGGAAGCCTGGTGTGAGGCTGGGACTCCTTGCTCCCCAGTGTGAACCTCCACAACCAAGATATCACTGCTTATTTTTAACCATCACATGTAGGTGTGGGACCAGCCCTTTCCACATGTCCGCTCCTCCTACCAGTCCCCAGTGGCTTCCTCTGTATGTCCTTAGTTATAAGACTTCTGTTCAGCTAGGCCTCAGGTGATTTTCCATGATGGTTTTTCTGTAGTTTAGCTGTAATTTTGATGTGTTCATGAAAGGAGGCAAGCGCAATGTTTACCTACTACACCATCTTGACCAGAACTCCCACTTATCCTCAGTTTTAGATAGGAAACACCAGGAAATAAGTAACGAGTACCTTCAATGTAATAAATTTGACATATGCAGTAAGAAAATGAAAATGTGAAGATATACTTTAAGATCTTAGAGGTAGAAACAAATTTACAAATCATCCACAAATATCTGTGACATTTATAGGATTAGCAATGGAAAGAAGATTGGAATAATGACACGTAAAGACATACCAGAGCAGAGTATTTGTCATTCATTAGTCAATAAATATATATTAACTTAGTAAAGGACATGATTTTGTATTTGAATACATGTGCAAGGCACTGTTTTAGGCTGAGATATTAAAGATGAATCTGATAACAGCCTTACTTTTAAGACTTTAACAACCCAGTAATCCACTAAGACAATATAAACTTGTAAATCAGCAGGTATATTAAGAGATAGAAAATAATAAGAACGATTAGAAAAATTTACATAAAGAAGAAATAAAAAAGAGAAACGTTTGCTTTGTTTTGTTTAGTTTTGTTTTCCAGCTGAGGCTATTAGTGATCATTTTGCCAAAAAGATGACTTTTAAAGTTTCATTAAGTTAGATGGGATTTGAACACATGGAAATGTTTGGGGAAATTACATGTTCAGCAGATGAAAATTTATGGAAAAACTGAGTAAGCCGGGCGGGGGGGGGCGGTGGGGGTGGGGATGAGTGGACATAAAAGCTAGCATAGGGTCTTGCACAGAGTAGACTACATTGCAAATGCATGAAACTAAATATTGACTGAATTCTCAAAACTGCCCAACAATCTTATATCCTTCCCTGTAAGTTCTGAGCTATAGCAGGAGGGGTAGGTAGTTGAAGGAGCCTTTCACACTTAACTGTAGGAGACAGGTGGTTGAGAGCTCAGAGATGAAGTTAGACTAGAGCTAAAAATTTGTGATCATCAGTGTAGAGGTGACTTGAAGCCGTGAACCTTGTAGGAGATGCTTTGAAGAGAAATAAGAATATTGTGAGAATAAAAGGGGCTAAGACTGATCTTTGGTTCCTACTCTTCACTCTTCTTAAATCCCTTACCCTACCAGCTCCCTTGCACACTCTCAACAGACTTCACCTTCTATGTTACCAAGAAAATAAAAACCATTAGATGAGAAGCCTTCAGACCTCTTACCACTAAACTGATAAACTTAACTGCACCCATGTCCTTTCCTACTTTTCCTTTTCTGTTAAAGTAATAGATATACACTCTCTAGTCTAGGGCCAGAACCTCTACCCATATTCAAGATCCCTCCTCACCTCACTCCATCAATTTTCTTTCTCTCTCTTTCTCTCTCTCTCTGGCCTCTGCTATCACTATTCCACTAAAATTGGTCCCTCTGAGGACACCAAAGACCTCTTTATTGCAAAATCCAATGAACCCTCACAAGTCCTAATTTTATTTGACCTTTCAGCAGCATTCAACACCAGTGACCCCTTCCCTCATCCTTGGAATATGCTCTTCCTTTAATTCCCTGAGCTCCTTGTCTTTGACTCTTTCCTTAAATGTTGCAAGTTCTGCCTTAAACTTTACTCCTCCTTATACCCTTCTTTGGGTGAGGTTATGTGCTTCCATGGCTTACCCTCTGTATGCTCATGTCTCACAAATTTGTAAGTCATACTAAATACAACTAAAAGGGAGATTCCTAATCCCCTCCCTACAACCTGCTACCCTCCCATATTCTCTTTCTCAGTAGCAAGCACTCTTGTTTCTTTTTCACCATTCTCCCCCATCCTACCTGTTTTGTTATGCTCCCCTTCCCCCCATAGCAACCCAACTTATTTTGTAGTCAGAGGATATTTCCAAATTTTATATCTGATCAAATAATTATTTTGCTTAAAATTCTACTGTTTTTTAATTGCTTTGGGATGTAGCGTTATAAAGCCTTGCAATGTCTTGACTCATCTCTCATCATTACCACCATGGTATTTTATACTTCAGCAATTAGGAACAATTTTCAGTTCCCTTTATTGATGCAGTCTCTGACACTTTAGGACCTTTGCCCATGTTGTTACTTTGTGCCTTGAACTCTCTTCCGTAGTTTTCCATCCTGCTAAGGCTAAGGCATCATGCAGTCTGAACACAGAAATCACTTCCCTCCAAAGGCCTTCCTTGATCCCCTATAACTGGATATGTGCCCCGCATATAGGCTTTCCAATTTACCTTGCACTTTTTCTGTGATAACATTTATCACACTCTGCTACGAATGCCTTCTTATTTTTCTATGTCTTTCATAGACTAGAACTATATTGAAGGCAGGGAATGCCTTGTTCACCAGTGTACTCCCTTTATTTAATACAGTGCATGGTACATATTAGGAAATTATTAGTACACACAGACTTGGGGAAAAGTCTTGATACTGAAAATCTTTCTCTGTAAGTGGAGGGCAAGGAAAGACCCAAGAGTTAGGCCACTCCAGTCTGGCAATTAACAGAGATTATTAAGGGAAACTTACATATAAGGTGCATCTTGGGCAGCTGCAAGATGACATGGATATCCTCTGCACCATTTGATAGGCACCAGAGAATCATACGGAATAAAAATAGGGGGACTAGTCATGGGTACTAGCATGTGAATGCTAGCAGGTACCAAAATAATATACATGCTTGACCAGTTCAGGACAACAACCTGTTCTAGGAACCAGCAAGTAGCAGGAGGCAATTACAATCAGGCAGTCTCTTTAATGGGGATTGCAGTAAGCAATTTCCCCCTTCTGGCCTGGGTCTAGCTCATGGGACAGACAACAGTCATATCATGGAATAGTCTCACATCCACGGAAATCAATTGATAAATGTTGTTGGATTAATGAATGAACTAGGATTTAAAACGAGTTCTAAGATTTTTTATCCAAGGTGCAAAGCAGTATAGTGAACCAAAATGTACACAAAATTCAGAATCAGAAAGCTAGATTGAATCCCAGCTCTCTGCCACTTGACCAATCGTGTGACCATGAACTGGTTATGTAACTTTTCTGAATAAAAAGCTCACCAGATACCAAGCACTGTACTGGGTGCTGGAAACACAGAAATAAAGGAAGACATATTAATTGCAATCAAGGAAGCTGAGTCCAAAACAATGTGTAGGAGCAGGAGGTATGAAGAAAGAACATTCCAAGTAGAGAAAGTGACAAGTGAGAAGGACTGTAGGTGAGCGATCATGTTCCTCGTTGTGTGAAGCGAACACAGTTCAGTAAGCCTGGAACATAGCTGCAGAACAGGCAGCTGGAGTTGGAGTGAAGAGATAAGACTTAGTCTATGGCCATGCACCCTGAACAAGCCCGATGCCATCTAATCTCAGAAGCTAAGCAGGATCGGGCCTGGTTAGTACTTGGATGGGAAACCACCAAGAAAGACCAGGTGCTGTAGGCAAAAAAAATAAGGGATTGTAAGCTGACAAGATCCTTGCAATCTGTGAGGTCAACCAAGGGTTGCCTCCTTTAAAAATAAAAATAATAAAAAAATTTTTTAAAAAAGAGATAAGACTGGAGGGAGGAGAAAAAATGGTGTAGATGATAGAGGCTCTGTTCATCCCTCTGGCGATCAAATCAAAGTTGTGACGGAAACAAGGAGCAGCAGCAAGGAAAAAAGCACCTGGAATCTAGATAAACAAACCATACGACTACGGAGAAATCCAAGAAATCACCCTGCAACAGCAGAAGGTAGGACGGGGTGAGGATGCTGGGCTGCTTGGTCCCGAGCGACTGAGATGAAGACTGCAGCAGCGGGAGCAGCAGAAGCCTCTTAAAGGGGCCACCTCCACGAGCAAATTTTTGCAGTAATGGACCTGCTCACTCTGAACACCAGTGCCCATTTGGCTGCGCGCAGTGGGCACGAGGGACTTACAGGGAGACATTGTCAGAGTAAGGGCCAAGGCGAGACTCCCATGGTACAGAAGTGCCGGTGTTATCCATTGTTTCCTGTTGAGCCCTCCCCACTCCCTGTGCACTGGACACAGCACCGCCATAGCTGTGATGTCATCAAACTGGATAACAGAGGTCACTCCGCCCAGAGGAATCCCCCAACTCAGGCCCCACCCAAGCCACATCCAGGAATAGCCTCAGCGAGTCAGGTGCTCTTAGCCGAGCAGCACCTAGACTCACACTGGAGGCAGCTGGCCTTGGTTTCTGGAGTGGCCTTTTGAGGCAACTATAAGCACAGCATCTGTGGATTGCTTGCTGAATCTTAACCGGAGGGGTAAAGGCTTGGGCTAAATTTGGCCTGCAGCTAAACCCCTCTCAGGACTGTGACACTGGACACCTATACTTCGCAAATCCACACTAATAAGACCAGGAGACTTAGGAGCTTTGCTTAGTACATAGAAACAGACATGGAAAAGGCAGCCAAAATGGGAAGACAAAGAAGCAGAATCCATATGACAGAACAGGACAGAGATCCAGGTATAATGGAGTCAAGCAGTCTAACAGATGCAGAGTTCA
>NW_006442107.1:22657547-22712297 GCF_000325575.1 Pteropus alecto | reverse complement strand
AATGAGTGAAGGGTTAAAGAAGTACAAATTAGTAGCTGATGGATGGTCACAGGGATGGGAAGCACTGCATAAGGAATGCAGTTAGCATTAATACAATGGCTAGGTCGAGGGTCAGGGGAGGGAGGGAGCAATTGGGGGATCATTTTACTAACTATATAGATGTCTAACCAATGTACTGTATACTCGAAACTAATTAAAATTTAAAAAATAAAAAATTTAAAATAAATAAATAAATGAGTTTCAGGAAAATAATTTTTCTGAAAATTTGGTTGTGAATAAAGTCATTAATCTCTTTCTCTCTCTAAAAAAATGATAATACTGGAAAGGTAAATAGAAGTCATATCATGAAGGGAACTTTACACTGTGTCATAGAGTTTGAGATTCATCTTCAAAGCCATGGAATTAAAACCCAAAAAAGTTTTAAGCAGGAGAGTCATGGTTTTAGATTTTTATCATAGAAGGAGATAAGTCTGGCGGCTAGTTAGAGAATGGGTTGAAAGATAGTGATGTTAGCAGCAAGAACACCCGTTAGAAGGCTGCTGCAGTAATAGGAGGCTGCTGCAGTAGTCCACTCAAGAGACAGAAGTAGTGTGAACTTTGAAGATGGGGAAAATTATTAGTTAACTGAGTCAAGAAATATTTAGATGACAGAACAGAAAGAACTTGGTGATTGATTGCATGAGACGGGTGAGGGACAAGGAAGAGTAAAGAGAGCACTCAAATTTCTGGTATAGACAATTGGCATATAGAGGTGCCTTACTGAGATAAGAAATACAGAAGATGAAAAGGCTTTGAGCAGAGAACAGACATTATCAAAGCGATGCTTTAAGGAGAGAGTTCTGTTGGCAGGAAGGAGATGGGCAGAAGGGAAATGTCTGGAGTCAGGAAAATAAACTAAGAAGTTCCTGCAGTTGTCTAGCCGTGAGAAGAGAGGGACTGAAGTAAGGTGAACAGTGAGGATAGAAGGGAGGGTGAGGTAACAATAGACAGGGTTTGGCAATTGCAATGGAGAGTCCTGAAGGATACTATTAAATAACTGTGTTAGAGGGGCTGATATGAAGGTCTCTGAAAGCCAAGCAGAAGAATTGAGACTTGACTCAGTAGAGAAAAAGAAAACTTTAAACTTTTCCTGTACAAAGTAACATTTAAGGTATATTAGTTTAACAATAGTATACAAGGCTATACTAGAACTAGAAATGAGGAAAAAAAGAAACCAGAGCTAGAGTGAGTAAAGGAAGAGGTAGCAAGGAGATTGTGGTTATCACTCAAACATAACTGAAAAAGAGAATATTACTAAGGAAGAATTTAAGGTACCTGTGACTCATTTACTGTGAGGTATAAAGGAGAGGGAGTAACTAACTGACATACACCATGGCACGTAACACATTTTCAGTAATTACAGTCGTGCAATGCATAACAAGGTTTCAATCAATGATAGACTGCATATAGATAGTGCCCCATAAGATTATAATGAAGCTGAAAAATTCCAATCACCTAGTGACATCATGGCCATCATAATGTTGTAGCACAATGCATTACTCATGTGTTTGTGGTGATGCTGATATAAACAAAAACAAACCTACTGTGCTGCCAGTCATATAAAAATACAGCACATGTAATTATGTACAGTATGTAATACTTGATCATAATAATAAACCATTATGTTACTGGTTTATGTATTTACTATTCAATATTTTTTATTACTTTCAAATGTATACATTCTATTTGCTATAAAACAGTACGCCATGTTAGGCTGGCAGTTGCCTCATATATCTCGTGATTGCATCTTTTTTTGTTGTGCTTGATTTGATCTTATATTGTTTTATACAGTAACATGCCAGACAGACTTTTAGCCTAGGAGCAATATGCTAACCCAAGTAGTCTAGGTGTGTAGTAGGCTGTACCATTTAGGTTTGTGTAAGTGCACTCTGATGTTCACACAACTATAAAATCACCTAACGATGTACTTCTCAGAATGTATCCCCATTGTTAAGTGGTGTATGACTCTGTTTGTTTACATGTTTACCTCAGTCAGACTATGGGCTTTTTGAAATCAGAGATCATGTCCTATTTATTTTCACATCTTTAACATACAGCCCAGATTATGACAGTTCAAGTCTAAATATTCTGTAACAACCAATTCAATGAATAAAGAAGTTGGAAGAGCAGAGTATATATGAAGACAAAAATAGTTTTGAGAAGGTTTTGAATTTGGCTGCGAAACATGGAGCTTAAGATGACATCTAAAATATCTACTTGAATAAAGAAGATGTGGTACATATATACAATGGACTATTACTCAGCCATAAGAAAAGATGGAATACTACCATTAGTGACAACATGGATGGGTCTTGAGATTATCATGCTAAGCGAAATAAGTCAGACAGAAAAAGTCAAGAACCATACAATTTCACTCATGTGTGGAATACAAAGCCGAAAGCAACAAAGAACATGATAAACGAGCAGATACTCATTGACATGGACAATAGTTTAGTGGTTACTAGAGGAAAGAGGGGGAGGGGGAGTTAGGTAAGGGTAGAGGGGGTCAAATATATGATGACAGAAGGTAATTTAACTTTGGGTGGTGAACACACAGTGCAATACGCATATGACATATTATTGAATTGTACACTTGAAACCTATATGATTTCCTTAACCAATGTCACCCCAATAAATTTAATAAAAAATAAACATCCACTTGTGAAATGTCTTATAGGTATTTACAGCGAAAGTAAGTACTCAGAAGCTAAGTTGAGAGAGGCACATTAGGGAGTCATCAGTATTAATTACCAGCCCCTCAGCACCCTATTGCCATCTGACATCTGAAACAATACTGAAGCCTCAGTGGCTTCATACTATAGTGCAATGTGGTCAGGATGGAGGTTCTGCTTGGAACAGTCATTCAGAGATCCAGGTTCCTTTTGTTGTGAACATCACCACTGTTAATGCATGGCCTCCAGAGTCACAGCAGAAGGACAGAGAGCATAGAGGATTGTACTGGAGGTTTTATAGATGGGACTGAAAGTGGTTTATATCACTCTTCCCATCTGTTTTTGTTCTCATCTTGGCTTCAAAATCCAGACTGATTGTTTCTCTGGGCTATTCATTTGCCTTCTCAATCCATTCTCTGGCCTTCTCTACTCTGTAGCCTGGGAGGCTGGTCTCTGGGAATTGAACCACCTGAGCTTCCTTGCCATCTGCCTTCTAGTTGGGTTCAGAGAATGAGAGGTACCAGCAGGAGAGTGTAAACAAGAAGAGAAGGAGGTTGAGGTATCTTTCACTTCTTTACCCCTGACTCTTTGGCAAGAAATTCTGGCAGTGGCTACATTTTCCTATAGCCACAGCGTCTCTGCTGGGCACTCCTTGTTTTATGGCTCCAGCTCTTGCTATCTTGCAAAAACACTGTTCCTTCAATTCTGGATGTCTTAACAGCTTCCTGCAGTTAATAGTCCCTGGCTACTTTTCTATTCCTCATGGAGTCCCTTAATTGTGCCCATTTTTCTGTAAATTGTCTCTTCCTTGGTCTCTATTTAGTTAAATCCTTAGAGTATACCATTTGTTTCCCATTGAAACACTGACACACTGACTAATTCACATTCATTCTATTTTAATTACCAATGCACTATTCAATTGGTATTTGATTGGTATTTTTCAATTGGTATTTTGAATTGGTCATTCAATTGGTATTTTTCCAACCAAAGGGGTACAAGTTACCACTGTATCCCATTTTAGAACCTCTTCCTGAAAGTTTTAAGTCCACATATTCTATACTAAGAGAGAATCCTTCCTTTTCATTAGCTTAAATCTGAAAATGGTTATGTATGATAACTCTAGTCTTTATCCATAGCTATAGATACCCCATAAAGTAGTTTGAACCACTCTATTCTTTTTCTCAGTAGTTTTGTTCTTCTTTTTTCTGTTGTAGACCTACTGCATGGTGGGAACAAAACTCTATTTATCTGCACCCAAGGACATATTATAGCTGTATTTTCAGTAACATAGCTACCATTTCTTGAAAGCTTACTACCTGCCAAGAAATGTGCTAGGCACTCCTTTATTTTTTAACAATTCTCAAAATAGACATTAACATCTCCATTTTATAAGTAAGGAAACTTACTTATAAAAAAGAGACTTGGACAATTAGAGAAGCCAAATAACTTGTCCGATATCACACGGCTAGTACATGAGTCAAGGTATAAATCAAATAGTCTCCTTTTAAAGCCCATGCCCTTAACTTCTATGCTATCTTGCTGGGGTCCAAATGCCCGTAAACCAGGTGATGTGCTTAGAAATAAGTGGTGGGTAATTGTAAAATAGCAGTAGTAAGAAGGAGAGATGGGTTTATAAATAGTTTGCACAGAGAATGTTTGGCATTGTACAAAGATCATAATTAATAGAGCTACACAGTTGGTGGCAAGAATTACTTTAGTTGACCAACATAGGTGGTTATCACAGGAGATGGGAAAGATAAAAATAATTGATTTCACATATACATTTGAACCCGCCACACAGCAGCTGCTGAATTTTTAGATGGAAACTCCTCAGTGGTAGGAACTACATCATCCTAATATTCATATCTCCAGTAACCATTATGAAACTTCCACATAGCAAGCAGTAAGAATTATTGACTAAGTGATAGTGAAACTACGTATGTTCTGTATGAAACATTATGGAGATGTTTACTGTAAAATGTTTATTAATTATACAGCTCTGTAAACTCTATGATAAAATATGAAAATAACATATAATAGCAACATAACATATTATAATGTAATATAATAAAAGTAATATTTATTGAATGTTTACTGTGTGCCATGCAATATACTAAGCCATTTACATAGATTAGATCATTTTGTTATCACAATAATCCTATGAAATAGATACTATTATTATCATCCCCATTTACATACAAGAAACTGAGGCACAGAGCTGTTAAGTCACACAACTAGTCATTGGTAAAGTCAATATTTATACCTAAGCGTCCTGGCTCTGGTGCCCTTCCAAAATACACAAAGAAACTATATACTTATTGCAGCTTAAATGTATACCCTATCAATCTCACAAGATGGTGTTAAACAGCACTTGGCTAAAGCTAACAATTTTGAATCTCTTCAGCACAAACTAGGATTATTCAGTGTGTTACACATAGTTGAAAATAGGTCTCGTTGGAAAAAGGCAGAGTTATAATTTTTTCTTTATACTTTTTTAACCTTCTTGGAAATGCATTGCATATTGCCTTGCACAAAACTGGCATTCGATATTTATTGAATTCAACCAAACTAGTAACTTTTCAGTAGCTTTTTAAGAAAAGTACCACAAGGTACTAAAAACAAACAATGGTAGTAAAATAAACAAATAGTAAATATAAACATGTCATCATTATTGCTTCCTAGATATAAATTTTTACTAGCTTTGGGAAAATGGCTCAGTGAATATTTTCAAGAACACTATTTAAAATGGTCACTAATAGTCTTAAAGTGCAGTTGAAAGCATATTTAGTTGGAATGCTTTGTTTAAAAGCTTCAGAATGATTTCCAAATATGCCATAGTATTTTAATGAGAGGAAAAGAGTTATCTATATTCATTAACGTTCTTTTCACATGTAGGGGAATCTTAGGTCTGGACATTAAAACAAAAGCTCTGAGAAGATGCTTTATGATAGCCATTGTATGAAGGTGATTGAAAGACCTTGTTTTTTCAGGGTCTATCTCCTGAGGGTAAAAACAATCCAAATTGGCAAGGACTAGATTATCTTTTGTATCTGAACAGAGGAAATCAGATTTTAACATTTCATAGTTTCACAGGACCCTTTCGTTGGAATTCAAAAGGCCATTCTTTCTAGGCTTAGTAGTTCCCTAGCCTCCCAGATCAAATATCCTATCACAGGATGGCATGGCAACCCCAGAGATAATTTGAAAGGGCCACACCATCAGGCATATACTTCAGCACTTCCTTACTTCTCTTCATGAATATCTCTCCTGCCTCCAGATGAGCCCTTTTCCCAAGCATCTAATAACACGTCCATTCAACTAATATTCATCAAGTCTCTACCATGTGCTGAGGCTGCTTTGATGTTGGAGGCACACCAATGACCAGAAGACTTCATGGAAGAGTGTGTGTGTGTGTGTGTGTTTAGACAGATCAAACAATTAAAAATACGTAAGTTAAATAATTATTGGATACTAATTCATACTGTGAAGATAATTACACAAGATGATGTGGTGAAGTGGGGGGACAAATTTCTTCTGTTACCTGGGAGCTGGCCTGGCACTCACAACTAGGGTGTAGTCAAACATAACAATTTCATGGAACATCAACATGAGATAAGGTCACCCTGTGACCGTGATGGAGGAAAAAAATGACTATTCTGTAATCATGTCTGAGCATAGACAAAACCAAGTACACTGTGCAAAACACTAAAATGGTCAAATACCCCCCTCTCCTAACTAACATGAGTGAATGCTGCTCCTTTATGAACTGCAGCTTTAGCCCAACTCTGTTCCTTTTGCCCCCAAGATAAAATTCATTAAGATACACAATCATAGAATTATTTCTATTTCTGGACAGCTCCCAATCCAGAGTAAACCCCACTTCCTTGACCACAAGCCCAAACCCTTAGCAAGCCCCTCGTAAGCCTTTCTTACCAAGATGTTCCGTGTTTTGCCAACGTGTGCAATGTGCAAGCTCACTTGCTGCCAACAACATCAATGTGCCCACTGTTGTTGGATTACAGTGTGTTGTTGGTGGTCTTTGATTAATATGCACTGACAAGAAGGAGAGGAAAAAAATGCTTTAGTTAGGGTGGTCAGGGAAGTCTCTGATGAAGAGGTGGTCAGAGGTGGTCAGGGAAGTCTCTGATGAAGAGCCGTTTTAAGATCAGGAGAGGAACAAGCAGGAAAAGCAAATAATTTATTATCTAACAATTTTTGATTTTACATATATCACCTCCCTCGACCACTGCTTTTGAGGTAAAGGTGGAGCTAATCCCATTCTAATATTCTACTTTTAGAACAAAAATAATTTGAGGTGTCATGTAAAGAGGTAAGGAAGTAGAGTGTGGAAGGTACTTGCTTTAACACAGTGTAAGTGTGCATAATGCTGAGGAAGGCTTATCCCTCTCCCATTCCCATCCAGGATCCTGTTCTCTGTTGGCTAGAAGTCAGTTCTTCCTAAGGTTTTAAGAATAGAACTGGTAACTATCTCTTCTAGAAGTATGTTAATTGGGAAGAGGCTTCTCTAAAATAAAAAAAAATCAGAGTTAATATTTATGCCAAGTGGGGACCTAGGTCCTTCTTGATATTGGACCAGTAATAGTTGTAATAGTGACCCTGAACTGCTACCACCAGGGGAACATGAGGTATAACAATACTAAATAGAGTAGTGCTTATCAAAGAGTATTCTAGAAATTCTACTGCTCCAAGATTTTAGGGAGTGAGAGGAAGGGAGAAGATTCCTTAGTCAAATACTTTTTGAAAAGCTGCATATTATTGTCTTCTCTTGGAGATTTCTATTGCACATTTGAATATTAAGGGCTCTGAAAATTTCACCATAAAATGACCAGATGAAGTGTGTTTAGCACAGTAATGGTAAACTGAATTGACCACAGAACACCTTCTCCCCTTGACCACTTTATACTCTGAGAGATACACATTTGGACATTGTTCCTGGGAAATCAAACACTGCCACAGAGGTCATTGAAATGGTTGCACGCCTTGCTAGCAGATGGGGGTTCCTATTTCTGAAATGGGAGTTCTGACTGGATTGGTGCTGTAACACGTTCTTATTGCACAAGTCCACTGTAGGTGAGCTCTGGCATTATACATTAGATATCACCCTTCCATTCCCTTCAAATTTCCTGAAGTCAGGAAATGCCTGGCACCATTATTTGTTTCTGGCTATTGTTTTTAAATTGCTAGCTAATCTTTCCAGGCCTCATGTTATTTATGGTGACATTAAAATACTCAAAGATTTCCTCCCTTCCCCAATGGCTTGTTAATCTTTATTCTGTTTCCTTGACTATTTTTTGACAGTTTAGCCATAAAACTTATAGTTTATTGTCCAGAATTTTAATCTTCCTTTATACCTCTATCACTTTTATTGCCCATAATTGGTCAAACTGTTGGCTAGAGCACAAATAAATTGCACAAAGAGAACTTAGAGTCTCAGCATTCATTGGCCTGCAGTCTGCCACATTAGGTTTCATTAACTGGGAGCATAAGATAAACACAGAGAACAAGGGAAAGACTCATTATTAATAGTGTGCATAGATTGTTCGTGTTTTGTTTCTTAAATATATTTTAAGGACATTTCCCTAAGGAAAATATTTTAGACACGGATAATATTACTACAAGTCTATACTGTGTGGGCAAAATTCACCTGTATCCTAAAGCTAGTCTGGGTCCTGGAGAGGCACATGCCAAGACGAGGTCACACGTGCAAGAAATTTATTGAGACAAACACCTGTGACAGAAAATAGAGAGGGAACCTACAGGATCCTCAGAAAGTTATTGGTCTAATGCTGTGACCCTGAATGAATGAAGAGAGGGAAGAAAGGGCTGAGAAAAATTGTTTTAAGAAAAGTTCAGCAAGGCCTTCAGGGACCCCTGGATCCCAAGTTCCACATTGAGGAGTGTCTTGTCTTCTAGGAATGGCCTGTTTGAGTAACACAGCCATGCTCCTCGCTGACGGCAGCCCATGGGAAGCATAATGTTGGTGCAAATGGAATAACAGATCTCAGAGCACAGTTGCAAGAGGCTTTAGTAATTACTGTCCTGTCTCTGTTCTTTAAGATCTGAGAGGCACTCATGGTCATCTACAAGATTCTCAAAATTTACTGTGCATACAAATCACCCAGGAATCTTATTAAAATGCAGATTTAGTAGGTCTGGGGTGGGGCCTAAGTTTCTGTACTTCTAGCAAGCTCTCAATAATATGATGTTGTTGGCTCACAGATCTCACTTTGAGTAGTAGCAAAGCCCTAGAGAATATTTGGAATAGCCCTATTTAAACCATCAAAGTAGGTCTATGCAGAACCCTCTGTTTCAGTCAGAAGATGTATACACTTCCATGTTAGGTTTTTTTCCATTCAAATAACTCATCCCCCTGGCCTCTACTATCACAGCTGTTGACTCCCTCTTGTCACACTGCTTGCACATTCCTTAATGATCTTTCTATACATACATATGCATTCATTTTAGGTAAAAAGAGAGGGCTTTGGACCTTTATGATCTAATCATAGCTCCGTTCTCCCCTCCAATTATTTGGTTTAGACCAGTTGTTCCCAACCTTTTTGGTACCAGGGATCAGTGCTCCTATGAGAATCTAATGTCTAATGATCTGAGGTGGAGCTGAGGCAGTGATGCTAGCACTGGGGAGTGGCTGCAAATACAGGTGAAGCTTCGCTCCCTTGTCTGCCGCTCACCACCTGCTGTGCAGCCCTGTCCCTAACAGGCCATGGACTGGTACTGGTCCACAGCCCGGGGGGTGGGGACACCTAGTTTAGACAGTTTATGTCTCTTAATGTTAAGCAAAAAGTTTCAAGACTCTCTTTCCAAGTATCTATAATAAAGTCCATCCTTCTTAGAAATTCTGGTGCAGCCAGTCATCACATTTTTCATGAGTTCTGTGGGATCTGACCACACGCATCTCCTCTAGGTCACCAGAAGACTTCTGCAGTTATCATCCTAATACTATGTAGCTGTCCATCTATTATTGAACAGATCTGTTCTTTTCCTTCACTCTAGTCACTGGCCTCTTTGTATATTTTAACTCAATTCCCTATACACTGTCTATTGTATAAATAGTACTCTTCATACTTTTTTTCTAAAGCCATGGAATTCTTCCATCGGAAAGAAAGCTTAAGTAAAATAAAGTAGGCTGGTCTGGCTGAAACGGTGGAAAATAAAATTAGAAAGGTGGCAGGAACATAAAACACTTGTATATTACAGTGTTTAAGCATTCAGGAGCAAATAAAGGATTTTAAGAAGAAAAGACACAACCAGACTTGTACGTTATGAACGTTTACTCTGGCAGAGGTGAGAAGTGTAGGGCATGGAATTTTGCCACCCCAAACTGTGTCTCTTAATAATTATTTTAGCTGATTTTTTTTTTAAAAAAACAAAGATTATAGGAAGAGGTTTTACCTTCCCTTTAACTACCTAAAAGAATTTAGATAAAGGGCCTGGTCCTGGAAGAGCACTATCACCAGAGATATCTACAAAGAATATTGGCTAGATGTAGGCAGGGCTTGGAGATCAAAGTCTTCTCTGTGTCCCATTATCTCTCTATGGTGTAGCAAACATTTGCTTAGCAAACACTTGATTTTCTATCCCCATGTGAATTGCCTTCCTTTCCTTTGATGTCCTAAACCCTTACACTTTTCTTCTTAGGATGATATATAAGCCTCAATTGCTTGACTGCCTGTGGGCTTCATGTCTTTGTGGAGCCCCCCATACACAAATTAAATTTGGTTTTCTCTTGTTAATCTGTCTCTTGTCAATTTAATTCTTAGACTAGCCAGAAGAACCTAAAAGGGTAGAAGAGAAAATTTTCCTCCCCAACGGAAGAATAAGTTGAAGAGGTCACAGATGGAATCAGAAAGACTATAAAGGAAGATATGAGGAATATAGGCATATTAAGTGAGGACAAAAAGGGGCTCTATAATAAATCTAACTGAAAGTAACTTCACAGAGTGATCAGATTATAAATTCCTAACTGAATAGTTTATGGTGGGTAGTGATGTCCCAGGCCTACAATTTCTTTGGTAAAGGGTTTTTAAGCAAGCTCTGTCCATTGTTCTTATGCATCTAGGTTAACACATCTTTGAAATGCCAGAAATAATTCTCTTTTCTAGACTCTTCAAATGTTAACCACTCTTAAGACAGAACCTAATCTTATTAACTACCCTGTGCTTTCCATTTTCCCATCTTCATATAATCTTCCTTATGTTCCTTCCTTAATTCTAAACGTATAAAAGAAATTGCAAAACTGTCAGTCCCCAGAACATTTGAGATTTTGCTTTCCAACAATGTCATTAGTTTGGCTCAAATAAACTCTTATAAAAATTCTCTATAGGTCTGGACACTTCTTATGTTGACACAAGGAATCAGAATCATCAGAACTTGCTGTATGGGTATGGAGGAAGTGAAAAAGAGGAGCATAGTATGTGTCCCAAGTTTCAAGCCTGGGCAATTATTGATGCAGGAGTGCAGGGGTTGCCAATTTCTGAAATGAGAAAGATGAGAAGACGAACAGGTTTAGGGAAAATATGTTGAGTTCAGTTTTGAACATAATGAGTTTCAGGGAGACATCCAGGAACTCTTTGGGTAAATGAATGTGGGAATCAGCAGAGTTTGGCTTAGGGACCCCTCTTGTATCCAAGTCTATGTTTCTATTTACAGACCATTGTCAGCCTCTGCTTAGGCAACTACTCAAAGTTCATAAAATGTCTTTTTCAACTGAATTGCCTGAAGTTTTACTTTCTTCCAATATAGTCTGCAAAATGTAGGTTGCTTACTACACTTGTTACTTTAGTAATTACTTCTTTCCTTCTTTCCAAAGTACTCTTGCATATCTTAGTTTTCGGTCTTATTTGGGGTTCTCTGTATTGGCCACATGCTTAAGTAGTCAGAGAAACAGGAAGGGTTTGTTCAGTGCCCTTTGGCGGAGTTATTTTGATTCAGAACAGGGTAAATTCCCCCAAGTGGGGGGAACTCAAGCCCTGCACTGAGAGAGAAAAGGGTTCTTGGCTGAGCACAAGAAAGAATTAAAACACCTGCCAAAGTTAGTCAAAAGGAAAGTTTATTAGAGGAACGGTAATGCTCCATAGACAGAACATGGTCTCTTCTCAGAGGCAGAGAATAATAGAGCCTAAGAGAGACTCAGAGGGACAGAGACAATAGAGAGAGATGGGGACAGTGGAAGAGACAGAGTAAAGACACTGAGAGGAATTCTAAGTGTTGGGGGAATTCAGTTTATATATCATTCTTTAGTTTCTGTGAATTACAATTTGAAGATTTTGTTTACCTATTTTCCTTTGATGATATGAGCAAATAGTGAGTAAGGATAATAGTACGTAGTGTGAAGAGGTAAGACTATGTAGCATGAAAAGTCTGCTGGCAATTCCCAGCCTTTGATTCATAGGTTCTCCATGGTTTTAGCCTTAGGGAATGAATGATTGTGTAGTGGGGCCACTTGGGCACTTAAAGACTTGGTTTTCTTGTTTCTCTTCATAGTCTAGGATTTTTTAGTTTGTTAGCAATCTTAACAGAAATCTTCCTTTGTTCTGCAGGTTTTCTTATGGTTTGGCTGGAGGGCCGAGCAGCATATTGCAGTCTCTGAATATAGCTTGATTCGACATTTTAGTTCCCTTGCCTCTTCCCTACATTCATTTCTGTTTAGAATCTGAGCTCAAAAGATTAAAAGGCTCTAGCTAGAGGAAATATGAATTACTAAAAAATCATTGGTGTCAACTGCAGAAAGTAAGATAGACTTGGTTGCTATTATTTAAAATAACAATGGAACGAAAATGGGGTCACTTTTGCTAGGCCATATCACCAAACCAAAACTTAATATATAACTTAAATGCAGTTTCAGCCTCTCCCACAAGTGGAATTTTAAACCATTCAGTCTGGAATTTTTCTGATGGACACTAGTGAGGTAATTTGCCTGATTAGATCCCCTTCCCTTCCCCAAGGGAAGTGTCGCTGCCTGAAATAATCCACTCCTAACTTCTTAGTCCCCCTCTTTCTGCCTATAAAAACCTTCCATTTTGTACAACCCTTTGGAGAATGCTTCTAGTTGTTAGATGAGATGCTGATCAATTAATGAATCATTTAATAAAGCAGTTAGACCTTCAAATTTACTTCATTGAATTTTGTTCTCTAATAATATGATATGTGGTAAGAGATGCTTTGTGTAATAAATTAGATATACCGTGCTTTGTTCAGATGGTTAAGTTTTGCTGTGCATTGTTTTCTGTTACATTTTAGTGTGGTAGTTTTCAAATTTGAATTTAGTCTTTGAAAGGCCACTGGGAGGAAGAGGTGCTGAGTAGTTGGGATTTAAGGCTCATCACCGTATTTTAGTCAAAACATCCTAATCTGTTTTTATATCAGCTTTCATTGAAGAAGCATTCTGTTGCTTTTGAAGTGTGAAAACCACTATTTTATGCAACAGAAGGTGTAAGACATATATAGAAACCAGTGACAGGCCAGAATGAAGGAAGGAAAGTTCTTGAACAATGGATGGACAGCTAGCTATGATTAACATAACTAAAGAAGTTTCCATGCAACTTGGAGATTAACTGTGGCCAAACCCCTCAGCACTTCCAGGCAAATTCTTCACCTGTAAGAGAAATAATGGAATGACTGCACGGTGAACCCTGGGGCCCAACGTGGTTGGAAGCTTGGTTAGGGCTTGAAACTGTTTTTGCTCAAGATGACAGAAGTAAATACACTGTCCAAATGAATTAACTGGATGTAGGAGATATAACTGACATCACAAAGGGCTAAACCCCTCCAAATCCTCTCTTGAAACCAAAATGAATGCACATGTGCAGATTTATGGAGACAATCCTAAAGGGGCTATGCAAGCCATGTGACAAGAGGAAGTTAACAGCTGTAAGGTCAGAAGCAATGAACTGCATGAAGTTCCTTAAATAAGCCACCATTTTTCTGCCAATATTTTTCTCTCCTGGAGCAAAGTCTCCTCTTCTTCAACTAGCTAACCTCTCTGTTCTTTTATAACTCAAGCATTCTTTGGAACAAGATGCCCAATAAAATTTGGATGGATGGGACTTCTTTGTGCTACTAACACAGTACAAGGACATGATTCTAGTCCATGTGAATGCTGATTTACTTTTGTTCCCCGCATTTTAGCTCCTTAAAGGCAATACATGACATATGGTTCTGTATCTCCAAAGCTTAGCACAATAAGATCCTAATAAATGTCTGTTGAATTAATAATCTCACAAACTCATACTGGATTCCCTCGAAGTAAATCGGGCAGAATTCTTTACAGGTACTTATGCAGTGCATCCTTTAATTTTTCTTAAATGCAGAATAAAGAAAAATTAAAACCTGCCTATGATTAAAGAAGACCGGGAGGAACAATGTACTATTTTGAGTTTTTATTTGCTTATGTGTGAAAAAAGTGAGACAAAAGGGGATAGAATACCTCCCAAGTAAGAGAATTGGTGGCTTGACTAAGGTGTCTCCAATAAAGTGACCAATATAATTCATAACCAATGTATTGGAATGTGCGCATGGGCATGGAAGAGACATGATACAAACTCATTCAAATTTTTTGGATGACACCATGATCCTAATGTTGACCGGCATAGAGTCCTGTAGGAAGTTGCTCCCAGACAAAATGTCCAAGAACACTGAAGAAAACTGTCACAATAAAACAGTGAGTGGTGGGTAAGTTTTTCTCCACCGCTTTCAAAATTGCCGCCAGCCCACTCCTGCTCTCCAGATTTTGGTAAGTCAAGCCCATTCTTGCTCGAATCAGACAGAATATTTTAAAACACGTAAAACAACAACAACAACAAAAAAAACCCCCTCCTGTCCTGAAGTGCAAAGGAGTTTGGGGCTGTGGACTGAGGTCCAATCCCTTCCTGAGAGGCGGCGGTAAAGCCGACTCCCCAGCGTCTCCTGGGGAGTTCTGATGGTGCAGAAGCGGCGGTGGGCAAGCAGGAGCCCCCTGCTCCCCCGAGTTTCTAGGAGAAGGAGCCAAGAAAATCTTGGCCGCCCCTCAGGAAGGACAGCTTCCCCCGGGCCCCACTGAGGGGGAGGAGTAAGCCGCGCGCCAGACCAAGGTAGGGAGCCGCAGCTGCTCGAACGCCTCTCACCACCTGGCCCGCAACCCGGAAGCAGATGCGGGCTGCGCGGCACGGCCCGGGTTGCGGTTCCGGGTTGCGGTTCCGGGTTGTGCTTCGCTCGCCGTCGCAGCGCCCCGCCCCCGACCTCCGGACCTAGGCAGGTGGCGGCAGCAGGGCCGCTCTCCGGGCCACATGGCTGAGGGGGACGCTGGGAGCGACCAGAGGCAGGTGAGGCCCCGGCGTGGCGCCGACCTCCAGGCTTGGCTCGGCCTCGTCTCACCGCCCCGGGCCTCCTCTGCTGAGGGGCCTTCCGCCCAGGTCCGATCCCGGTCCCGCCTGTGCGGCTAGCCGCGCCGTTTGCTCCGCCGCGTACTATTTTCTTGGCGCTCGTTCTCGGCTGAGCACTTTCAGGCCGGCCGCTCCCGGTCGTCGGCGGGCTGGGCCTGTCTCAGAGGGTGTCATCGTGAAACCATTAGCACGTGATTGAGCAGTTCCAGGCCGGAGCCAGAAACCCGGGTTTTGTCCCCTGTCCTGTCGCCTCCGGATCGCCTTGGACAAGTCACTTAACCTCGGTTTTTGCTTTTGAAAAACGGGCGGTACTTCACAGACCCTGGAGTTCCCTGAAGGCCCACGGTTCTTAGTCCTCGTGGTATTGAGCTTTCCCCTGTGCGTGGCTCACGTGCGTGCCCTTAAAGCTTTTCCTACTGGGCTGTGAGGAGAAAATGAGCTGGTACAAAAGTTGAATGCATGCTTTGTTTCTCGTTTCACTTTTAGCTCCAATTATTTTTCTTTCTTAACCCCAAACCAAAAGAATAATTTTGAAATGTTTTGATTACCAAAAAAATCACTCAGCCTTGTGCCCAAATCCAAAACAAAAACAACGGAAGGAGATACCCAGTAGGAATATATGGCTAGAGAGTGCGGGTGGGGATTACCTGTTAAAAATGAGAAAGTAGGGCAGAGAATATATTTTATCCATTCATTCGTGAATCTCTCTACAGGTTATGGGAGTACATACATATTTTAGCTCAGTAGTGGCCAAAAGCACAGTCTATTTAGCACGGCTGGTTCCAGCCATAGCGATAGTGTATGGCAACCACCCAGAGTAGACGTGCTGCTAGGAAAGTTTGGCAGTGTTCATTCAGGGGTCCTTCATCCAGGCTAGTAATGTTAAAAGCAAATTGCCTTATAAAGGAGTAAGGAAAACTTTTTATCCTAAAGTTTTTAGGATATGCACATTCACTGACTTTTTCTCCCCATCAACTTTCAGAATGAGGAAATTGAAGCAATGGCAGCTATATATGGTGAGGAATGGTGTGTCATTGACGACTGTGCCAAAATATTTTGTATTAGAATTAGCGACGATATAGATGACCCTAAGTGGACAGTTTGCTTGCAGGTATTCTTTTCCCCTTCTTTACAGCCATTTACCAGTTAAAACATTGACTGTATGATTGACTATTGTATTTCTCTAATGATTTTCTTGCATGATTTTTTTCTAAATTGTCTTTTTTATTGGCTATTATCAACGATTGATTGCCTAAACATGGGTAATTAAATCTCAGTCCATACTTAAGTCACGCTTTAATGTATAGTCTCAATCTTTCCTATTCCATTTATTTTAATTATTTAAATGTTCTTAATGTACCATTGATAGACTCGAGTTTCGCTTCCTTTCATTATCTTGTCCATTTAATAAGAGAGGGTCTAAACCTGGGAAAATAAATAACATTTAAGAGGAAGAATAGATAGTAATTTAGATAGTTCATAGAGTGGCTACTCATTTCTTTATTAATTAGGAGTCAGTTGTGGTTAGGATTAAAAAAAATAAAAAGACCAGTATGGCTGTCTGTTTTAATGCTTATTCTTTAATGACTACCTATACTTGGAACATAAGAGATGCTAAATTGCGTTTTCATCAGTATTTGTTTTTTTAATAATACTATTTTGAAAAGAAATCTGTATGGTTTGCTAAGTGTTAGCTGATGATATATTTAACAGTATTTAATACGATTTTTGTCTTAGTATTTTTTCAGAAAAATCCCTGAAACATGTTATAATGCCACTGTATTTATTTAGGGTTAAGGTATAATGCCGCTGTTCAGTTTTTCTTTTTTTAAAATCTTTTTCCTCTCCACCCTTATTGCCTAACTTCATTGCTTTTATACTTTCTCTGCAAATAATGAACCCTTCTTAAAAAATTGGCATCATCAGCAACATATGTAAGGCAGAAGTATAAATAGGAGGGGATTCTCCCTCGAGATTTAACAAAACAATGGTTTTGTTTATTAGTTTTGCAAGTTAGAAATTTATCCAGCGACTAGCTTTAAAAATATTGTTATTTTGAGCCATGAATTATAAACCAATTTGTTTTTAAACTGCTTCGTAGGTGATGCTACCGAATGAATACCCAGGTACAGCTCCACCTATTTATCAACTGAAGTAAGCTCTATTTCTACATTTATATTTTTATAAAAAGATCATGCTTTTCAAAGATTGTTTATACTGTGCATTTTGTTGCTATAAAACACCTTTCTTGTAAAGATGTATATAGAAATTAATCCCTTTGGGCTTGGTATAGAGCATTTAAATAAATTATATAAAAACACACTGAAGTATATCACTTAGTATGAAAGAATCATGGGGTTCATAGAGTAAAATAGCCACAGTTTCTTGACATGCCTCTGCCTAAGACTGCCTGCCTTCCAGGAATTATCCATGGTGCTTCTGGTATTTCTTCCTGCCCATTATGGTTGAGGAACCATTTTCTCAGCCACCAAAGCTTAATCTTAATGAGTGCTGATCTGTTTGCAAGTGACCTTTGATGAACCTTATCTTCTTGACCTCCTGAGTTGTATAAATCTGTGTGAACAGAATTCCATGGAATCTCAATTGCTAAAATTTTTACCTACCAGTGGGATTTTTAGTATGAGTGTTTTAAAACCATAGCAATAAAATTTTCTGTAATTTTAATTTTTTTTATTGAAAATGATGTAATTATAGAATGCTTGTAAACAAAAATGCCATTTTCAGAAAAAGTTAATATTGTTTTTACAATCATGTGGCAACTAGCTTACTTGTTAGAGTTGTTTCGAGATACCAATTAGAAAAAATTAGTATTTTCTGATAGTGTGGCAAATACTGTAAATCTGGAAATTTAGATTCTGGAACCTGTCCTGCCACTTATGTAAACCTGTGTTGTTTTATAATATCCTATTAACTCACTGTTATTTTTTAAACCATATTTTAATTGAATAATATTGGTATTGGCTTCATCATGGTTTTCTGGGAGAACTAAACGAGTTAATGCCAGTGGAAGCATTTTTGAACTGTATAGATTTAAACAATATAAAATAACATTTTAATGAAAATAGATGATTTTTAAAAGTTAAGTAAAACTGACTTGTGGTTTAATCAGTAATTTCTGTTTAATATATAAATAGAATCCTCAAATAATCTTTTCTGTGTTTTATTTAATCTTAGTGCTCCTTGGCTTAAAGGGCAAGAACGTGCAGATTTATCGAATAGCCTTGAGGAAATATATATGTAAGTAACAGATGATTCAGAAAATTCTACTAGTGATCCCGTTGTGGAGTTTTGTTGGTACTGTGATAGGGCCTTTTCCAAACTTTTTGTTAAGCCACCTTTCCATTAACAAAAAGTATACACTTGAAGAGTCCTTGAAAGATTGATTATATAATTTTATATAGACACTTATGTGACTTCTACTTAGATACAACATATAGTAATATATAGAACTAGTAGCTATAAAAACACTTAGCCAGCTTGTGAAAGTAAGTTCAGAGACATGGCTCTTGTTTTGATATTTTCATAGGCTGTGGTGAATGAAACTGGTAACAGAATTCTAAGCATAATTATTTATTAAACTACTGTATACTTTTAATGGTGATTTTCTTGACTTAGGTCATAAGACTTAGATAGAGTCTGTTGATATACTGTATTTTTCACTGTTCCATTCATTCAACAAATGTTATAATACTATATCACGCACCCAATACTAGATCCTGGATACACATAATTAGCAAAAACAGAAATGGTCCCTGTTTTTGTGGCATTTAGAATTTACTGGTAGGAGAGATATAACATCATAAAAATGAATATAAAACTGCAGCTGTATAAGTTCTGTAAAAGAAAGATATAAATGTGTAGTACTAACTGAGTTTGAAATAAGACCCATTGTAGTTTAGGAGGTTTGACTTAGAGCTGAGTTACTTAGGTGAAAATAATTCCAGTGAAAGGCCACAGCATGGTTGGAAAATGACCTGGCGAGGTAGGTAGGAAAGTCATGCAGAGTCCTGTAGGCCCTGTAAAAGATTTTTGACCTTATCCTAACACCCATGGGAAGCAGAGAAGGGTTTTAAGTGGTGCGATGCTGTGATAAGATTTTCTTTTTGAAAACACCATTCTGTTTCTCTGTGGAGATTGATTGGAAGGGAGCAAGAATAGATGTGGGACATCAGTTATGAGGCTAATGCAGTAGTCCAGAGAAGATATGACTGATTTGGATTAATTTTAATGAGATATATTAATTTAGTAAAACATGTTTTGGAATATCAGTTTTACTGTAACCATGAATTGGTAAGGATTGTATCGTATATTCTCAGTGGCCATGCGTTTGGTACACTGAGAGTACCCTCTTTGTATTTCTGGATCTGGGCCAGGTTTCTTTTCCTCCTAAAATATTTAATTAAAAAATGGTTTGGTTCTGTTCTTTCCTTCCTAGAGGAAGTGTGGTCTTCCTTGAGTTCCCAAGTTTACACTTGACTTCAGAAGTAACCAAGAACATACCATTAGGGAATACTCCCATTTTGTAATTCCATCATCCTCAGCATATATGTATTTATTTCCTCAATTAAATGTTTTCTGATACCTTTCTCTAACCTTACTGGCCACTTCTACTTTTGTGCCCCAACAAACTTCTTTCTGTAATCCTGGATTTATGCTTATTTACCAATTTATCTCCCCACTTTAAGTAGAATAAGGTAAATATATTACAAATTTATTCACTAGTGATGTAGTGATTGTATTTCTTCTGGTTATTTTTCAGTTCTTACTTGACTTCTATAAGTCAGTAGGGTTGAAAATCTTCCCACACTTGGCTTCCATCATGTTAATCATATTAGTAAAATTTTTCTCCTACCTATGTACAATGTCGTGCACTCTGAAATGGCGTCCCATCTGTCTTTTCTCTTTCCAAAAAAGTCCTTGCCCCAATTTTACTAAGAGATATACTCCCATAGGACACAACTTAACTGTTCCTCCTTACTAGTTCACTTGAGCTATTTAGGAAGTATCAGAAATTACAAAGCAAGTTGTTCTAAAGATGGAATATGGTTCATACTGTCTTCTTTTTTAATAAAGTGCTTGAATCACCCAAGTCCAATGGTAGTATTTTCACACATGTGGTCTAAATAGAAATACACATTCTGTTTTTAAAAGTTTGTGTGACAACTTTTAATTATACTTTTCCACAAAACTCCAGCAGGGGGCAGCAAGTGAAAATATTATTGTTCTTTGAAAATTAAATTTGAGATAAATGTATGAATGTAGTTGTCAATGTTTATAATTTCATTATGTTCTAAATATTGTAACTATCGAGATTTTCATATTTAGCATCATTTCGAATGCTAAATTTGATTTTTGCCAAGGTAGAGGACAAATTATAGTTTGTTTCTTCTTACGTGGGTAATAAAGAAGTCAGAAAACTAGTAGTTTTTCCATAAACATTTATTGCGTATCTCCTATACGCTGGCACTCCGTTAGGCATTTGGTATTTAAAAATTAAGATAGACGTGTACCAATACAATATATCAACATAATTACTGAGAGGTTTGGACCAAGTGTTATAGCTTTTTTTAGAGGTTTTAGCAGCAAATGATCTCTGTGCATGTGGGTGAGGTTGTAAAGGAGGATTTCACTTTAAAGTGACTTTTGAGAACAGTGTTTGCCAGGTAATCAGAAGGGAAAGGTTTTCTGATAGAAGGAACCGTAAAAGCGAAATCACGTAGGTGTGAAGCATCTTCAGAGTTCAGCAAGTAGTTTAAGATACCAGGTATATAATTTGAGGTAGTTGTAAGGAGAAAGGACCTATAAGCTGGAATAAGGAGTTTGGGCATTATCTCGTAGGCTCTGGGTGTTTTAGGTGGATGTTGGGTAGCGGTGGTGATTTAATCAGATTTATGTAGCGGTGTAGAGGATAGTTTGAAGAGTTTTTAGGGAGGGACACCATAGGAAGAACAATCAGAAACTCAGGAGGGAGATGGTGGAGGCCTTTATTAAGACAATAAGAATGTGGGTGGAGAGAAATGGTCAGTTTAAGAGAGACGTAAGAATATAAACTGAGATTTGGTGGTTGATTAGGTGTAGATTAATTTGCTAATATCTTTAAATATTTTGCATGTGGATATTTTGAATATATGAAAATAATTTTAATAAAACCAAAGGTAAATAACAGATTTAAAATGCTTAGAACATCATACAAGTTAGTATTGTTTAAGAGAAAATGAAAGGGATTAGAATTTTTTTGTAGTATTTGAATTTATGATGGCCCATTTCAACATTAATTTAAAATCTAAGAAAATGATTATTTTAATTTCCCAAAGCTCTTCATATTTTGATGTATCCTGGAGTCTTAGATGTGTAAGTTGGAGAGTGAGGTGTATCAAAGCAAAAATTGCATTGGGTAAAGTTAAACAGGCAAAGAAGGCTATTCAGAACTGTTGTAATAGCAGGAAGAGACCAGAACTCAGTCTAAACTCGACTTCCTGACACAAAAGGCAGGAGGATTTTTAAGGGCTGGTATGCACGAGTAGGAAAGTCCTGGGGAATGTTGGGAAGAGGTTGATCATTGGGACGTGTCTAGCACATTGTTATTTCCTGAGTTTGCAATGTATTTCTCTGATTAGGCCCTCTGTGTTTGCTAACTGCTCATTTGAAGTTAGGCTCCTGCCTTCTTACAGAGACTGGCAGATAAGGGCACTGTTTTCCTTGATGACTACATTTCAAAAGGGATGCTGCTAGGTCCTTGAGGAAGACCCAAAAGAGCAAAGCATTTATAATGACAAGTGTTCTAAAGAAAATACTCTAAGAAAAGGGAGGTCAGAGCCTAGAGTCAGGAAGTTCTGTCTGCCTGAAGTTTAGTTAAGCTGAAGTTTTTGTCTTAGGCCTCTGGAGTCAGTTTTTGAAATAGTGTGACCTCTTTGAGTCTGTTTCCTCACCTGTAAAGTGATGATAATAGGATAATATCACTGTGAGGATTAAATGACAATTCCTATAAGTCAGCAGTGTATAACAGCTTTCATTTTTGTTCTTATTAAGAATCGTCTCATCTAATTTTATTATTTTGAAAATGAGAAGAGAATTCAGACAGATGGAGTGATATGTCTAAGGTTGCACAACTTAGTGCATTTCAGTGAGTAGCTTTACCCTTAAATCAACAAATAAAAATATTGGAAAATTAAAGATAGAAATATTAAAGTCACAAGTAAAGGTAGAGTTTTAAGTAACTTTGTTATGATCATTCTGGATTGGATAGTAGTTATTTAAGTACAGTTATTCACAAAATATTCCAACTAAAATATCAGTTTTTAATCCAGCTTGTTCTTTTATTCCATTTGAAACAAACGTTTTTCCAGGCTTTTTATATTTAGCTACTTTATCATAACTTCGTAAATACAAACTTGGGATTTTGCTCTATAACGAGTACTTCTCAGATTTTGTACCAGAGCCCTTAGGATTTAGCTAATTTCCTCAAGAACTCTTTGGGGATGAGAGAAGAGGTACAGGAGGGAGAACTTCCGGCTCTTGTCTCTTTTAATTTATTTCTGATTTTGAGAGAGATTTCGTTAAGCAATGGCAAAAGTTTGAAAACCGCCAAATCCTAGTGCATACTTAAAAAGATAACAAACCATTATCTCGAGAAAACAAATACAGTAGTAATATCAACAAATTAAAAAAACTACCATCAGTGATAGAATTTGAGGGTCCAAGGGAAAGAATAATTTTTATCTTTTTCAAGAAACTTTTCACACCCACTGTAACCTCCTTGACTGGGTTTATTTCAGTAAGTCTTGTTAAATACTAGAGAAGAAGGAAGCATTGAGTTGGACAGAAGAGCTTTTGGATATTTTTCTGCAGGAAGCCCTGGGCCAGAAGAGAGGAGATTTAGAGTTAAGGTTTAATTTCTTCTTTATTATTTGGAAATATTACTTACTGTTACAATTCTTCCAAAATGTTCCCTCCCATCACGAGCAAAATCTGAATGTGAATGTATATGCGTAGAGGGCTGATTTTCCTGTCTCAAAGGGTGGTTGTAAGGATTAAGTAATTAACAAAGCATTTTCTACATATCTTCTATGTAGCATATAGTAAGTGTTCAGTAAATACTAGGTATTAGTATTACTAATTTTGGTGATGATGATATGAAGAATTCAGTAGAATGAGATTAGGAGACGGAGACGCCATCTCTATAAATTTGTAAGGATAATGATTATAAAACCACATATTTGTAAGGATAATGATTACACTGATAAGGGACCCAGTTTTCTCATTCACTACCATACCCCCAGGACTGCATGTAGTGCTCAGTTTCTAGGCCCTTAAAGATTTGTTGAGTGAATTAAGACAGTTCACTTAAAAATAAACTACTTTTGTAAAGTAAGATAAGATGCTCTAAATCTGTTTTATAGATGAGGAAACTGAGACAGAGTTAAAGTGGCTTACTTGCCTAAGGGCACAGCTGCTTGATGGGAGAGCTAACTGCAGTGGGCAACCTGAGCTTTGGAGTAAGTCTGCATTCACATTCTGGCTATGGAATTCTTACTGCTTATAAGACTCTCTTAGACAAGTTAACTCTCTCTCTAGATCCTTTTTCTCATTTGTACAATGGGGAAGTAATACTTCATTAGCCAATTATGAGTATGAATTATGTTGACACATACAATTTACTTTGGGCTTAGTATATACTCAATACCTTGTACCTTTCTCTGCCTCTATATCTCTAAGTATTACTTAGAAGAGGATGGGAGTGGGAATTGTTTAAAAGAAACTCGACCAACATTCTCAGTTTAAAAAAAAACCTTTTCAATGAACTCTTGCTACCTCTAAAAAGACAGGTTACCAAAAAATACAGGATTGCTAAGGAGTTATGGGTGAGATGGAGAGAATTTGAGGTACTGAATTATTTGAAAACTGTTTTCTTCTGTATGCATATTTTGAAAATTTCCTCTAGTGGGTGCTTATGAGTTGTGATAAAGAGAGATAAGGGTTTCAAGGGAAACTTTCAGAGGAAGGAGATAAGGTGTTGTTATGAAGTAGTGTGGTGATTTCTTTAAATACATATACTAAAACTTTTCTAAAATTAGTGTCATTCTCTAAAGAGTAAACACCTGGGCCTTTATTTTATTGCTGTTGCCATTATTCAACATAATTCTGTAGACATAAACCATGACATATTCTTTTTCTCAATGATCCTTTGAAATAGATTTAATTATCAGAGGCAGCCAGACATTATTTGGAACCAAAATGAATCAATTTGAGCAATAGAATACAAAATGTGAATATAAAATTGTTACATTGATTGTTTTTTAAGTCTTGTAAATTGGCTTTCTGAGGGAGTTCTTCAAATGCTTTGTATTCTTTGTTGAAATCAGTATACCAAATGATAACTGTACCAAGTAAGTGGTTTGAAACTGTTCAAAAATTTAGGAAACCATGCCATCATCAGACATCAATACTGAAACTATATTAACATTTACATCTACCTAATTCATCTAATTCAAGTTCAGAAATTTTCTTTCTCTTCTTTTATTGCAACTCTTCTGTTTATTTTAAGTAAGCAGTGTTATTTTTGGAGCCAGTTGGGATTTTTAATGTTGATATAAATAATCTATATTAAATACTCATCTACAAATGTTAGTGAATCTCATGTTTTTATAAATTATTTTTTTAAAGGCATGGCTGGATTGCATAGAATGACTTAGATTGTAATTATGTCTGTTTTTTCTTGAATTTGAGAAAGATATTTTTTTAAATAACAAATATTTTCCCCCTGAATTTTGTTTAGACAGAATATTGGTGAAAGTATTCTTTACCTATGGGTGGAGAAAATAAGAGATGTTCTTATACAAAAATCTCAGATGACTGAACCAGGTAGGATTGAAAAATATTATCAGTGCTCTTTTAACTTAAAGTAATTACATTTTCACATGAACATTCTAATTGAAATTTTTAATGAAAACCTATATTTCTTTGGAAAGTTCATTTACTCATGTAATTATGGTTATTTCTTTGTATAAGATTTAGCCTCTTTGGTTTCATATTATAGTCTTGTAGAAATAGAATTTTATGGTTAAAGAACTTGGGTCAAAAAAAAATCTTTCTTTGATTATTGTTAAGGTAATATGCATGCAACATTACCATGCAACAGTCTTCATGAATTATTGGACTACATCAGTTAGATATTAGCTTCCAGTAAGTGTCATGTTTATAGAAAAAGAACTTTGAAAAACACACTGATATTTGGGATATAAAATTCGACTTTGAAAATTGATTTTTAAAACTGAGATGTAATTCACATACCATAATTATTTGCCCTTTAAAATGTATAACTGAGTGGTTTTTTAATATATTCCAAAGTTGTACAACCATCACCACTAATTTCAGGACATTTGAAAATTGATATTTGGCTTTATTATTATTCTTTTATTGAATCATTAAATATGACAACATGGAAATTTTTAACGTTTCCTATACTTTGTTCCATTTAACCACAAAAGCCTTTTAGAGAGGAAAATAACCGTTTAACCTGATTTTATTTCCAGATAGAATTTTGTTATTATTGATAGAATAGCTTTCAATTTGGGAAAAGAGGGAGTAAAAAAACCCCAGTAGTTTATTTACTAATGTTTTAGACGGTTATTTATACAGAACCAATTATTTAAGACTCTGTTAGTATATATTTAAAGTTGATAGTATATATTTTTTCAAAGCATTTTACTATTTTTCTGTAGAAGCAAATGTTTTTACTGGTTCCATTAAAATCAAAGAGATAAATGAAGATACTCTGTCCACGTGATAATCTTTGAAGTATTTTCCTTAACTTTTTATGATCCATGTTCTGATTTTGCAGCATTTCAGGGCATTTATGAAAAAAGTGGTCTCAAAACAGAATTGTATTGAATGTCAACTGTAATTGAAAAAAATATTGATTTTTGCCCATCCACCATTCTACACTACGGGGATAATTGCAAAAATTAAATGTATGCCAGTAAAAATTTGGGACTCTAAATTTAAATTTTGGGATCATCTCTTAGGAATACATTTTAAAAAGTATTGATCTTAAAAATGATATTTTCCCTTCCCACCTATATCCAAAATTTAGTTTAACTGGTCTTCAAATTTTAGAGTTATTTATTTGTTTTGTAAAATTTACAATTTATAATTTTTAGAAATTTTGTTTGAAAAATTTTTTATAAGAAACTTTTGGTAGACTTCATATTAAAATGAAAGGATTAGTAATTCTGAAGAACTAATAAATTAGAAGCTAGTGATCAGAGTATCTCATGAGAATTTTCCTCTCTAAGGCACCTAGTTGACAAATAATTTACTTTGATTTTACTGTTATTCTTAAGTAGATATTTATTCTTTATTATTTCATATTGTTTTTTTCTACTATAGGAAAAATTTGAAATAATTAAATACAACTATTTACAATTTTTAAAAATTCTGAATTTTAGACACAAAAAAGTTAAAATAGTATAAAAAGCTTTCATCTCTATCCCTGCTTCCCCTATTAACATCTTACATAACTATAGTATAATTATCAAGAACAGGAAACTAACATTGGTGTAATATTAACTAAGCTAAAGAGCTTATTTAGATTTCTAATTTTTATAATTTTTCCATTAAAGTCTATTCTGCTGTTATAGGATCCTGTCTAGGAGTCAATGTTGTATTAGCTGTTATTTCTCCTTACTCTCTTCTAGGCTATAAACAGTTCCTCAGTCTTTCTTTGATTTTTGTTACCTTTTATGACTTGACATTTTTGAAGAGAACTGATCAATTGTTTTGTAGAATGTCCCTCAATTTGGGTTTGTCCATTGTTTTCTCATGATTGGAGTAATATTAGGCATTTTGGCAAGAATACCGCAAAAATGATATTGTTTCCTTCACAGTGCATTATATAAAAGAGCTCCTGATATCAGTATGCTTTATTATTGGTGATGTTTATCTTGATTCCTTGGTTAAGGTGGTATCTGCTAGATATCTCCACTGCAAAGACACTGTATTAGTCAAGGTTCTCCAGAGAAACAGAACGAGCAGGATGTGTATGTATTTTGTGTGTGTGTGTGGGTGAGAGAGAGAGAGAAAGAGAGAGAGAAAGCAAAGGAAGGAGGGAGAGGGTGATTGATTTGTTTAAAGAATTGGCTTACGAGATTGTGGAGGCTGGCAAGTCCAAAATCTTGAGTCGGCTGAAGACCTAGGGAAGAATCGATGTTGCAGCTCAAATCTTAAAGTTGTCTGCTGGTAGAATTCCTTCTTCCTCTGAGGAAGTTAGTCCTTTTTCTATTAAGACCTTAACTGGATGAAGCTCAGTCACATTATGGAGGGCAGTATGCTTTACTCAGAGTCAACTGATTTGAATGTGAATTTCATCAAGAAATACCTTTACAGAAACATCTAGAATAGTACTTGACCAAATATCTGGGACAATTTGGGACAATTTGGCCTAGTCAAATTGACATATGAAATTAACCAACACAGTTATTATCTTTCCCTTTTTAATTTATAAGGAGGGAGATACTTTGAGGCTATGCTTAATATCCTATTCCTCCTTAAACTTTCACTCACTAATTTTAGTATTCATTAGTATATCTTGTCAACAATATTTATTACAATATTTATTAATTGGAATTCTATTGTGAAGAAGACATATCTCTTTTCTCCATTAATTTATTTGATAGATTATTTATATTAGTATGAACTCATGTATATTATTTTGTTCCATGGGTTAAAATTTCATGCTACCATTATTTTGTTGTTCAAATTGTTGCAGGTTTGGCCTTTAGGATATCCAGGTAGACTCTTGTGTTCTTTTGAAAAGCTCCCATATTTTTTTGAACATTTTTTTACTTTCTGGAATCTCAAATATTTCAGGCTCATCTTGCATTTTCCTTGCTTCAACCCTATAATCTACCACTTCTCGTAGAAGCCCTGGTTCCTTCTTTTGAAGAATAACGTTTAGAGACCAAGACTAATGATTAAGTGTCTCATAGATCACTCATAATGTCTTATATCTACATAGGCCAGGATGTAAAGAAGAAAACTGAAGAGGAAGATGTTCAGTGTGAAGAGGATATCATTTTAGCATGCCAACTAGAAAATTCAGTTAAAGCATTGGATTTCGATATCAGTGAAAATCGAAGAGGTATAATGTTACTAATTTCTTTTGAGGAAAGTGGGCTGGTAGTATTATGAATTGTTTTTGGAGTGGTTTAGAAATTTAGTCAACTCCTACGTGACAGGAAATAGTTAAGAATTTGCAGAGAATTAGTTTTCTTTTTTTCCTGCCTGCTAGCCATTTTCATTTTTGCTGGGTCTATCATAGTGAAGAAAAAATTATAAATTTATTTTTATTTTTTTGCTACTTTCTAGAGTTTTGAATTAATGATGAGATAAATTGAAACTAAGAAAAGCTGTCTTAATGTTTTCACATCCTGTTTTTATATTTCTGTTTTAAAATTCTCAGATGTCCCAAGAGTTAAATTTTAGTCTGTGCTCACAAAATAAATATCATAATTGAAAGTACAACCATTGAATTAAGGCTAGTACAATACCTTTAAGATTTTAGCTTTTGCTTGAGCAAATTTCTTCCATAAATAAGTGGTGTTCAACTTTTGAAAGGTTGATATGATAAATCAGCTCTATATTTCTATCAGAAAGTATGTTCCATTTTGCATTTTAAAATTTTGAATGGTATCATCAGTTTCCTCAAGTCTCTTACAAAAACATGATAGGCCAGAGGGAACATTCAGTCTCTTTGAAGGTAAGGAGTTTCCTGTGCCATTATACAGTAGCTTTTAAACAGTAATATGAAGGTTTAAAGTTCTTGCATGGTGTCACAGGGCTAGTGGAAGGGGATGAAGAGGGAGTGAAAGAGTTGGGGAGAGGATCCAGGACTCCTACCGCTGCTTCAATCTAAGTAGCTTCCATTTTATTTGTTTATATCTTTGTGGATTTGGGGTAAGATTTCTTTTGGGAAACAGTATCCACTAAAAGAGTGAAAATCACAGTCATAATAAATAACATCCAGTTCATATTGACCTTAGTACTGCACTTGCACAGTGGTCACAGTCTGTTCAAGAAGAGGTTACTGTTGGGGAAGGTAAAACATCCTGCATAAACCTGGTTTCTAGTCCTAGTCCTGCCACAAAACCAGTGCAGTGATTTTTGGCAAGTTTAGAGATACCCAGAAATATTTTTACGTGTGTTAGTTGAAGTAGTTCATCAGTTGTAAGGCAGGCTGACTTGGTAAGATTCAACAGATCAGTGAATTAGAAATAGGAAAAAAATTTAATTATTTTTTTTCCTGAATAATTTTTCATCTTAAATGAGGGCTGTGTAGCAGTCAGGATGGTTGGTAAGTTTCTCAACAGAGTTAAGGATAAATTAGTGGTTCTTAAATTTGTTTAAGAGGCAGAATAACTGGAAATCATGATACCCTATGGAATACCAATTTGGTATATTATTGATATATTTAATTCAATCCTATGAAGTAGGAACAGTTATTAGCAGAAGACACTAGATGATAGCTATACAAAATAAAGTCATGTTTCCAAACCCAGAGGTCTATTAACAGTAGAATGGATAAGTAAATGATGGTATATTTACAGCTGACAATCCTTTTGGTCTCAGGACCCCTTTATACTCTTAAAAATTAAATACTGTACTAAGTTATACTATTACCACAGTCCAGGATTTCAATTCCAACCCACCACTTCATCTGGGTGACCTTGGCAGATGAAAATCATTTGTAAGTCAAGTAGATTTATGTTCTGTACAATATATTTGAAAACTTTTTACTTAAAATTATAATTTAATTTTAATAGGTAACTATTAATGGCATTTGGGTTGATGTGCCATATAATTTATGTTTCTTTCCCAACTCTCTCCCTCCACCCCCGCCCATATCATTGCCAGTTTTTTAGCATTTGAATGTATGAATTTTAAAAATAAAAGTAACATAATTCTTTAAATTTATAGAAATAGAAGAATTACCTCCGATTGATCATGGAATTCCTATTACAGACCGAAGAAGTACTTTTCAGGCACACTTGGCTCCAGTGGTTTGTCCCAAACAGGTAAAGTTACTGTGTCCAGCTCACTTAGACGTTATTTTACCAAAGTAATTAAGTAAATGGTTTTGCAATAATATCCTTATATTTACTATTATTAATAGTTCTTTTTTGTGAAAGATAAGAAATAATTTGTTGATTTATCTACCCTCAAATTACTGTGAATCATGGAAGGTTTGTTTTGTTTCTGTTTGTCACAGCTTTCAAAATTGTATCTAAACTCTAATTAGGGCCTAACCCTCTAATGCATTTTCAAACAAGAAAAATTTGTGGTGCTGTAGAAAATTATGATGTTTAATAGCTCGTTAAAAAGAATTATTTTCCTATTGCATGGGAGTTTTAGAAAACCAAGTCCGTTCCATTGTTGCCCAATTAAGGGGAAAGTGGACAGACTGAGCCCAGTCATCCCTACCTGCATTCCTTTTCCTTGCTGCTTCCTGATTTTAGGTGACCTGATTCCTGCCCAAGGATGTCAAATAGAAGACTTTTCATTCAAAAACTGTATTTCTAGGTCTTTGTCTTTCTCACTCTCTTTTCAACACAATCATTTTCTTTTTCTTTGGTGTAATAATCTGGCTTAGTTTAAACTTTATTGACATAAGAGGCAGTTTCAGTACTGCCTATAAAGTCAAATTAACAAAAAATAAAGTCTCATTACCTTAGCATAAATTGTAAGTGTTATTTTCTTCCCTTTGGTTTCTATAGCTGCTGTATTCTCTAAGCTCTTCTAAAGATTGACCTGTAGGGATACAATTCTTTTAGCAGGCTGCCCTTTCACTCTCTGGTAGTCTATCAAAGAGGAAGTTCTTTTCTGCATTGATTTGTTGTCAAGATAGCTTTTGATGTAGGCTTCTGGACTTTTCTCTCAGGAACCCTGTTTTGCCCATGGCACTTGCTCATAATTTGCTGCCAAGGTCCTTTTTAGATATTCTATTCTGAATCTCTTCATCCCGGATCCACTTTCTGTTTTTGATTATAGTCACTTAGACTTACAGGATCATAATTTATGAGAGCTGAAATAAATCTTAGTGGTTAATGTCTATTTTATTGATCAGGAATCTGAGAACCTGAAAGGTTAAAAAATGATAAACATAAGGTTGCACAATTTCTGATCCAGATCAGTCTCCCTGACTCCAACTCAGTCATCCCTATCTGCAATATTGCCTCTATACTTGCCAATTACCTTTCTAAAAGATCTGACCATGTGTCACTCTCCCACTCCTCCCCGCCAATCTTTGGGGATTTCCATTGTCTGTAAGAAAAATCTAAGCTTATTATACAAAGTTGTTTGTGATATGACCCTAACTTTATCATTCCTGATACATCTTATTCATACTCTGTTACAGTTACATAAAACTATTGGTCACTTCTTGTACCTTCTTTTATGTCCCTGACAAGATTGCCAGGTAAAATATAGAAAACCTAGTTAAATTGGAATTTCAGATAAACATTATTATGTGCGACTTATAGTTAAAAGTTATTTGTGGTTTATCTGAAATTCCAACTTAACCGAATATTCTTTTTTTTTATTTGCTAAATCTGATACATCTGCACATGCTATTTCTTGTGAATGGAATGGCTTCTTCTTACTCCATATCCTTCTTCCCCTCTGATGCATAAAAATTGCTACTTATGTTTTAAGACTTGGCTCCTGTTACCTCTTCTATGAGCCTTACATGACTCCCAGAGTGAGTTTTGGTTTTGTAACATATGGGACCTACCATTATTGTGTATCTATCATACTGGATACATAAATTTGGTAAATTTCCAGAACTAATTTTTAGAAATTCTCATATTTACATTTAAAATTCTCTACATAGGGAAAAATTTTCATGTTCAAGTACCCTAGGCATGTTAGTGCTCAAATATTTGTTGATAATTGGTGTTCAAAAATACCAGGTCTGGCCTTTTTGTAACAATTGAGAATACCAGTTTCTACCCCTAAAATGAGGAAAAAACTTTGGAAATGGCTTTTTTAGAGTGTAGAAGATTCTTTAAATAACCATTTCAATACCACAGTATTTATATCAACATATTTTAAGATATTTTTCTAGTATTTATATACAGAACAAATAAAAAGTGTACATTAATTTATTTATATTATGTTGTTTTTAAGGTGAAAATGGTTCTTGCCAAATTGTATGAGAATAAGAAAATAGCTAGTGCCACCCACAACATATATGCGTACAGGTGAGTGATCATCACAATTTTAGGAATGTGCAATTTGTTAAAAATGAGAGAAACTGAACTCATGCTATTTAAAAATAAAAAATAACCATTACATATTTTTTCCATTATAAAAGTAATAATCGTGTGTAGAATATTTGGAAACTACAGAAAAGAAAAATCAAAGGGAAAATCAGCCATTTTCTACCATTTAATGTTACCGATAATATTTTTATATATTTTGTCTTTTCTATGCAAGGTTTATTTTTTTAATGCTTTATTCTAGTGTCCTCTGTTTTTTTTCTTAATTTAACAAAAACGTTTTTCTATGTTATAATTGCTTTATAAACATTATTTTAATGGCTCTATAATATTTGTTTGAGGCTCCAAACCACAATTTATTTAATTATTACCTTTTCATTTTGCTTTTTATATTTTTTACTATTATAAAGAACATCTTTGTTTATGTTTTAGATTATTTCCTTGGGGTAGGTTCTATTTGCTTCAGATTCTTTTTCGAAATGAAATGGGAGTATAATTAAAAAGGAAGAAAGAATAGATTTCTAGAAGTAGAATTATCAAAATCATATTTTTGAAACTCTTGATACATATTGCCTAATTCCAAAGTTTTAAACCAATTTATACTCATATTAACAGTGAACTAAAAGTGCTTCTTTTACTACATGTATTTTAGTTTTGAATACTAAAGTTTTATACAAATCTTTGCTGATTTGTTAGTAAAGAGATGAAGGAGTATATTTTTAAATATGAAAATTAGTACAGAGTTAAAAGAACATATTTTAGGACTGAAATAAATCAGAATATAGATGTAGGGATTTGTTGCAAACCTAAAATGTGATTGAGACTATTTGTAAAATCTAGGCTATCTGAAACTCAAAAAAATGTATCACTTTGGATATGTGAGTTTTTAATATTACTAAGTCACATCTCTTTAAGTGCTAAAACTTACAAAAACTATTAGTTATATGTCCCTAGTATCACTGTAAAGAATTTTGATGTTTTCTTATGAGTTAGGATCATCACTATAAAAATTAGATTGTGCTTGTTCTCAGTGATTAGAATGTGCTGTAGAATGGTAAGAATTAATACTTACCATTCATTCACCTCACGTGTTTACTGAGTGCCTGTGTTGTACCAAACACTTTACGAAAGTTAATTCTGCTTGTTAACTCTGCCGCTGTAGAAAGGTTAACTTTTTCAAGGTCACATAGTTTTTAAGTGGTGGAGCTGAATTTGATAATCTAATTTCATTTATCTCTTTTTTTATTCCTACATGGCTATAAGGCTGCACCTTCAACAATTGCTGAATATATTATTGATTTTAAATTATCAAAAAATTAAATAATGTGCCAGGTAGTCTATTTCAGGCCACAGATTTTTGGGTCTTTAAGTTCTCATGAGTATTTTCATCGTTTGGCATATTAATAGATGATCACCAGTCACTTCTCACAAATGTCAGCATAACATGTAGCAGCTCCTCTGCCTTATCCCCTTATATAATTGATACTTGGGAATGAAAGAGATAAGTTTGTCAGAGTTGTGTGTCAGATAAGACTAAAAAGGCACATAGTGGAGGCCTGAAAGACCTCCACTTGGGAGTAAAAAATGACCTTTCTTTGATACATAGACTTTGTGATGTGTATATTGAATGCTTAGGGTCATTTTAAGGTTACTTCCTGATTCTGGGGCTGTATTCCTGCTTTGGAGTTGTGGGGTGCCGTTCAGGCTACTGGTACACATCTGTCAGGTGCCACATCATTATGTTCCTGGCATGTGAGGAAAGAGTTAGTGAAAATGTCCATGGCGTTTCATTTTTTTAAAACCTAATAGTACTGATTTATACAGTTTTCGTCATTTCTTCCATAAAATTTTGGTGTTAGATTATAATTACAAGCCTAATAACAACGAGCCACTGATTTCTTTTTGCCTTAAATTTGCCATGTAAAATTTTGTTTAATAACACTGTCTTTCTTCAAACAAGATCAACTCTAAATTATAATAAAGCCTGTAGTAGGTGGGCAGTAAATATTTATTGAATGAATAAATGTATAGATAGGTGGAAGGAAAGATGAATATGATTGCTATAATAAAATTAATGTAATTGACTTAGGTGTATAGATAAGGTAATATCTGGCTTTTAATGGCCACAGCCAGAAAGATGTCTTTGCTACATTTGCTTAGTCCTAGATGGTACCATTTGTAGGAGCCTAAGAAATCCACTAGAT
This sequence comes from Pteropus alecto, assembly GCF_000325575.1. Classification (NCBI taxonomy): domain Eukaryota; kingdom Metazoa; phylum Chordata; class Mammalia; order Chiroptera; family Pteropodidae; genus Pteropus; species Pteropus alecto. Next base: position 22,677,690 of record NW_006442107.1, on the reverse strand, counting down.
GGCATACCTTAAACTGGCACTAGTTTCTTTTTATGCTCACACCTATTTGTCAAGCTTTATTCTTCTACAAAGCCCTACATTATTATTCCAGGTGCTCAATTTGTATGTAATTTAAATGGGTAAAAATGGCATGCTTTATCTCTGAAATTAATAACTATCCAGGGGTAAATTATAGAGAAAAAGAAATCTTATAAATCTTATTCAAAATGGGGAAGATACAGACATACTTGATGGCTAGAATAAGATGTGAAGAAAGTATAAAAAATTAACTTCTGTTGGTTTTTTTCACCTCCATCTTTTTATATACTTTTTGTCTTTTTCACTAGAGCTTACGGTCTTTGAAGACGGGCACGCCAGTTATTTCTTCTGTATCATTTCATAGTGCCTATTACGTGTAATGCTTCTATATGGTATATTCTCAATAAATGTTTTTTAGTGATTCCCCTCTATAACCTCTTAGCTTTAAGGCTAAATAAAGTGGAGAAATTTCAGATGTGTAAACTCACCTCATAATTGCAGTGATTCTGATTTAAAGCAGACACCCTTGAGTCCTAGCATTCCCAAGTATAAAAAGTGAGCCATAGTGGATAGTAAATTATCAGTGCAAATATATCTAATATATAGTTCAAGAAGGTTTTTTTTTTTTAAACAAACATGCCAATTTTGGAAGCAAATTGATTGTAGCAAGTATGAAGGAGTAAACTTTTATTACAATATTTTGAGATTTCAAAGTGTATAACCCTGTTTTATGTATTTCTAGAATATATTGTGAGGATAAACAGACCTTCTTACAGGACTGTGAAGATGATGGGGAAACAGCAGCCGGTGGGCGTCTTCTCCATCTCATGGAGGTAAGGGTAACTTAGACTCCGTTAATCCTGTTCTATGAGCCATAAAATTTCTCAACAAAACAGCTTCATTTAGGAGTAAGTAAATCAGACCATATAACATGAGATATATTTGGTTTAATTAGTAGTTAATTTTTGAACACTGAGAAAATTTTCAGCAAAGGATGGAAAGCAAAGGGTTAATAAGTGTTGGGCTTTCAAGCTCTTTCAGTCATAGAAAATAGAAGATTGTCTTCAGCCCTGGAAAAACTCCTTTTTGTTTTTTGACAATTTTCTCCCCTTCATTTTCTCTGTTCTGCCTTTGTGAAATTCCTATTAGTTGGGTATTAGACCTTCTGGATAGATCCAGAATGTTTCTTTTTTATTAAGTTGTCCATCTCATTGTCTGTGTTCTGAGACTTTTTTTTGACTGTCTTCCAAAATTTCTGTTGAATTAAAAATTTTTTAGCAACTGTGTATTTGTCAAGAGTTCTTTTTATACTCTATTTTTCCTTTTTCAAAGTGTGCTGTTCTGGTTTTATAGATGCAGTATTTTCTAAAATTTCTCAGAATATACTAATTAGAGGTAGTTTTTTTAAAGATGTTCTCTTGAAATTTTCTTGGTCCACTTTAGTTTGTTTATCTTGTCCTTTCTCTTTCATGCTGCTGGATTTTCTTCATGTCTGGTGATCATTGATTGTCCATTAGTTTTAAGAATGGATTGTTTATTTTCCTAAGGTAGTTGCTATAGTTTCTTCTGCTATTGTATGTGGAGGTTTGTTTCTAACCAGGCTATTCCCTTGATTGGAACTCTGTGAGTCAGGCCTGTAGACTGGTGGGCTTCACGTTAAGGGCAGCATTTGACAAATGTCAAACTACGGAAGACCTTACTGGTAGGCACCAGCCGTTATTCTTGCAGCCCCAGTTCTCTCTAGTAGTTTGTTCAGAAGCAGGCTTTGTGTTGTTGTGTGGCCTTGGAGTAAAAGGCTGCCTAAACATCTTTTCTGGGTGAAGTCACAAAGAACTGGAACCCTACCTGCATGATCTCCCCTTCACTCTGCTCAGTTGCCCCAAAGTTTGGAATTTGAGGATACTGCAGAGCAATGTTTGTTTTTCAAATTCCCTTCTCATTATAACATTCTCTCCCCTGAATTGTTAGTAATCTCACTCTGCTCACTCATGTGGTTCTGCCATTAAAATCAGAGGAAAATTTTATGTGCGATTTTATATGTGGGTTATTTTGTTTTCCTTTACAACTCACATTTGTACATGTCTATATGTGTTTCTAATTCTGCTTCTGGAAATAACAGATTTTGAACGTGAGAAATGTCATGGTGGTAGTATCACGCTGGTATGGAGGGATTCTTCTAGGACCAGATCGCTTTAAACATATCAACAACTGTGCCAGAAACATTCTAGTGGAGAAGGACTACACAAATTCACAGGTAAGTGGTTATCGATGTTGTATCTAGAGAGTTTCTCACCACTGCCCATGAAATTTTATAAAGGAAAAAAGACAAAATAAGGAATGAATCAGGATTTCTGTGGTACATTAGAAAAATCTTTGGACTAGGAAACTGGAGGCTTATGTACTAGTCAAAACCGTGTAACTGGCCAGTTCTCTGACCCTGGGGAGAAGCTTCATCTCCTTGAACCTTAATTTCAGATTCACAGAATTTTATAAAATCTTAAAGACTAATTAGTTTACACTCCCTAAAATTGAGGTTCAGAGAGGTTGTAGCTAATGCTACAGTGAATTAGATGTTTTTCGAACATCTATAAAATTCTAACATTTTCTATTAGTGTCAGAGCACTGGAATGCTTTTAAATGCCTTCTTTCTTTATACTTTGAGGGTTTTTTGTTTCATATTTTATAAGTATGTTCATATCTATCGTGTTTAAATTCTGCTGCCTACTTTGGAAAGTGAACAGTAGGTTAAATAATACTGAAATTATTCAAACATAAACTTATTAGATAACTTAGTGTTTTCCTTGATTATTTTGATTGTTTTGTAAGTATTTAAATAGTTATGAAATGAAAGTGTCCTATAAAACAAAGATGATATATATGGAAGTAATTATACTTTCACTATTACACATATTTCGTATGATTATATTTAAGATTCCTAAGCCTGTATCTTCATATTAATGAGGAGATACTACATTGATTTTTGTCTTTTTCAGGAGGAATCATCTAAGGCTTTGGGAAAGAACAAAAAAGTAAGAAAGGACAAGAAGAGGAGTGAACATTAATACCTGAAACTATATGAAAGGTTAATTTGCCTATAATTACATACAAATTCCACAGTCATCAAAGAATATATTGTTCAGAGAGGGGATCCTGGACTGCTCAAGTCAGCCAATTCATTGTGGACACCAACATTATCTTTTTATCTTTGGTTATATCATCTGCCAAAAATAGAGAACTTTTGATATATTCGTGTGTGTTTCAGGCTGATTTGGAAGAATTAATTTGAACTTAATCACCACTTCACCTAATTTTAGGAAAGTAACAGTTGCCTAGGGCAGTATCTGAATTAAATGTCCATTTCAATACATGTCAAGTGCCTTTGTTAGGTGGGGAAAAAGTGTCTCTGGAGGAATATAAATATCTGATTTCTTGTCATTGGGATTCTCATTTTGTTAAATGAATATTGCCTTTTACCACTTTTTATGGCTTATTGGAATAGGAGCTCACTGAAGATTGATCTTAGAGAGTTTTTTCTTGTGATTTTAGTTCATAAGTATGTCACCTTTCATTTTATGGTGTTCATCATTGAATAATGGATTGATTAAGTGAAAATCCAGGAGTATCCATTTGCAGTGATGTACTGAAATAACTCATCTATCATATTTGTTAGCATAAGTGTTATGCCTCAGTTTCTGTCACAGATTGGTGATTGTGAAATTTCAAAAAATTATTTTCTCGCCTCTACCTTTTTTGTAAAGCAATAAATGTGGAGTGTCGATAGTCTCCTCTTGCCCCTGAAATGTGTAGGTGTAATATCCTGGTTTCTTTAACAACCTGGAAGTACTGTTCTTGTGATCTTCATTGAGGAATTAGAGCTTCTCTAAAAGTTATGCTGTGGTTAATGGGGCATTTATAGAATGAGGTAGAGGTGGCAGAATGACCCTGGAGTAGGGCAAGAATATGTTGTGTTGTTATATAAATGTGATGCACATTTCCCACCTGCACTCCAGTCTTCTTTTTCAATTCCATGACTGGAGAGAATGAACAAACCTTTGATTGGAAAAACAAAGAAAATTCTTCTTTTTCCCCATTCTTATCAAATCTTCCTTCTCATCAGTGTTTTATGTTCCTTTCATCTGCAAGTTGTATGATTTACATCTAGACATCTAGACAATAAATTTACCTTTCAGATGTAACAAGTTATTAACTGTTCCCTTTCAGATGTGATTATAAACAATTACTTAATGTTAATTGACCATAGATTTACTAAATACTTCCTTCCAAAGAGGGGGAACCAGAAATTAGGAGATAGCTTGGAATGGTGCTGGAGCATGGGAAGCATCAGAGAAAAGTGGACATAGATATATTTTTTTTCTGTTCTCTGATGTTTTACCTTTAAAAAATTCATTTTTGGTTATTTTTAATAAGAATCTAGTATATAGCTTTACACTAGGATGCATTCTGAGAAATAAAATCTGAATTACATCTGTAGTGTGTTTAATGTTGCCAGTTTTCAAGGGTCATCAGAGGATGACATGTGTATTTAGAACACTTACCTCAGATTCCATGAAAAATTTAAGTATGTCCTATATATTAACTTGAAATAATTGAAGTTAAAGACCATTAATTAACATTAAAAGAATTTGACAATTTTGGCATATCAAACCTGTGGTAGAAATTATAAAACAGTAAGAATTTGGTGCTGCAGAAAAGTAAATGAGTTAATTTTTCTGTACCACCAACTTTGAATTTCTTTCTTGCTGTTTTATCTCATATTTCTTCAGGTCTTTATAGCAAACCTTTATATGTGGGATCTCATTTTCCTTTCTTTAAAAACAATTTTATTATTGCTTTCTACAAAATTATTAACCATATTTTCCTAACTGAAAAATCTAATCTCCTTTGCCCAAAGTCAGTAAAGAGAGATCTAAAAGTCTCCAATTCTGGAACCCAAGTTATTTCACACTCGATCATTATGAACTCTTAACTAATGATAATATATTTTTTTCTATTTAAAGTTTTTCAATTAGAGGATTTTCAAATTCTCCAAATAATTTTCTATAGACAAATCTATGCTGTGGCATATTTTATAGTATATTGTATTAGTTAAAAATATTCTCCATATGTCAGAATATAAGAGCAAGTAGCATCTACTTTATAAATGGCAATAGCAATATGATTTGGAGGTATATATTATGAAACAGAATCTATTTGAAGAGAACTATTTTAAACTAATCACCACCAAGAAAGACTAGCATGAAGCAGATTCTGTTTGTAGGGAAGGTGAAATTTATTAGAAAAATTGCATAATCACCTCTAATTCCACTATCTAGAGATAACCATTTGGTATGCACATCATTCTATTTTTTTCTATGCATGATTTTGTACATATGCTATTTTTCTTTCCATAAAAATGTTATTAAACTGTATATACTGTTTTGTACCTTAATATTTCATATAGAAGTATATTGTTAACATTTTCTCATGTCAATAAATATTCTATGGCTTAATTTCTTATGGCTACATCATATTGTCTGCTGTGTATATCATAATATACTAACTAGTCCCCACTTGTTTTCAATTTATAAGTTTTTTTCCAATTTTTCACTATTATAAACAACTATGAAAAAATTGCAATGTGGATTTTTATATATTATCTCTGGTTACTTTCCTAGGAAAAAAAATCCTAGAAATTGAATTTCTTGTTTAAATGTTTTCACTCTCTGGAAAAGTTTATTAGTTATACCCCATTAGTATTGTGTTAGAATATACTTAGAATACCTATCAAAGATGTGGAAAAGTAGGAAGTCTGGTAGATAAAAGTACCAATACATTTTTTAATTGATCTTTTTTGTTTTTAACTAATTATAGACTCACAAAAAGTTATAAAAGTACTCAGCTTTCCCTAATAGTAACATCTTACATAACTATAATACATTTATCAAAACCAAGAAATGCATTCAGGATGCAGATTCTTTGTTGGTATTTGATTTGCAAATATCTTCTCCCAGTTTGTAGCTTGTTTGGGCTTCTTTTGTTCCAACATTTTGTGGGATTTATCTGGTTGGTTGCATGTGGCAGTTCTTTATTATCACTGCATAGTATTCCATTGAACGAACATGACAATTTACCAAATCTATTTATGTATATTTGGTTTTCCAGTTTGAGGCTATTACAATTAGTGCTGTTGTGAACATCTTTGTACATGGCTTTTGGTTAGCATATATACACATATCTAAAGCATGCATACCTAGAAATAGATTTGCTGAGTCATAGGATATATATGTGGAGCTTTAGTGTATATTGCCCAATGGAGTGCTGGTAAATTTTAAACAACTGGCTCTGGGGTGGGTGCTGATTTATAATGTTTGCCAATTACTGTGGTGTAAGTACTCTCATTCTGTCCAATTTCAAGCTTTCAATGTGAAATCAACTGTCTCACAAAGTTCCTTAAAATTTAAGTCACTTCCTGTGAGCTGCAGTACCCATCATTTATATTGACAAGCAGTTTTTCATGTTATACCAATTTACACTTTTGACAGTAGTGAATCAGATCTCTAGTGGCTGCACGTCCACATTCGGTATTACCTGACTCTCATTTTAATGGTGCTGTGTGGTGTGTAGTGGCATCACTTTGTGGTTTTAATTTGCATTTTACTGATGACGAATCCAAACACCTTTGGTTACTACACTTTATACCTGAAGTGACTGAGTGATCTTGTAATGACACATTTTACCCTCTTTTAGGAATGGAAATATGGGGGCTTTTTATCAAGTTTGATTTTGATTTGGACACAGAAATAAGGTTATAATTTTGCATATCTGAGTTTCTAGTCTGCAGATTTCAGCATTTCATTATCACTCCACTGGTATATTAAGTCTGTGAATTTATCAGGAAACAACATTTTTTTTCACTTGTAGTTTCCTAATTTGTAAAAATGTGAATTATGATTCCTCTCTCTCTGCAATATTATGGGGGTTAAATGAGATGCCTTCCATGATGCTTCCAGTATGTGATAAGCATCCAATAAAGTCATTAAATAAATATTATGTTTTCCTCACTCTTTAGGGGAGAACTGTCCTACAGGGATACCTCTTATTTAAGATAGGCTGTTTCTGTGGATTTTAACAGTACCTAAAATTTTAAGTGACATTGAGCTTACCAAGTTCTTAGTCTCCCCTAGGGAGGCAATGTAGCATAGCAGCTTAGAGCTGGGTCACTGGAGTCTGTCAAGTTTGAATTCTGTCAGCTTTTTGCAAGCCTTGCAAGCTTGGGCAAGTTATTGAATTCCTCTGTATTGAGTTTTGAAAAGCTTATAAAGAACTAAGCAGATATGGGCTGATACTGAAAGGCTGCTTAGTTACAGAGATGCAATAGAGAACTCTGAATCTAGTCAAGGAGTATAGAGCAAGGGTTGGCAAACTTTTTTCTATAAATTGCCAAATAGTATATATTTTATGCTTTGTGAGCCATCCCTTTTACAGCTACTCAATTTAGTGTGAAAGCAGTTATAGACAACATGTACACTAATAATAGCATAGCTGTGTTCAAGTAAAACTTATGGATACTGAAATTTGAATTTCATATAATTTTCATGTGTTATGAAGTATTTTTATTTTTTTCAACTGTAAATATGTATAAAGGAAAACACTTCCTGTGTGTCCCCTCTATTCTCAAAACCTCTACTCTCACAATATGACACTTCTGACACTAGATGTATAGGTTTTCCACACATTAAGGAGTTTATGCGAAACCAGCTCGATGTCCTATAATTTTCTTCAGTTCTGACACTGTTTACCTGGAGATAGCATTAGGTCCCACAGGTCAAGTGCTCAGTCTTACAAGATTGCTCCTTGCCCACACTTCAGATGCCAATGGCAAGTACAGATTACCTCCTGTGCTTCAGACCAAGTGACTATAGGTTAGAGGTTTCCACGACCCCATCCAGTTGATTGATTTGCTACAATGACTCACAGAACTCAGGGAAACATTTTACCTACTAGATCACTGGTTTATTATAAAAAGGAAATAGCCTTTTGGAAGAGATGCATAGGGCAAAGTATGTGGGAAGGAGCATGGAGCTTCCGTGCTCTCTGTGGGCATGCCACACTCCCTGCATGCATATTCACATATTCACCAACCCAGATGCTCTCCAAACCTCTTCCTTTTGGGTTTTTACGGAGGCTTTATTACATAGGCATGTCAAAGGAGGAGTCAGACATCAGAGAAATTGAATTTCCTGAGACGATTATTACATAGGCATGTCAAAGGAGGAGTCAGACAGAGAAATTGAATTTCCTGAGACAAAAACCCATAGAAACTTCTTTGAAAAGCAAAAGGAAGTGACCAAATAAGCATGATAGGGTGATCCCAAGTCAAAATGCAGCTGCTTCTTGGAGCCCAAACAGGAAAGTCAGGAAACCGGCAGTGGAATGTGGAAAGAATATTGGCTTGTAGACAGCTGTGATTCTCAGCTGGTGGGATGTGTGGGAGAGTGTGATGAGAAGTCTCAGAGGAGCCTTTTCTCCTTTCAAGAAAAACACCACTATAGAGTCAAGTACAGCAGCACAGCTTGAAGCCAAGGGGTAATTTAGTTTTAAAAATGAAAGAGGAGATGTTGGTAGAATTGAACAATTTGTCAAAGGTAATACTCTAGAACATATAGAAGGAAAACGGCTAGACATTTGAACTAGATGTTTAAATTGCATCTTTCTGAAGGAGTGACTGTTCTGTGATGGGACTGCTGCTGGAGCCACATACTAGATCCAGCCAGAACAGGGATTGCTTCCTGCAATACCCCTCAAAGACTGTCTGGTCCACCTCTCTCCTATGCCCCACAGAATGCTGGTTTCTGCACCAGGTCATCGCACAGCCGTGGCGAGCATGTAAGACATTAAATATTTTCCCTTATCTGGGGCGGGTTAGGCGTCAGTACCCCTGTCCATCCTGCCCTGTTCTATGTAATTCTTTAGCGCCTGCCCAGAGGCATGGAGGATATCCACTTTGTCTTTCTGCCTCCCAAGATGTGCCTCTTATGTATGTTTCTCTATAAAAACTCTGTTAATCGCCAGATTGGAGTGGCTGTGTCTCTTCAGTGTTTCCCTGCCGTCTGCTTATGGAGGTAGGTTTTCAGTCTTGGGGCTTTTCCCTGGGTCCGGATTTATGAATAATCATGGAGAAGAAAGCGGAAAGAGTATAGAGCTCCAAGAGAAATAAGACCATAGATGGATAAATTAGGCATCAATGTTGCCTCTTAGGGAAAATTTTTCTTCTTTTAAATCCAGTATTTCTTTCCCATTTTTTGTTTTATCTTTTTCTCATTCTAATAAAATATTAAAAAGTAATAGAACTCATTGACTATGACACCAAAAGCACAGGCAAGGAAGGTAAAAATAGATAAATTTGATAATTTCAAAATAAAAAACTTTCCATCAAAGGACACAATCAACAGAGTGAAAAGGCAGCCTATGCAATGTGAGAATGTATTTGCCAATTATATATTTGATAAGAGGTTAATAGTCAGAATATCCTATAGAGAACTTCTAAAATTCAACAACAAAAAAATCAATTTAAAAATGGACAAGGCGCTTAAATAGATATTTATCAAAAGATGATATACAAATGGCCAATAAGCACATGAACTTCTTGTGCTCAACATCATTAATCATCATGGAAATGCAAATCAAAACCACAATGAGATATCACCTCACACCATCAAGATCACTACTATAAAAAAACAAACAAACAGAAAATAGCAGCGTTTGCAAGGGTGTGGAGAAATTGAAACTTATGTGCACTGTTGGTGGGAATGTAAAATAGTATGGCTGCTATATAAAACAGTATGATTCCTCAAAAAAAAATTAAATACAGAATCACCACATGATCCAGCAATTCCACTTCTGGGTATACACGCAAAAGAATGAAAAGCAGGGTCTTGAAGAAATTTGTACATCCATGTTCTTAGTAGCATTATTCACAATAGCCAAAGGCAGGAGCAACTCAAGTGTTCATCGACAGATAAATAGGTACAAAAGAATATTATTCAACTATAAAAAGAAGGAAATTTTGACACATTTTACAACATGGATAAACCTTGAGAACGTTATCATTATGCTAAGTGAAATAAGCCAGTTACACATGAACACACACGAAACCCAAATATTGTATAATTACACTTATGTGAGCTACCTAGAGCGGTCAAATTCATAAAAACAGAAAGTAGAATAGTTACCATGGGCTGAGAGGAGGAGAGAAGGGGAAGTTGTTAGTAACAAGTTTCAATTTTGCAAGATGAAAAGAGTTTTGGAGATTGATTGGTACATTTAAAAATGGTTACGGTAGTAAATTGGTTAAGATAGTAAATCTTACGTTGCTCATTTGTTTCCTTCCTTCCTCCCTTTGTTTTCTTCCTTTGTTTCTTTCTTTCAATTTAGGTATAATTGACATATAACATTATATTAGTTTCAGGTGTACTCATAATAATTTGATATTTGTGTAATATACTGTTAAATGATCACCATAGTAAGTCTAGTTAACATCCATTATCATACATAGTTACAGAATTTTTTATCTTGTAATGAGAACTTTTAAGATTTAATTTCTTAGCAACTTTCAAATATGCAATACAGTTTTATTAACTATAGTCACCATGCTGTACATTCTGTCCCCAAGACTTATTTTATAATTGGAAGATCGTACCTTTTGACTCCATTAACCCATTTTGCTCATCCCCCAACCCCTGCCTCTGGCAAGCACTAATCTTTTCTCTGTATCTATGAACTTGGTTGTTTTCTGTTTGTTTCTTAGATTCCACTTATAAGTGAGATCATATGGTATTTCTTTTTCTGTGTCTGATTTATTTCACTTAGCATAATGCCCTCAAGGTCCACCCATGTTGTCACAATTGGCAAGATTTCATTCTTTTTTTTATAGGTGAATAGTATTCCATTTTCTTTATCACTCATAAGCTAATAGACACTTAGGTTGTTTCCATAGCTCAGGTATTGTAAATAATGCTGCAGTGAATATGGTGGTGTAGATATCTTTTCGAGTTAGTGTTTGCTGATTTGTTCTTACACGTTGTCTACTTTATCCATTAGAGCTCTTAGCATATTCATCTTAGTTGTTTTAAATTCCAGTCCCAATAATATCAACATCCTTGCTATGTTGGGTTATGATGCTGGCTCTGTCTCTTCTAATCGTCTTTTATCTTTTGGTATGCCTTATAATTTTTCCCCTGATAGCCAGAGATGATGTACTGTGTAAAAAGAATTGCTGTAAATAGGCCTTTAGTAATGTGGTGGTAAGATGTAGGGGTGGGGGGCGTTCTATAGTCCTGTGATTAGATCTTGATCTTTTAGGAAGCCTGTGCCTCTGATTATGAACTTCACAAGTGTTTCTTAGTCTTTTTTTCTCCCCCCTCAGGTGGGATGGAATGGCTAGAGTGAGCCAGAGTCGAGCATTTCTCTTTCCCAAATCTGTTAGGCTCTTATAAAACCCCAGCAAGTTAGGCTCTAGTTAATTAATTTTCCTTCAGGACAGGCCTTGTTAAGAAGAACGGAGTGCTCTGGCATCTTTTTCCCCTTTCCCGGCCAGAAGTGTGAGGGAATTTTTCTGATATTTATTGTAGGATGCTAGTCAAGCCCTTGGCGATGAATCTCACAATGTTTTGGGGACCTCCTTATGACTGGATCCCCCTGGAATTTTTAAGTTTCAGAGTTGTCTACACTGATTCTCCAGCAATGAATCAGTCATAGTTCAGGTTTTCCTACCCTGACACTAGTGCCTGCGGCGTTTTCTGTCATCAGACTCTCTGCTCTGGTAAGTCACGACTCAGTGTATTTGCTTTTCTCTCCAGTCTTAGAGACAGAGGTTTGCCCTGTGTCCTTCCCTCTCTTCTGGATCCAAGAAGAGCTGATTTTTCGGTCTGTTCAGCTTTTACCTTGTTAGGTTGGTGTGGCTGCTTCCCAGCTTCTTACATGTGGAACTGGAAGAAGATTCTATGCCCAAGACTGTAGAAAACCACACTATTCAGTTCTACCTGCTGTCAACTATGCCGTTGTGTGATTATGTTTTTGTTTTCATAAGAGCTTCGAAGAATCTACGTTGTATGAATGTTAAAATGTGACATCATATTGATAGTAAATGTTGGTAATTTTTCTCTTTAATATTGGTTTCTCTAATGATCCCATGTCACTTTAAAATTCTTTTACAAGCTTGAAGTATACTCTATTTGATGTTTAAAATATAAAGATCGTTTTAAACTGAATAAAAATAAAGAAGAATGTGATACTGGCAAAGGATAGACATAAAAATCAATGGATTTGAATTGAGAGTCAATAAATAAACACATACATTTATGGTCAAATTGATTTCCTACAAGGATGCCAAGACAATTCAACGGGTTAAAAATAGTTTTTCCAACAAATAGTGTCAATTTGGTATCTACATACAAAACAAATAAGTTGCACCCCATCTCACATCATATATAAAAATTAGCTCAAAATGGATCAAAGACATAAATGCAAGAGCTAAAACTATACAACTCATAGAATAAAATATAATAGTAAGTCTTCGTGATCTTGGATTAAATAATGGTTTCTTTGATAAAACACCAAAAGCACAAGCAAGTAAAGAAAAATAAATAGATAAATTGGAATAAATCAAAATAAAAAAAAAAAACTTCTGTGTTTCAAAGGACACTATTAAGAAAGTGACAATATAACACACAAAATAAAAGAAAATATTTGCAAAGTGTCTGGTATCTAGAATATAGAAAGAAGTCTTACAACTCAAGAAAATAAGTAACAAACGATCCAATTGAAAAGTATGCAAAACTCTTGAATAGACATGTTTCCAAAGAAATTATACAAGTGGCCAAGAAGCACATGAAAAGATGCTCTACACCATTAGGCATTAGGGAAACGTAAATCAAAACTGCAGTGAGATAGCACTCCACACCCATTAAGATGAGTACAATAATTTAAAAAAATGGAAAATAACTAACATTGGCAAGGATGTGGAGAAATTAGAATGCTTTTACATTGTTGACGGGAATGTGAAATGGTGCAGCCTCTTTGGAAAACAGTTTGGCGGTTCCTCAAAAAGTCAAAAATAGAGTTACCATTTGACCCAGATAATTGGAAATACATGTCCACACAAGAACTTATAAACAAATGTTATAGCAACATTATTCATAGTAGCCCTAAAGTGAAAACAACCCAAATCTCACCAAAGAATGAATGGATAAACAAATGTGGCAAATCCGTACAATGGAATATTACTCAGCCATAAAAAGGAATGAAGTACTGATTCATGCTATAGAACGATGAACCTTGACAATATTATTCTATGTGAAAGGAGCCAGTCACAAAAGACCACATAGTGTATGATTCTACTTATATGAAATGCCAAGAATAAGCAAAACTATAGAGACAGAAAGTAGATTTGTGGTTATCAGGAGTTAGGGGGAGGGCTTTGATGGTGAGGGAATGGAGAGTGACTGTTAATAGGTATGGGATTTCTTTTTGGGGTGATGAAAATATTCTTGAATTCAATTGTACAACTTTGTGAATATACTAAAAGCCATTGAATTGTATACTCAAAGAAGGTGAATTTTATGCTGTTTGAATTATATTTCTATAAAAATTAAGAATAAAGAAGAATATATGAGAATCACCATTTTGGACAATGGTTTTATAAAATATAGATATAAAACTTCTGGTTTCATATGTTCCAAAATAGTTATTTGTAGAACACTTTCTCTAAAATATATTTTGATTAAATTATAAGTCATTCTCCAAAACCCTAAAAAGCATAAAAAAATTATCTGATCTTTAAAACATTATGAACTTCGCAATAATTCAAAAGTTTAGCTCATATAAAAATCTAGTGTTAAATTTCATATGTAAGAGAAAAAATGATTAAATTTACATCCCAATGCAAAATTTATTTTTAAAAATCATTCTGAGAATTATTCTAATTTTATTTTGTTTTTTAAAAACAAAAGATAAGTATGTGCATTTATAAATTGCAGGTGAGTATAAGTGAAGACCAGTTTACAACATAAACCAGGATGTTATGGGTCTACTGTAGGATTATATCATAATATGTAATTTTTTCATTTGTTTCAATAAAATTACTTAGGTTGTGTCACCCAGACATTAACAATCATAATCTAGTTTGTAAAAAAATGGTGTGAACACTTAATAAATCAACTAATATAAGAGAAAGTTTGCAGCATTTTGATATTTGTGAAGTAATCGCTTATGAATGAACACTAGCAAATTAAATTTTAATAATATGAATATGTATGATAACAGAGAACTTTTATTAACCTGGTCATATAGGTTTTAACAAAATCTTGATGGACATCTATATATATATTTTAACTGTATACAAACTGAAAGTTATGTAAAAGATGGTACTTGTGATTTTTAAAAATGTATCTGATAGAGACGAAATTCACGTTACATAGAGAGATGTAACTTAAAATAGGGTTGATTTGATTATTCTTCCATTCATTACATGCAAAATTATGCTAACGATCTTTACAAATATATAATTTTCCTCATTTGTCACTCTCCTTCACCTTTACTCTTCTTTGCTTTCATTCATTATGAACTTACTACCAAGAGGCACTAGGATGTTTACATTCTTCCACAATCATAAAGTCCCTTTCAAAAATAACCAGTATTTATACTTAGTCATCTTTAAAGGCCTTGCTACTGAAGAAAAGCAATGCAGCACTTGTTTTATGTACTTTCTTTATTTCAGTCTCTAAATGAGCCTCTAGACAGTTTTCAGTGTTTATGGGGAAGAAAAGACAGGCTGATAAATACTTTGCTGACTTTGACTATAGTTTAAGATAAGGTATGCAAGTAAACAAGATGACTGCAACTACTGTAGGTGAGATAGATGGTGATAAGGAACTGGGCAGGTTGGCACAGGCGCAAACATGAATTTATTCCAGGGATTGTGTAAATGAGCCTCTAGACAGTTTTCAGTGTTTATGGGGAAGAAAAGACAGGCTGATAAATACTTTGCTGACTTTGACTATAGTTTAAGATAAGGTATGCAAGTAAACAAGATGACTGCAACTACTGTAGGTGAGATAGATGGTGATAAGGAACTGGGCAGGTTGGCACAGGCGCAAACATGAATTTATTCCAGGGATTGTGTGTAGTAATCTGCACTCTTTTTTTTTTTTTTTACTTTTGATATGAGAAGTGAAAGCAACCTGACAGTCTTGGAGATCTTGCCTGGTGGCCTTAGGTTTGGGGGAAATATTCCTTCATGGAAGTGAGCTGCCAGGTAGCTAACATGCAGGAAAAAGATAATGATGGATCATGTTGGGCAACATTTCATTCTTGTACTTTATGTGAAAATAGATTTGGTAAAAATATCAAATAAATAAAAATTAGATGATGAAAAGAAAAAAATAGATTTGGTTATGTGTCAAGAGCAGAATTTCATTCTGGGTATTCTATTTTAATTTATTTAAATTTATTGAAGTGTCAAATGTCTTTGTAACTTGCATGGCAGGCCCTTTACTTTTTTATCACACCTGATGTATGTTTGACTATTCTTTTTAAATACTTATAATGATACATTCAAAATTCAAATTCTGTAAATAAAAATAAATACATATAAAGAACTCCATCAACCTATTCGCAGCGACTTTTCTATAATCAGACTCAATTGTTCAAAAAGTCATGATTATCATCCAGAGGATTTTATGTATCAATTGGAAACTTGCTATTAAATGTTTTAAAATAATTTTCTTTTAGTAGACTGTGACCAGTGATCCAAGGCCTGTTGGCAGTGTTTAGATCATTTAACTTAATCCATAACAATGCTTATATAGCTAAGAACAGAAATAAACTTCACCTCGCGTCATCCAGTCACTGTGAAAAACAGCACATATAAGGCAATTGAGCATTGAGTTAAAGATTCGTTTTGCTAATGTCGAGAGTGACACAGCAAGAGCCTTAACCTCACCACATTAGATGATGGACTCTGTATCCTGGTCTATAACATGTTCCATCTCCTTCAACAAACAAACTAAAACCATTGCCATGTAGAGGATTTCTAGCAGCTTTACATTTAGAAATAAAGAGGAAGTAGAAGGACCAGATTCTTTTCTTCCTGACATTACTTAGCATTTTCTTTACAGCTTTTTCCTTCTTTCATTCTTTTTCACATATTGTTCTTTTGTCTCCTTTTTTCTTCTTTCAGTTGCCTTAGATCTTCTGTATGCTTTTTAGTTTGCGCATTTAATTCTTTTTGCATTTCTAAAGGAGCAGCTGCTAAAGTTTTTTTTTATTGTTTAAACACGTCAGGTTTCATAGCTGCAACATCCCCACTCTTCTCCCAGGTACACCTGGAATCATTTCTCAAATAAACCACCTGTATAGATCTTTGTCTCAGGATGTACTTCTGGAATAACGTAAACTCAGACACCTGTCAACTTGTCTGCTGCTCCTCACCTGCTCTGGGCTCTTCTCGTTTGGTTTTGAATAATACTGATCCCTGAAGCAGGTTTAGGAAGTTCTTCATTGTAAACCTTCAGTAGAATCTGGTCAGTAGTGAGGAGAGCGGGTTGGATATTATGCCTTTTGTCTTGCGACTCCACTCTCTTGGGATACACATGGAGTGAGATCTCACTACATAAGCTTTCAGAAGTGCCTCACGTGAATGCTCACTCAGACTTAATTTTCATTTTTTCTTCTGTCTCATCCTTGAAGTCTTTCTTCTTTGACCACTGCATTTCTTACAAAAGCCCTTGCACTTCCACTTTCTGAGATTTTATTTTTTTACCCCCCGTAGAAAATATCAATACTCTTCTAGGACCAGAGTTCACATCTCTCACCCAGCATAAAGCAGACAGCCTAATGACATGCAGTGGAAACTTGAAGCTGTCTAAATGGCTAGATACAAGATGATAACTGGGACTTTATCTTTTCTATAAGAGGAAAATTGTGCATGCGCATGTGTGTGTGAGGAGGAGATGAGGGTGAAAAACTATGTCAGTTACTGCTTTTTTCCTAAAGGATCTGGAATTTAACTGCACTAATGGTGACATGGTAAGGAAGACTCACAGGAACCAAAATGACAATGTTTATAAAGCTGTGGTATATTGCAGGAAAAAGATCCAATACAGCACCAGCACAGTCCAAGTCTGCTTCATAACAAGGGTTCTGAAGAAGCCAGGCCCGAGGTTCGGATGTCTTCTCTTGGTAAGGGCCACACATATGTGCTTCTTCTCTAGGACCAGGACCCACTGACAGGTGCATGGAACACCTTGAAACCAGGGACCCTAAATTGGAGTCTCAGCTGGGGTTTCTTACACTTTGCTGGTCATAAAGATATATTCTTGCTACATAATTGGCCCCAACAGCCCAGCTCTCTGAGGTCTCATAGAGACCAGGTGCAAATCATCAATCTCACAGTTATTGACAAACAATGCTGAAAGCTGGAACAAACTGGGCCAAAATTCCTAAGATCCATGGTTACAAAGCAATACTCTTAATCAGCACATTTCATGTCTTGATCAGAGGCTCAGTGCCTTGCAGGTAATTTAGCAAAACAACGCAGGTCTATTCCAGGTCTTCTGGAATTAGCACTCACAGCACAGTTCAGCTCTTTTACCATGATCAAGGTCTTTTTAAGGTATAATGATACCTCTTGATTTGACAGCAATTACTTGCCTTAAAGCATCACGTAAGAACATAGGCAATCAAAATGCACCAAATTCCAAATCTCTGTAATAACTAATAAGGGGTTGGTATGAATTTAAGTAGATAGCTGAACGACCTGATAATATTAGTACAGAATAGCACAAACTTTCTTATATTTTGGATTAACCTTGTAATTCTTTTGTCTCCCTGACTTAATGGCTGTCTGCACTTTAAGGTATACATCTATTGAGAGAACGAAAATACTAATTATCATTCATCAAATCTAAATCTTCTTCAAACCAATTCTTGTCCATAGGGATAACATCATGAGGGGGTTTTAGTTTGATCTCACAATACATTTGATCAACCACCTCAGTAATATCATAAATTTTATTAGCTTCTACAATTTTAAATTTATTTCTGATTTCTGTATTATACCATACTGTAGAATCATGGATACATGGTACAGTATAAGTCAAGTATAATTAGATATTATTATTATGTCCTTCCAAACAAAATCTACCTTTCTCATAGGAATATAGGTTAGAGACCCTGTCTCTATTATTTCAGGATTCCAAACCTCTTAAAAACACAGCCAAATTCCTTTTCTCTGGTTACATGATTTGATACGTAGTGTTTCCCAGTGAGACCTGTCTCACAATTGGGTCCATCCAGTCTCCATGGGGAGCAGTCCTCTAGTCCTGTTTAAAGTTTATCCAATATCCATGAATTATAAGAAAGGAACAGTTAGCACTCAGTTGTGGCACTAAAGTTGTTAAAGAGCACATCAGTGGTTTGAATTCTCCAGTTACAAATTTCCATAGACTGTGTAGCCTGTACGGCTCCCATGCTGTGAGAATCCCTGGCTGTTGGACCTGGGATGGCTCAGATTCCATTTGAATTAAGATATCCAGGAACCCAGCTGTGTTGATATGCAAGCTCAGTCCCATCTCTGATTCTGGGCATGTTGCCTTAGTGTCTACTCAAACTGCAAGGCCACTTTCCCAGTGCTGTGTTGCTATTCCAGTTGTCATCTGTGTCTTTCCTCCTGGAGGAGGATGCCTTGGAGGTTCCCCATTTGCTCCAGGAATCTCTTTTTTTCCTTCCAAAATATCTTTCCTCATTAAAAGTGAATTCTTCCTCATTAATTACTCCTAGCCCAGCTCCTCATTATCCCAAGGCTCTCTTTTTTTAAAGCAGGCAAAAGCTGTTTGATATACCAGATCTGTTGTATATTGAATAATAACTTCATTCTTACAATTAGGAAATAAACTTGAGACCCAACCATGATGACTCTCTGAGGCTAAGTTCTTGCGAGTAGTCCTCACTGCTAAATAGGCTTTGTTTTGGCTATGCCTGGTGCTTCCCATAGCTATCCATGTAGAAGTTCTGGCTTTTCATTCTCAGGAATGTGGGCACGGAAAGTTAAGACTAAATTATTTTCTTTTGTCAATGATCCAAGTGTCCCAATTGTCTCTCCACCTCTTTATAGCTTTCCAACTATAATAACAGGGCAAAGAGTTGTTTTTACACATAATATTTTGATAGATGGTATATGCAGAAGATGAACTTCTACTGTTGTATCCCAGTACCTTAAACCTTCATCATTAAAATTAATGACCATGCAATTGTTTATTTAGATTATGATTGATCAGTGTTCTCTGAAAACTGGATATATATTCCCAGAGTTTTCTTCTTAACTTGAGTCTTCAATAATAGCTCTATCCTGTGACATGGGAATTAAAAGACACAGCCACATTAGTATTGTTCCATATAGTTGTACTCAGAGTTTCCATCTGTTCATCCATTTTGAGGAAACAGACCACTCTCAGAAGTATATTATATTCATTGGGTTGGCTGTTGTCCTGCTTGCTCCTTGGTTATTCAGAAGAGATGATTTCGGCAACCAGAGTTCTTCACCCAGTGGGATTCCAAATCAAAGCTAAGAGAGAATAATGTTTTCTTGCTCTATGCTTATCTTAAGGCACTAAAATTATATTAGATTTTCCATTTTGTATCACCTATTTATTAGCTACCCTTCCCTCAGCAATAATTTCACCTTTCTTTCATTTATCATTAATTTAAATCCAAACCTTTCTCTCTAATGTAGGTTCCTCTGGCTGAGTCACTGGGCTGATCTACGTTGCTGGTAACAAGTTGAGATATTCCGGGGTTTTGTCCAGTCCCAATCAATGGGGTTATCTCTTTCACAAGGCAAAAATATTTGTAACTGTCAGCCCCAATTTAGCAAGGTACAGGGAATAGATACTTCTTCCTATCATCTCTTTGGAACTTTTGCATTACGTTCAAAATCGTGTGTGTGTGTGTGTGTGTGTGTGTGTGTGTGTGTGTGTGTGTGTTTGCGTGTAACCTTGTTTTAGAAAAATCACACACATGCCACAGGAGCAGTGTGGCAGGGTTTGTAACAGGGTTTATAATACTTTGT
>NW_006442107.1:22636584-22657527 GCF_000325575.1 Pteropus alecto | reverse complement strand
TGTGTGTGTGTGTGTGTGTGTATGTGCGCGCGCACACGCGCAACCTTGTTTTAGAAAAATAACAAAGAGTAGGACCCTGAATGATATCTCTGGTTTTAGCAACTATGAGATCCACCATTGAAAAAGAAAAAGAAAATTAGGGTGAAGTAAGGAAGACTTGTATGTAAATTACATCCCTTATGACTTTCGCTCTGATTCTACCACAAACACATAATTGTCTATCTAATGGAAACCCTTTTTGAGTCCCCCTCTGCAGCACAGAGCCCTGTCTAGTGTTCCCAGACTCTCGGCCCCATCTTCCCATCTCAGAAAACCTACTGGGATACTACTGGTTGTCCCCTCCTGCTCTGTGCCCTGGAAACTCAGGACAGTAAGCTGGGGCAACTGCATGGCTCACTGAATTTTCTTCTCTTCTCTCATCTGGACAATGGCTAATGTCCAGTGCTTTGAAAACGATTGTTTCATGTATGTTGTCCAATTTTTTTGTTGTTTCAGGTAGGATGGTAAATTTAGCTCCTGCTATTTCATCATGATCAGAAGAGGATGTTTAACTGGATCTATATTAGTTTTAAAAATGAATCTCATTTGATCCCTATTTCTTACCTGTAGAATGTACCAAATATATAATATTGCTCTACTATTAGAAGATGGATGAATCAATATTAAAATGTTTAAGATAAAAAGTTCACTGTCTTTTGGAAGTTTTTTTTTTTTTAGCATCAGTTAAAGGGAAACTGTTACCACAGATAAACTTGCTCATCAAGAATCAGGAAGTACTGATATCAGCCTTAGATTGAAAAATGTTGCTATGAGTAGAAGACATATTTTAGGTTTATGATTGGAAACATAATTGTCAGAATTGTCTTTTTGGATTAATTTGCTATACTGAGCTTCATCATTTGATGTGATGTCAGCTACTAATAGCACAATTGCTTTATCACTAAGCACTCGCATTACTTTAGCATTTTTAATGGGCTTACTAGCTTTTGCTATAATGCTAGGAAATGCCATCGTCATTTTAGCTTTTGTGGTAGACAAAAACCTTAGACATCGAAGTAATTATTTTTTCCTTAATTTGGCCATTGCTGACTTCTTTGTTGGTAAGTTACATCTCTTTATTTAAGATAATCTTTTCCAATTATAATTTATTTCTAAAACCTTAACTTTTGTTATTTCAAGGGACTATGTGAAATTGGGAATGGTTAAAAACAAAAAGTTTAGGGATTAAAGTTTAGGGGAGGCTATATAGCACTTTAGGAGAATATTATATATATTTACATATATACATATATGTATGTGTGTGTGTAAATAAGGTTTGTAAGAACATTTTCATCTGAAAACAGTTTATTTTCTTTTTATAAAATAAAACAAGTTCAGAATATCTCCAAAATTATTTACGCTAAGAGTTGTTTGTTTCTGAAGCTATTTCCTTGTATGTTTAGGTTTATAAGTATTCTTTAAGTAAGTATAGTTTCCTTAGTACTGCAGTATTGGAGTAATAGGAAATAACGTGTATGCTGGTAATCAGCACAATCAGAAAATGGGATATTCAGATTAATTAAGTAGTATGGCTAGTAGTAAAAATACTATTTTATATGGTATAGAATATTATGAAATATACTAATACTAAACTACCTTGCATATAATATGGTATCATAGCATTTTAAGAGATCATAGAAATCAAATTAATCTTTCTTTGAAAACATGTACTTCATAACTTTTACTGCTTGATGATCATTGGTTTTTAACAATGCTTATCATAATAAGTGAATGTGCAGAAGTGTCAGCTGATGATATTGTTTTATAGGAGCTTCTAGCATAATTTAATCTGTCATTGTCTGTAGCTACATAAATGCTTGCAATTATATTAAAATAAAACAAAACTCATGAAATACTTAGTTTATTGCCTGGAATACAGTGTGTATCTTCCTAAGTGTGGGCTCCAGGCTGGCTGGTGTGCAAAGGCTGTGTAGACACAGTAGGGGATGAAGTCAGAGTAGTAGGAATCTATAAAGTGAAGGCCCTTAAATAATAGTATGAGTCTGGGCTGGAATTTATTCAGCAGGCAATGTGGAGATTAAAAAATTTTTAAAGCAAGTGAGTGATTGGATAGATCAAAGCTTTACATTGGAGGCATCAGAAGAGATGTAGGTGGGAGAAGCTGGAGCAAGGGTGGGGGTGGAAAAGAAGTTCATGCGGCAGAGCTGCAAGGGTGGGCTTGAGCAGGAGAAAGAGAAAGAGGAGTTAGAGATGGAGTTCTGGGGACTAAGAAAAATATAAAACTCTTAATAGAAAAAGGGAACATTTTGGGAGGGCACTTTATGCTTTCAGTGTCATGTCAATAAAACTTATGGAAGAAATTTCTAGCTAAAGAGATTGATTTAGGAGTCATATAGAAATGACAAAGTCACAAATAAAGGTGACCAATTTTTTTTTTAATATTTCTGTATTCTAACCAATATAGAAATATTAAAAAAATGCAACAATTTCCCCATTTCTTTCCTCAATTCTGCCTCTTCAGGTAACCAACATTAAGAACTTGATGCAAATTCTTCCTTATCATTCTCTATGCTCACATAAGCATGTACAAATATACAAATGTATTTATGTAAACATAAAGAATATTTTGCTATGAATATATGTATCACTTCCCTCCTTCTTCATAGAACTGTATAACTTTTAGATGATACCAAGTACTTACAGTTGATTGTGTGTTTTGATTAACCCCAAAGGAATAAGGCCCTGAATACTTGATGGTAGGGAGGGGTGGGGTAAAACTGTACCCAACCGAGAGCCTGAGGCCTATCGCTTTTGAACAAGATAATTCCAGATAAGAACAAAGTGTCTCCATGTATGGCCCAAGGTCATCATCATGACAGCCCCACCATCATGGGCTTGAGAACCACAACATAAAGATGTGGTTTGCCTTTGAGAAATAGCCCTGCATATGTAGTTATACACCAGACCTGGTGATCCCTCTCCATCACCAGGCGGGTGGGAAAAAAGATGGCTCTGCTGCTGATAAGAGCAGTCAGACATGGATCAGTTTCTATTAGTCTACCAGTCTCATCTTTCACATAATCCCTGTACCCTGCCAGCTTCCGTCAGAGGTCCACTTATTGAACACAATACAGGCATTCCCCAGGGATATTGTGGGTTTGGTTCTAGACCACCACAATAGAGCAAATATTGCAATAAACCAAGTCACACAAAGTTTTTGGTTTCTCAATGCATATAAAAGTTATGTTTACGCTATACTTGTAGTCTACTAACTGTGCAATAGCATTATGTCTGAAAAACAATGTACGTACCTTAATTAAAAAATATTTTATTGTTAAAAAGTGCTAACCATCATCTGAGCCTTCAGTGAGTTGTAATCTTTCTGAGGGTGCAGGGTCTTGCCTCATTGTTAATGAAAACGCAGTTATTGCTGAAGCACAGTGAAGCAAGATATGCCAGTAGTCACATGATAACGTAAGAATTAGGACAGCTTCTGAGAGCTTGTGGTAACAAAATTTGAGTTTTATGTCAACACTCTTCTTTCTCCTTTGTCATGTGTGTGCCTTTCAGCTCTGAGCCTGGAGGACCTCATGGCGGCAGTAGTGGACCAGAACTGAGTTCATGAGAAGTGTTCTGTAGCTTTAAGCCAGCAATTCTTAATATTTGGGGTCATGAGACCTAGAGCTCCACAACCATGTGGTGATGGCAGGGCAGATTAGAGCGTCACATGGGCTCAGTATTGTGGGCTTTCTAGCAGAATGCCCTCTTCTCATGTGTTTCAGAACTGGCCTCCTGTAGAGAATCTAAATTTGTGGCACCTGAGTAGCATTCCAGCCTGAAACTGAGTGTTGGGAAGCAAAGATTTATTGAGGAAAAAGTTCAGTACCAAGTACAATGATATATATAAATCTCATCTGTACACTATTCTAGGGAAAAATATACTCTCTATATTATATCGATATCTATAAAATTGGTATCTCGTGACTGATGTTTTCATCTATTTCTTTATATCTACAATTGGCCTTAATGGCCTACATGACCTTGTGATAGATGGTCCAGACAGGGTCTTCAAGGGCCAAAGTGGTTGCTGCTGACAGAATCTGAACCGTATTTTCAGGAGGCAAAGTTTATCTTTAGTACCTTCATGCTCAGTTTATGACTCTTTCTGAGTTAGTCAGCTCAGGCTGCCACAACAAAATACCACGGTTTGGACTTATACAATAGCAATTTACTTTATCATGGTTCTGGAGGCTGGGAAGTCACAGATCCAGGTGCCAGCTGATTTGGTTCCTGGTGAGAGCTTTCCTCCTGTTTTGTAGATGGCTGCTTTCTTGATGGATCCTCTGAGTGTACATGGAGAGAGAGCCAGCAAGCAAGCTCTCTGGTGTTTCTTATTATAAGGACAGTAATCTTGTTGGGTTAGGGTTTCACCTTTATGACCTCATTTAACTTTAATTACCTCCATATAGGCCCTATCTCCAAATATAGCCACCCTGGGGGTTAGGGCTTCAACATGTAAATTTTGTGGGGGACACAAACAATCAGTCCATAGCATCCACTATGCACTCACTGTTATGCACACAGTATTCTGTTGGCCCCAAGAATTCACTGGGTCTTTTAGCTCCTCCCACCTTTTTTTGATTGTTATTTTCTCATGGACAATGTAGCTTCTTAGCTGGCTTCAGAAAGAAGGGGCAATACCAGATTGGTGGCAATTTTCAAGCAAACTAGACTTCCCGATTTTTATCTATTTTCTCGTCAAATACCAGTTTATTGTGAACTAGGAACTCTTGAAAGTGCTGGGGATATAGCAGTGAAAATACAGGCAAAAATCCCTTCTCTCATGGTGCTTCTATTTCTACCGGGGGCGGCGGGGAGAGGAGTGGGGTTGGCGGGGAGACAGACAATAAACAATATAAACTAATACAATTACATAGCATTTTAGAGGGTGATGATTGCTATTGAAGGTGGAGGTTGCAATTTAAACTTCAGGAGTAGGGTTCACTGATCAAGACACATTTGAGCAAACAGAAAGAGCACTCTGGAGGAAAAGCATTTTATGCCCAGGAAAGTGCAAGTGTCTGAGACAGTGGGTGTGCCGTGTATTTGAGGCCAGGAGGGCTGGAGTGGAGTGAGTGAGGAGTAGAGGGAGTAGCAAGACGTGAGACCAGAGGGGTCAGGGGCAGCCAGGGTGGATAAGTCGGTCTTATGAGGCTTTTCTTTTCATCCTCTTTCTGTTTTTTTCTGTCCTCTCCCTGTTTCTTCACTTCCTTCCCCATCTTCACCACCATCTTCATCTCTACGGTATCTTATCTCATTTTTGTATGTAAACCTAAGTACAGGATATGAAATCTGCATTTCTTTCCACTGGTTTTTAAACCACACCATTAATCCTTCCCTTTCGTTTTCTTTTACCTTTACTATTGCTCTTTATAATGGGTTAACTTGGTTCTGAAATAAAAAACTAGAATTCCCACAAATGCCTGATAAGATATAAAGATATTCAACAAAATAAGATTTCTCCTGAGCTTCCACTTAGTAGATTGTTTTCAGTGAGTAGTGCCACCTGTCTGAAATGTTAATGCAATTAAGAACCCTCACAAAGCTGAAGGAAAGGGAACTCAGTATAGTCATTTTTCAGTTAAGCAGGTTTGATGCCGAGTGGCATCACTTACGTATTTGTTCATTCAGGGAAGGGTTACTGTAAAATCAGGAGTTCTAAAATCTCATTGCCTGGTTTCATATCCGATCTTTCACTTGCTAGCTGGGTGGACCTTGAGCTAATTATGTGTCCTTTTTTGAGCTTCAGGGTCTTCATTGGTTAACTCAGTATGGTCCCTACCTCACAAAGTTTCTGTGAAGGTTGAATGAGATGATATCTGTAACTCACATAACACAATGTCTGGCATGTGGTAATTACACAATACATGTTAATGGTTACTAATCTATTTAAGCCATTTTGGTCAACTCTAGATGTGAAAAAATACAAAAATTGAATTACATCATGGTCCCAATCCTCAGGAGAAACAAGTTAAAAAAGATGACGATATATAATAGAATGTTTTTGTACATGAAAGAGGAGGAGAGGAGTCACGTGCCAGGAAAGTGCAGGTGGCAGAGGAGTCACTTCTGCCAAGGAAGTTCCAAGAAAGATAATGAGAAGGAAGTCATTTTTTGAACTGGGTGAAGAATGAAAAGAAAGTAAGTAGACTTTTCAGTAGAAGACAGAAGGACATTCTAGGAGGAAAGAATGCTGTTGGCAAAGGCGAAGAAATGTGAAAATGTGGGATGTGTTTGAAGGAAGGATGGCCCATCCTGTTTGGGTTGGATCATGAACATAAGATGATTTGTGCTGTTTGTGGCTGGAAATATATGTCAGGACCTGAACTTAATTTGGAAAGTAATAAGGAGCCATTGAAGGTACGATGTGCATGAGAGCTATTATAAAAATGGTAAAGAATGTGTAGGAAATCAGTCCTGAGTTTGTTGATGAAATTCTATGAATTCGTAAATTATAATCAAGCCATTTTTTTGTAAATTCAGATGCATCATTATGTTGTTACTTTTGCCTTTTTGTTTTCATTGATATGTGCTATTTTCTTACCCTTATTTTTTCCCTGTACAGGTGTGATCTCCATTCCTTTGTATATCCCTCACACGCTGTTTAGTTGGCATTTTGAAAATAAACTCTGTGCATTTTGGCTCGTTACTGACTATCTTTTGTGTACAGCATCTGTGTATAACATCGTACTCATCAGCTACGATAGATACCAGTCAGTCTCGAATGCTGTAAGTCAAACCATTAATTTATCTTCCTTAGAAGAGTATATACTTGTACATTTGGGGGCCCTAAGCAAAAATTTTTTAAGTCTAATTTTTTGTTTAATTGACAAACCTTAGAGGAGCCTGATTATTCTTTTGTTATCTGGCATTAAGTTCTCACTGGCCCTTAGTGAACATTTTCTGCATCTAACTTGGGTAAGTCAACCCACTTTGTGCTACTAAAATGAGAAGGCATCAAAGAAAATCCAAAGCAAGTTGTCAGAAGTGGTATGCTGAGTCTATAGTAGGTTGGATATACATGAAGTTCACAGTAGGTTTATCAATTTTACTCCTTAGACAAACTGAGACTTAAATATTTATCTCAGGATGGGACTTGGTGGGCATATAGAAAGACTCTCAGACATATGAATGTCATGAGAAAACCAATTTCAAAGCAAAAGGCAACATACAGGGAAGCTATAGGTATAAAGTAGAACCAACCAGAAAAGTCAAGTCCCAATGACAGTTTAAGACACATGCCAAAAAAGCCTGAATTTACCCTAAGATTTGGAATTGTGTCATTAACAAGTTAGTGATGAGTCTTAAGCAAGCTAAATTTATCAGCAATGGAACAAAGGAGGAAACAACAACAACAACAACTATCCTTGAGGCAATCAAGGATAAGGAGTGAAAGGAGGCCGTGGAAATATGGGGCAGGGATCTGAAATCTTTGAGGCCTAAATGGAAAACTTCCTTCACACCTGAGTTCCATGGGCCTAAAACTTTGGGGGTCTATTGTGTGACAAGGATTTTGCTAAGTGCTGGGATAAAGAAATGAATCCATAGAGTCTCTATTTTTGAGGCACATAATAGTCTAATGTAGAGATGGGTTTATAAACAAATGAGTTCAGTACAATGAGCTAAATATGGTGCTGGAGACTTTGAGAGGACAGTGACACCTCTGGCTAGGAAGATCTGTGCAAGCAGACAGGATTGGGAAGGTATATCGGACAGGTGAGGATAAACTGCTGTAACAGAGATGCCAAAATGCTGAGGCTCAAATAGGATAGAAGTATATTTTCTCCCACAGAAGAGTCCAGGAATGATGGGACGTTCTGCTCTGGGAACTCAACCAGGGACCCAGGCTAGTGGAGCAGCTCTGCAGCCTCTAGGGAAAGGATCAGCAAACTTTCTATAAAGGGAATTATGGTCTCTGCTGCAACTGCTCAAATCTGCTGTTATAGCACTAAAACAGCCATAGGTAACATGTAAAAAAAGGTGGAGGGACTTCACTGTGTTCCGATGAAACTATATCAATCCAAACAGGTGGTGGCTGCATTTGTTCTATGGACAGTAGTTTGCTGACCCCTGCTCTAGGTTATTGCCCTCCTCTGCATGGTCAAAGCCAGGTTGTTATGACTCTAGGTTCTAGAAAGGAAGGGCAAAGGGCAGAAGTCGAAGGCAAAGGATTTTCTTTTAACCAAGTAGTGTAGACTCACACAATCATTTCCACTCACATTTTTTTGGTGGAAGTTAATCACACGGTCCCAACTCACTGCAAGGAAAGTGAGGAAACATGGTCTCTAGCTGAGCTGCCATACGGCCAGAAAGAGGAGAAGGATGGAGTGGTGGGACAGTCAGACATTTGGCATTGGGTACTTCATTGGCACCAGAGTCCACTGCAGTTTGTACTAAACAGACTATGGAGAGAGTGCAGAGCAGTTTGGATGAGCATTTCAGATGTCTATAATCTCATATTTTTCAAATGGCAGGTTTTGACCCATTATTGAGTCATAAAGTCAGTTCAGCAGATTGTGACCACTTTTTTAAAATGAAAAAATACAGAAAGGAACAGTATAGAATATAATAAAAAAAATTTAGAGTATAAAATATCAGGGTACTTTGCACATAATAAGGGTAAGTATTGAATACTTTTGTCTGTATATTTGGTTAAGATAGAGAATGTATTTCTTACTTTAGGTCATAGTCAAAGTGTTTGAAAGGCAGTTTCAGAAAGCCATTTTTCCTTTCCTTTCTTTCTGGGTTAATATTTCTTTTTAATCTTTGTTGGGTGTTTCTAGGACTTACTTCACTGAATGTCCAAACTCTCGGGTCTACCTCAGGTTTGTGGAGGGTAATAGAGAGCTTGTCCACTTAGAAAAAAGTTCTTAGAAGTTACAGAGAGATGAGGATTGATGTGCAGAGGGAAAATAGGTTTTTTTTTTTTTTTTTTTTCTGGTCTTGCTCTGAGGAATTCTTCTGGCAATATAGGCTACAAACTTGGTGAAGGCCAGGTCAGCTGGATCCTGGGTCTCTAGTACATAGCGCAGAGTCAAGTGTGTAACAGGAGTGCCATACATGAGTGCATGAAGGCCTGAATGGGGTGCTCAGGTAGCATTTACACCTCTATTAGCTGAGTTCCAACACAGCTGTGTGAAACCAGAAGGAATCCTTCAAAGCCCACTGGGGCTTGTAGGAAGTGCTCAGGGGGAAGCTGGCCTCTTGCTGTAGCTGAAAGTAGAGAGGACAGTGTGATAGGGCACGGTGGGGCGTTGAGCCTGGGAAATGGAAATCTGACTAATTTTGAAAAGAAAGACTCAATGCAGAAAGTACATAAGATTATAGTGCTCTGACAAGTTTTCTGCAGGGGCAGATTCTGGAGCTGAAACAAGAGGGGGTGGGGGAAAGTAGAACAGTGTAGCTAAAGGAAATGGAAATTATAATGTATGCAGAATTAAGATAGTAAGAGGAGAGTATTTCCTTACCCGTAGATGAAAAAAGAAGATCGATGGCAAATCGAGACCAAAAAAATATTGATGCAGGGTAAGAGGCAGTATCCTGAATAACAGACATGATCTGTAGTAAGTGAGCACTGGGCAACTGACTGATTATAGGGAGGCCACTCCACTGTCCCGAGCCTGGGTTCAAGCAATGCTTGAACTGTCTGTATGTCAAAAATGCTGTGGAGATATGAAGAGATTGGTATCATCTTCACATTTCCCTTGGATGTCCATGATCCCATTTGACCTTATGGATAATAGAAAAGAGATGACTTTCTAGCATATTGCATCATATCATTACAAAGGCTGAACAGAGCAATTTAAAAAACTAAATGCAGTTTTGTGACCATTTAGGTATTGTTACCATCTTCATAATCATTAGATTTAGTGCAAGAAATGTATTAATTAGTGGCATGAGAAGCAGTAGGCAAAAAAGCCTATTGTACATGGGAGCTTATGGTCAGCACCATATGCATTTTAGTTTAGCCTCAGAAACACCAGTAATTTGGGGGGGAAAAAAACCCTCCACTTTTCTGCAGTTAAAAAAAATAATTCAGTTTAAAAACAAAAACAAAAAACAGGATATATCAAAATTTCAGGATATATCAAAGATCATGGGTCCTGTGATCCAAGAGCAATCCTCATTCACAGAACCTCATTTTCTCTTATAGAAGCCTTCCCTGTGACCGAGTGGATCTAGAATATTCTTCACCCTTAAAAAAGACTGGCACTCACCATAACATGTCTCTCAAAGCAGCTAGCCACTGTAGCTTTGACACTGTTTTTGTCATTTGGAAACATTTATAGAGAGAAATGATTTGGTAATCCTCGATAACACTGTAGTATCTCTCCACAGCTGGTTTAAATTTCTTTCTTGTGCATCTTCTTGGAAGTGATATGAGAGTTTTTCTTTCTCTTTTTGATCCCGCCTTAAGGCATCAGCATAAATCGCAGAGTTGAGTCCTCCTATATTAGAGCCAGGAAAGCCAGTTGCTTTTAAACCTTTTTGACTGTGACTACAGTGAGAAATACAATTTACAATGTGAGTCAGTTCATGCATTCCTCTCTATATACATATATCTATATCTCAGAGAAAAAGTTTCATCAAATAATACATACCCTAAAAAACAAAACAAAACAAAAACAAAAAACCCAACACACACCCTTATGGTGTGTGATACATTCTGACATTGACTATTCTGTTTTATTTTAAAAGAAATGCTGGTTATGACCCAGCTGGTAGATGGGGAAACACTGTGAAAGGGTGCACCTAGTGTCAGTTGTTTAACAGTTCAGATTTTGGCATGTTCTATAGTGTCAAGAGATTTAACCTCGAGGGTTATAGCCTTCGCCTTGAAAATCACTAAGAAAGTCTGTATCTTGGTCCTGGCCCACATCATGTTCCCAGGTCCAGTTAATGTCTTAACCTCTTGCACGTCCCTGAAACTCCTGAGGGCCTATGGTATGCTTTATGTAGTTGACATACGTTTATAATATTAAAAATGATTTATTTGGCCTCTTTTAGGTAACTTACAGAGCTCAACACACTGGGATCTGGAAGATTGTGGTTCTGATGGTGGCTGTCTGGGTGCTGGCCTTCTTAGCTCATGGGCCAATAATTATAGTTTCAGAGTCTTGGAAGACAGAGCAGGGGCATTGTGAACCTGGATTCATGTCAAAATGGTACATCCTTGCCATTACATCAATCTTGGAATTTCTGGCACCGGTCTTTTCAGTGGCCTATTTCAACATATATATTTACTGGAGCCTGTGGAAGCGTGGTCAATTCAGTAAGTGGCCAAGCCAGTCTGGACCCACTTCTCTTGCCTCTTCTAGTCTCTCTGGACACTCATTCAACTGTGAACTGTTTTCAAGGACATCTCTCACTAAACTGAAGGAGGGAGCAGTATCCCTTCGTTTCAAGAGACAGAGAAGAAAGAGTAGTCTCTCGTTTTCTATAAGAACCCAGAAGAATAGTGATATAAATACTTCCAAAATGGGTTCCCTCTCCCACTCAGATAACCTAGGTTTTCAGCGACGGGAACATCTTGAACTTCTCAGAGCTAAGAAGTTAGCCAAGTCACTGGCCATTCTCTTAGGTGTTTTCATAATTTGCTGGGCTCCTTATTCTCTGTTCACATTTGTTCTTTCAATTTATCCCCCGAATCAGCGCCCCCAAACTGTTGTGTATGATATCACATTTTGGCTACAGTGGTGTAATTCCCTTATCAATCCTTTTTTGTATCCATTGTGTCACAAGCGTTTTCAGAAAGCTTTCTTGAAAATATTTTGTACAAAAAAGCAACCCATACTATCACACAATCGGTCAGTGTCCTCTTAAAGATAATTTTATTGCTTACATACATTTTAGTCTTAATGTCACCTAAATGAATTTGATCTGGCTTTCATCTTGCCCTTTCCACTCTACTAAAACAGTCTATAGAATCGTAATACTTGAAAACTTAAAAAAAAAATTGGAACCTGAAAGTCAGTGGAAAATTATTCCGGTGAATAACAGTGTAATTAGAAATTGACAATAATATTTTTGTAAGCTCATAGCCACAAAAGCACTGTATTTTTCTTAGTCATCACCTCTTTTTTTAAATCTTTTTTGATCTTGATATAACATTAATTGTGAAAGTCAAGAGCTTTTTTCCCTCAATGTTCAGTGTTTGCTACAGCCTTAACTAAATTTCCCTTTTTATTTTATAGTGATGAAAACTGGTCAAGTTTTAAAACCATTTGCTAAAGTATACAACAGAAAAAGGAGCTATATGGCCCTCTTTACTGGTGCTGGGCAACTCTGTTACACTCAGTGGTCAGGAGAGTTGGGGTTTGAATTGGCAGGAGCAGGGAGTGAGGGAATACCCAGATGAAAGAGAGCAGGGCACGTGTACTTCCAGACTCTGTATTCCTAATCTCAGGAAAGAAGGAAGGGTGGGATGGTGGAGGAAAGAGCAGGTAACTGCAGCTCTCAAAGGTCTTCAGTTGAAGGTATCTTGGAAGCCCTGGCAATCAAAGGGTGAGGGACAGGCAATGGTCAGCAATAGGTTCGAAGGATGGCTTTCCTTACCTTTTCATGCCCTCTTCTCTATAATTCCACGTCAGCTTAAACTTCTCTGTGAAAAATATGAAAGAAATAGAGAGGCTGAGATAATAAAAGGACTACATGATTAAACCTGATGTACCTGGTATACATTCACAAAACTTAAGGTGTCAATAATTATTAATAAAATACATTTCTGTATTAATTTGGTGTCTTTAACTTGTGCGCCCACTGTTTTACATTGCAGCACTCAGAGAAATTTTTTTTATTATGCAGTTAATGTAAGTTGTACCTTACTGATGAGTCACATTTCATTAATCTGGTGATGTTTTGTTATTTTGTCATTATTATTTTTTTCAGTGTTCTTTGCCTATCTTGTCATAACATTTCATTGTGATTTCATAGTTAATTTCATCTCTTCTAGAAGGTTTTATCAGCATTTCTTCCATAACTTCTCAGAGTTTCTATACAATTTAGTCATTTTCATATTTCTCAGACCTTTTAAACTTTTGATTAATTTCAAACGCTAAAATATGAAAATCTTTTAAGTACATAATGATTAGAAATGCACATAATTTTTATGTACATTGTGCCTTGCGTTAAGTTCAAAATAGAAGATACATGCTTAATATCCAACAGTAATTTTTAAAATTTGAGAAATAAACCCTCATAAATGCACAACTTTTTAAAAAAGTCATTACTTCATTAGCTGTTGGTTTTAACATTTATAAATTAGTAGTTGTGAATTTCATATAATTATTGGAGGCTTAAATGTTTATTGAGTGAACATTTGGCCCTATGAAAACTTTTTCCAGTTGAACCTCGGGGGGTGGGGAGAAACATGCCTAATGTTCATATGTATTTTCTAAAATACATAAAATACAATATATTTTTGTACTTCGTTCAATCTGAGATGTCGTCAATGCAAAACGTACTGTTGTTCTATTTATCACTGTAAAAAGAGAAAGTGCTTCAAATTTTCTATGAAACAATACTTTTAAAAAATACATCAATAGTAAGTCTTATTCTGATTTCAGGGTTGTCGAAAAATGAGCAATGTGTGTCTTAGAAGTGCTGAAATATGATATATGTACAATAAATATGCAGAACAGGGCTAATACTTTATAAAATGAAAGTTTGAATAAACAAATACTTTTGATGGTACATTCAAGTAGTCATTATGTAAATCTTTATTAAGAGTCTATCATGTGCTAAATATTTATTGCAAAGATGTTTATGAACTTGCCAATATGATTGAGATTCCCGAGGTAGGAATTTGACTTTGAGGTTCTCTTAATACAATGCTAGGCACCCCATAGGTGGTCAGTAGATAGTTGTTGAAAAGACATGCATTAGGCATTTTCCTTAAAAATAAAATGTAAATTCTAGTTTTTAAATCTAAATATTTTAAATTTGCACTGGAGGAACTTTAAAATGTGTTTTTTATTATAACAAAAGTTGTATGTACTTATCATAAAAGGAAAAGACAATAATAAAACAATTCCTATACCCAAGAAGCAACTGTAATTATTAGCTTGGTGTATATGTTTATAGAGGAAATATATGTAATCCCATTTTTTAGAAACACACGTTTGTATACCTAAACTTCTATATTAACTTTTCACGATATCCTCAGGTAAATTCTTTCATGAAATGAAGGCTGCTATTTCAGTATGAGTAATTACCATCCCCTTCCCCAAATAGAGCTGGTTTATAAATACTTATTAAATTTTAAATTAAAAATACTTAATATAAAATTGATTTAAAATGCTTCAATACATAATATTTAATTTTCAATAAGTATTTTTAAAATTTTAAAATACTTATTAGTTCATTTAAAATCTGGACCCAACTTCACTGGCATAATTGGCAGAACATTCCTTAGAACGTTGGTTCCAAAGTGTCGGCTTCAGTTGGCCTGGACAGAAACAGATTCAAGAAGAGCAAAGATGGATTTGGGGACATAAATGCCAGTTATGACTGACACTTTCGGTCTAGGCTTTTTATGAGTCATGAGGGCTTTAAATATAAATGACGGAATAATCATAACCATTTTATGCAAGTGCTTTTTGTGGATTTTTGGTATCTACCTTCCGATAGCAAAGATTTTGGCATTTGAAGAAATGATTTTTCACATTATAATTTCAGAAAAAGAGAAATTTTAGCATGCAGAGTAAACTTTTTATTCTAATAATTGTTATCAGTCATGGTTGAGTCAAGAAAATCATGTTAATTATTTCAATCAGAAAGAATTTAATATAGGGAATGGATAATACAGGATCCTGGGAAGCTGAAAGAGCAAGAAGTGAATGTTGACATAATCCAGACATTAATAACTTTAGAAAGCAATTATCATCTTTAGGGATAGCGAGAAATAAAAGAGAATCTAAGATCTTAGAGAAGCCCCTGGAGAATTGATGCTTGGAGCTCTGATTGATGCATGATGCCAAATAGTTAGGGTTTGGACTGCTAAAGGAGTAGAACCAGCTGGTGCTCAGACTACCATGGGAGGTGAGGCAGGGCAGCCCTGGTTGCTGCTGGTACCTCTGATTAGGCACAGCAATGAGCATTATCGTGAACTGATACTAGAAGGATGCCTAGTCAAGTTAGAAGCACTAAGTGAGTTTTCTTCTCAGTAGCTCCCGCCTTCCAATCTCTTGCTAGTGCTTCCCATTAGTGGAACCTAATTGAAAGTCAGTTGTCAAGGGAGTCTGGGAAATATATGACTCCTAGCCCCAGCCTAGTGCAGTATATAAAAAGGTAGGCTTGGAGCTAAACGACAACAGATAATTGGCAAATCCTATCCTGTATTTAAGCATAATAAAGTAGAACTTGGTCTTCAGGGACTTAACATTCACAGTTTCAACTGTATATAAGCAGCCTGCTAGTTCATAACATTGTAATTTATAATTTTGTTAGGGTTGAAGTTCAAATCATGTCCCCTTAGGCCTGTATGCTGAGTGATTTGGCTGTTAAGCACAGCATCCTCATTCTTGACCTCTATTCTTTTCACATGGACTGCAATGCTTATGAAGTGTTCAACATTTTTGTTTTGGTGATGTAAGTGAGGGAGGAAAGAGGAAGTCCAAGGAAGTATGGAACTCAGCAGTGGGTCAGCCGTATAGTTGATGGGTTCACTATACATTTCATAACAGAGATTCCAAGCTGGTGGTTCATGGATGTATTTGGTCTATAAAATGAGTTGATTTTATTGTTATTATTTAAAATTGAGGAATTTAATATAAAGTTGACATTTTCAAGCTTTTTTGAAAAATTGGAAGATCTAACAACAGTGGGCTCATATTCCTTCAAAAAAATAATTTGCTGAAGCTGAGCAGTGGCCACTACAGTTCCACTTTTCTTCATTTAGTCACTTTCGTTTACCTGTCTGTTTCCTTTGGGCAGATGAATTGTAACCCCTGTTCTACACATAAAAAAAAATAAAAGTGATTCCTAAAACTATTTTAGCGAATACCCTAGAAGGCACAAATATTGCTTTTTCTGTTGGAAATTTTATGTGTTCTGCATTCTTTTAGTTAGGATTATTTGGTTACAAGTGACAGAAACACAATTTAAACCACTTGGGCAAAAGTGAACAATAGGTTCTCATTACCTGAGTGCATAAAGACAATGGTGGGAGATGCCCCAGGGATGACTAAAACCAGAGACTTTGTGACTTCATTTTATATTGTGGCTTCTCCATGAAGCTAGGATGATGAATGCTCATGTCCTCCTTGATCAGACAGGAAAAAGGTGTCTCTGAGTAATAGTGAAGGAAAAAAATCCTGGAAAAGATGAACTAAGTACCCAATGGGTATCTTGTGTGGATCTCCCAGGATCAACCCCTATAGGGGAAAGTGGATACTCACGCTGCCTACATGGGTTAGTTCCCCTTCAGACTAGACTCTGAGGAGGGGAGATAAGATCTACCCCATTCAAACCATGTGACCAAAAAGGGAGGAACAGTTTCTTCAAATGAAAGAAGATAGAGTTACCAGAAGGAAGAAGCGATACTAAATGTCAACTTTCAAGGGGTATTCAAAACTTGTGGATGTCATGAACAACTGATTGTCTTCCTCATATATTCTGTAGACTACTCAAACGACCACAGGTCTCTGCCCCACATTTTACAATGTTACTTTGTAACTCTTCTCTGTAAGAGGCACTTGCTTTGGCCATTAAACTTACTAATAGGCAGTAAAAGTAACATCATGTCAGTGTCAAGCCTAGGCCTCAGGATGAGAGACTACGTGGAGCAGAATCAAGCTATTGCAATTGAGCCCATCTTAGAACAGACAGCCTCCAGCAGACTCAGCAGCTAATTGGAGATGCATGGCAAATGCAGGCTAGACAAGGCTAGATGAAAGAAGCCCAAGCCAGAAGAATCACTGAGTTGACCCAGAGACTCCTGAGCAATAAGACACTGAATTTTGGGAGTGGTTCGTTATTCAGCAATCGCTAACTGACATGTCAAGCACTATCCTACTGTGTATTAAATGTAAATGTCTGAAAGTTGAGTATGAGATGGATTTAGATATTTACATTACTCGTTCTTTTGTGGAAGCTGAGACAAAATATATAAACATTATTAGGCAATAGGACAGACTTTTTTTTTCAAAGGTCATGGCTACTTCTCTGTAAGAACAAAATTATTTAGTAGCAAGGATAATTTACTTTGAAATATTATAAACTACACAACGTAACAACTGTAGAAGAGATTCATCTATGAGTAGAAAAGTTGCACAGAGGTGGGGATGGAAGAGAAAGGGCATCACAGTTTATAACACAGTTTATAGCTATTCCTTGCTATATGCATGTCTCCCTTAACTGCCTCATTCAGCCTGTTCAAGTTGCCATCTTAAGTTAGATACTTTAAATTAAAGAAATGACTACAGGCATGAACAAGAAGATCATCAAGGAAAAAAAGAGGGACTGGATTAAACATGACAGAGTGAGAGATGTTCCCAGATCTCTCTCCTTGAAACGACAATAAGCTGAACATCTAAAACTCAACAAAAAACACCCAAACTGCACCCCAGCATGTATGAGCGTGGGATCTGCGCATGACATCTCAACTCCAGGTGTCAGGCAGTGGACTAGGAGAAGCAAAGGAGCTGCCTCTCGCAGCCAGAGCTCCCCGTAGGAGGAGGGGGAGGGGAGAAGGTGCAGCGAGTTTCCTGAACAGCCCTGCCTAGGAGTGCTGTGAGCTCCATGTGGCCGGAGGCAGTGCCCGGTGGCAGTGCCCAGTCATCACGGCAGAAGTCAGAGAAATGGGGACGGCAGAGAAACAACAGTTGATTTGTACCAGCCACGGTTGCAAAACAAAGGCTGAGCCACAGCCCCATCCCCCAACTCAGAGGGCCTCTCCCCGCGTACCCTCTGAGATGGATTGCTATGAAGCCCCGGGGGAATCTGAGCAAACGCTACCAAAACTGTCGCTAACACTGACAAGAACTGAAGCTGAGGGCAAGTGAGCATGATTAAACATCTATAAGGAAAAAAAGACATTATTAAGACTTTATATAAAGCAGAGATCCAAGAGGCTTAGCTGCCACGTACTGGAAACCAAAAGAAAAACATCTTCTTAGCAACAAGCTAAATCTTTCTGAAAAAAGAAAAAAGCAGAACACACTTCCATTAATGCCCAGGCGGAGAAATAGTCCAATAAACATCATGAACAACCAAGGTGACAAGGCAACTCAGAAAGAAAGAGAAAAATCTCCAGAAAATAAGCTTACGGACATAGACATATGTGACTTAAATGACAGAGAATTCAGGATGGTATGTCTGGAAAAACTCAGTGAGGTTCGAAATGAATCATAACAATTTCAGGAATTGAAAAAACTAACTGAGCAGAATGAGTTCTTTAGCAAGGAGATTGAAACCCTCAAAAGAACTAAATAGACCTTCTGGAGATAACACACTGCAGGAGTTGAAAAATGAAATAACAAGTTTGGGAAATAGAGTCGACCAAATGGAGGAAAATATCAGTGATACTGAAGACAGAAATCTAGAAATAAATTAGAAGGAAGAAGAGAGAAACTGAAGAATGACAAATAAAGAAATGCAAGAACTAGCTGATACCATCAGGAGAGGAAACACAAGAATAATGGGCATTATTGAAGCGGGGGAAAAGGAGCAGGGATTAGAAAGCGTTTTCAGACAAATAGTTGATGAGAATTTCCCAAATCTAAGGAATGAACTGGAGCTTGGTATTCTAGAAGTCAACAGAACACCCACTTATATAAACCCAAAAAGGCCCTCACCAAGATACATTGTATTAAATTTATCAAAAACCAATGACAAAGACAGAATAATCAGGGCAGCCAGGAAAAACAAGACAGTAACCTATAAAGGAAAATCCATTAGATTATCGTAGGACATCTCAGCATAAACCTTACAAGTCAGAAAGGATTGGAATCAAATATCAAAACTATTAAATGAAAGGAACTACCAGTCAAGAATAATGTATCCTACTAAGCTCTCCTTTAGAAATGAAAGAAATAAAGACTTTTCCAGACATACTAAAATTGAGGGAATTCTCCACTACGAAGCCTGCACTAAGGAAATACTGAAAGGGGTCGGTTCACCTAAAACAAATTAACAACAACAACAAAAAAATAGGGAGTAAGGTGACCAAGAGGCACATAGAAGCAATATATATACACATAATTAGGAGTAAGGTGACTAGCAAGCTGATGAAAGCAGAGGAGTCCAACTCTTACTAGAAACAGAGCATTATAAGCTTAAAATAAGAAGAGATTTGCTATAGCAAGATAGTAATGAATGTTCAGGATACATAGAGACAAACTGAGACAACAATGATTGAAAAGGGGAGGATTCAAAGATCCAAATTTGCAAAGGGGAATGGAGATAAGGTACGCACAGAAGAAAATGGACGACTGTGTATATATAACCATCCTTTACATATTCATAATGGTAACAACATGCCAAAGATTTGGAACCATTGTATATAACATAAAACAAGAAGGACCACAGGGAAAATCCACAAAAGCCAACCAAAATAAAGAAAACAGAAACACAAGGACAAAGAAGCAATGGAAACACCAGCTACCAGAAAGCAAAAAATAAATGGCTATAAGAAGACCTCGTATTTCAATAATTACCATAAATGTAAATGAACTGAACTCACCAATAAAAAGGCACAGAGGTGCATATTGGATCAAAAACCAAAACCCAACCAAATGCTGCCTCCAAGAGACACATCTCAGTTCCAAAGACAAATATAGACTCAAAGCGAAAGGGTGGAAAATGATATTTCAAGCAAACGGCATTCAGAGAAAAACAGGAATAGCGGCACTAATATCAGACAAAATAGATTTCAAAATAGAAAAGATACAGAAAGATACTGAGGGAAACTATATAATGGTAAAGGGAATCATGCACCAAGAAGACATAACACTTATTAATATCTATGCTCCCAATCAGGGAGCCTCTAAATATGTAAAGCAATTACTAACAGAACTAAAGGGAGAAACAGACCAAAACACTATTGTAGTAGAGGACTTAAATACCCCACTGTCGGATATGGACAGATCATCCCAACAGAAAATCAATAAGGAAATAACATCCTTAAATGATACATTATACCAACTGGACATAATTGACATTTACAGAGCCCTTCATCCCAAAACAACTGCTTATACATTCTCTAGTGCACATGGAACATTCTCAAGGATTGACCACGTACTGGGACACAGATATAGCTTCAACGAATATAAGAGGGTTGAAATCATAGCAACCATATTCTCTGATCATAATGCTTTGAAACTAGAGATCAACTGCATAAAGAAATCAGGAAGAACCACAAATATATGAAGATTAAACAACATGCTACTGAAGAATAACTGGGTCAGAGAAGAAATAAAGAGAGATCAAGCAATACATAAAAACGAATGATAATGATAGTACAACATATCACAACTTTTGGGACACGGCAAAAGTGGTCATAAGAGGAAAGTTCATATCATTACAGGCCTATCTCCAAAAACAAGAATGAGCCCAAATAAACAACCTAATGCTTCATCTTAAAAAACTAGAAAAGGAAGAACAAATGAAGTCTCAAGTCTTCACAAGCAAAGAAATTATCAAAATTAGAGCAGAAATAAGTGAAATTGAAAACAAAAAAACAATAGAAAAAATAAATGCAACAAAGAGCTGGTTCTTTGAAAAGGCTAATAAAATTGGCAAACCCCTGGCTAGACTCACTAAAGAAAAAAGGGAAAGGACACAAATAAACAAAATAGGAATGAAAGAGGGCAAGTTATGACAGCCACTGCAGAAATACAGTGGATCATACAAGAATACTATGAAAAAGTATATAATAAATAATTT
>NW_006442107.1:22597920-22635083 GCF_000325575.1 Pteropus alecto | reverse complement strand
CAGAATTGAGAGTCCAGAAGTAAACTCATATTTATATGGGCAAATAATTTTTGACAGAAAAGCCAAACACATACAGTGGAGAAAGGAAAGCCTCTTCAATAAATATGCTGGGAAATCTGGAAAGCCACATGCAAAAGAATGAAACTAGACTGTTGTCTATCACCACACACCAAAATTAACTCAAAATGGATTAAGGACCTGCATATAAGACCCAAAAGAACTCTATGGCCATGCTACCCTGAATGTGCCCAAACCTGTCCGATTGTGGAAGCTAAGCAGGGTTGGGCCTGGTTAGTAGTTCGATGGGAGTACACCTAGGAATACCAGGTGCTGTAGGTGTTTTTTTTTTTTTTTAATTTTATTTTAAAAAGACCTGAAACAATAAAATGCATAGAAGAAAACATAGGAACTAAACTCAAGGACCTTGGACTTAAAGAGGATTTTATGAATTTGACCTCAAAAGCAAGGGAAGTAAAAGCAAAAATAAACGAATGGGACTACATCAAACTCAAAAGCTTCTGCTCAACAAAAGAAACCGTCAACGAAGTAAAGAGACAACCATCTGAATGTGAAAATATATTTGCAAGCAAAGCCTCCGATAAAGGTCTAATATCCAAAATATACAAAGAACTCATACGACTCCACAACAATAAAAAGAAAAGAAAAGAAAAGAAAAGAAAAGACTATTTAATACAAAGTGCACGAACAGTCCTTAGGTTGCAGCATCTGACTTACGAGATAAGAGAAAAATAGAGCATTAACCATTTGGTTAATGATGAGCATCTCTGCAGTGGCATCCTGCAGGAAAAGTTTGGGTAATTATTTGTTAACCAGAGCCTAATCTAACGGGGTTTTATCGGAGCCTAACTGAATACGGGGAAGGTAACTGCCCAACCCCATTCCACTCTAGCCATCCTGACCCACTTAAGTATGGAGGAAAAAAACCAGAAATATTTTTGAAGTTCATAATCCAAAGGCACACTAAAAAAAGGAGACCTCGTCATAAGACTATGGAATATCTCCCCTCCCCCCACACCTCACCACCACAATACTAAAAACTTATTCACGGCAGTTCCTTTTACACAGTACAGCATGTCTGGCTATCAAGAAAAAATTATAAGACATACCAAAAGGTAAAAAACACAATATGAAGAGATAGAGCCAGCATCATAACCAGACAGGGCAGGGAGGTTGGAATTATTGAAACTGTAATTTAAAACAACTCAGATGAATATGCTAAGGGCTCTAATGGAAAAAGTAGATAGCATGCAAGAACAGATAGGCCATGTATGCAGACAGTTGGAAATTTTAGGAAGTTTAGGTAAATGATGAAACATTTTTCTGATGTTCACCTTTACCTAAAATTTCCAATAGTCAAGATAAATGTGTAAAAAATATGCTTTTTCCTATTGTCAACTGGGAACAAATATCGATTAGGTGTCTTATCATAAAAAAAAAGATTCATTCAGAAAAAAAAAAAGGTTACAACCCAGTGCATTCAGACAGGGCAAATCTTGTGCACATTCTCGCCC
The DNA here is from genome assembly GCF_000325575.1 of Pteropus alecto. Taxonomy (NCBI): domain Eukaryota; kingdom Metazoa; phylum Chordata; class Mammalia; order Chiroptera; family Pteropodidae; genus Pteropus; species Pteropus alecto. Next base: position 22,633,551 of record NW_006442107.1, on the reverse strand, counting down.
GTGTGCCAAGATGGAGGGGTATTTGTAGAAGGGAAAAAGAAGTTAGAACCATAGAGGTTTATTATAAACATAGAATTTTTCCTATAAGGTTCTCTCTATTATGTAGAGTGTGAGAACTCCTCCCATAAGTCCTAGGTCCTCCCATTGACCCTCCTGACTGATTATGTTTGCTTAGAGTTCCAGTTAGTCTTTATCACTCCATAGAAAAGCACTTATCAGTTCCTTCTTAGAAAATGGAAGATAAAGGGTTTTAAAAGTGTTACTCCACCCTTTCTGTGCCCTTCCCCCAATCTAGGGCATCTGGGTCATGGCTGAGGTGGCAGTTAAGCAACTGATTGAATGTTCTGCTTTTTCTGGCTTCCTATTTCTAGAATCCAACTGTTTTGAGTTCAGTACTTATTTTCGAGTTTTGTTCTTCTGGCTGACAAGGCTCAGGCTGAGCTAAAGGTCCCAATTATTACTGAGCTAAAAATAGCTCCCAATGGGCTGCAGTCCCTCTGATATGGAGTTGGACACCATGATCTACTCCTCAGTATTATTTACTGTGTAAGCTTTTCTGAGCACCAAGAAAAAAATGACCTGGAGTCTGAAGGCCACACCCCTCTACATTACTCTTCGGATTGAGGAAAATGTCTGCTGCTTTGAGATAATAATCCCAACTGGGTTCATACTGTATGGTGTACTGGAGGACAAGTTAGGCAGAGTCCTCTCCTTCAAGGAGTTTGTATCATTTAGCTTGGAATCAACAGAGACATTCATCCAAATGCATATTGCAGTGAAGTGACATAGAATATTGAGTTGTTTCTTTTATAGTGATATTTGTAGGGATGCAAGAGAGGGTGGTGCCCCTACAGTTCTACTGCTGCAGAATTGCCCTGCTTGGTCATATATCTTTCCAAGCAACCTGGTCCTTCCATGGCAAGGCCATGTAGCTGTTCTCATGGACTGGTATAAACAAGGCTTTGACTGGAGAAGGCTAGAATAGGATTTACATTGATAAAGACATGCAGAAATTATGTGTGGTGCTTCTTCTGTGCCAGACAGGATTAATTACCTTATTTCTTAGAACACTTGTGTCAAACAGATACTGTTGTTATTCCTGTTCCACAGATGAGGAAACTAAAGGATAAAGAGAGTACATGATTTGCCCCAGGTGATACAATCAGCAAGTAATAAAGCTAGAATTTGCACTAAGAGAGTTTGAAACTAGTCCAGATGCTTAAGCCCCATCCCATACTACCTCTCAGCATTTGGGAGATCTCTACTCACTTCTTGCACGCAGGGAAGTTAGTGAGTCAAAGCTTTTAGAAGGAGGTGAATGTAAATGAACTAACCAAAACTCCAAATGAAATCAAGTCAAAACAAAACAAATCCAAATCAACAAAACCCAAATTTGTCTTTTTTTCCCCTTTCACAACTTCAGTCTCTACTTTCTCCACTAGATGGCAGTAATTCCACATGGTTTCTCTCCCTTTTATTTCAGTTTGAGCAGCCACTGAATAATAAACGGATAATATTATTTTGTGTTACAATTTAAAGAAATCTAATAACAGCTTTCTCAGTTGTCAATGTTTTCTATTGAATTAAACTCATAAAATTAGCTAAGGCTACATCAACTCCATAAAAAAAAACAAAACAATGACTTCATCTTTTCCCCCACTAGAAGGTAAAGCCACCCAAAGATGCTCACATAACCACATGTATGCGCACCCCCCACATCCATACCCTACACACATTTACTACCTCCATACCCACACACAGACACACACATGCACATATACACAGACACACATTCCAAGAAGAGGAATCCCTTCTCAAGGAATCCCTTAAGACTATAAGGAAAATATGTTTTTCTGTGCTTATTTCATTAGTGTCATTTGCTAATCTTTTCTTTATAAAAACTTTACAAAATATGGTTTAAAATCACTGCATTTCAGGACCTACAAGCTTATAAAAAATATTTCTTCTTCAAAATTCACTGAACAATAGTAATTCTCATCTTATCTTGTACGTACACAAACCTATGCCCATCTTCCGTAAACTATTATTTTATTGCTATTTCTTACATCTACCCTTTACTTTTCTTGGTGATCTCCTAAGGTAGAGGTCCATTTCTCATCATAAGAGTCATATCCCAAAGTACCCAGAACTTTAATAGTCAGAGGCAGCTGTAAACTTAAAATCCTTTAACTTCATATATCTTTACACAGACAGAATCTTCTGTCTCCACCATTTAAGAAAGCACCAATAACTGGCTAAATTTGGTGTCGCAGCTCAGATCTAGCTGATGCCCAGCCCCAAAAGAAGCAATTGGCTTCTTTTGTAATTGTATGATCAGGATGTAAAAAGGGAAATTATTTTAATTATAACATAATTTTTAATTTCCATATGCCATGAGTCTAGGCACATTTAAAATCTTTTAAAAATAACTTTTTAATTTTTTCAATTAGAGTTGGCATACAATATCATATTAGTTTCAGTTGTACAACATAGTGATTAGACATTTATATAACTTATGAAGTGATCACCCTGATAAATCTAGTACGCATCTGACACCATACATAGTTATTACAATATTATTGACTATATACCTTAAGCTATACTTTACATCCCCATGACTATTTTGTAACTACGAATTTGTACTTCTTAATCCCTTCCCCTTTTACAGCCTCCCAAACCACCATCCCACCTGGTAACCCTCAAAATGTTCTCTGTATCTATGAATTTGTTTCTGTTTTATTTGTTTATTTTGATTTTTAGTTTCTGCATGTAAGTGAAATCATATGGCATTTGTCTGTCTCTGACTTACTCCACTCAGCACAATATTCTTTCGGTCCATCCATGTTATTGCAGATGGCAAGATTTCATTTATATATGTATGTACGTATGTATGTATGTATGTATGTATGTATGTATGTATGTATGCATTTATTTATTTGTATGACTGAGTAATATTTTATTGTATACATGTACCACCTCTTCTTTATCCATTAATTCATTGGTATACACCTAAGTTGCCTCCATATCCTGGCTATTGTAAATAATACTGAAACTAATGTATGGACACACATGTACCTTCAAAGTAGTATTCAAGGTTTCTTTGGATAAATATCCAGAAGTGGGATTATTGGATCCTTCTTTGTCTCTTGTTATAGCCTTTGTTTTAAAGTCTATTTTGTCTGGTATTAATATTGCTACCCCAGATTTTTTTTTTCCTTTCCATTTTCGTGAAATATCTTTTTCCATTTCTTTGCTTTCAATCTGTGTGTCTTTTGATCTAAAGTAAGTCTCTTGTAGGCAGCATATGTAAGGTTCTTGTTTTTTTAATCCAGTCAGCCACCTTACCTTTTTATTTGAGCATTTAATTTTTTTTTAATTCGAGGTACTTGTTGATAGATATGTAGTTATTGCCATTTTATTATTCATATTTTCAATACATGTTTTTTCTTCTTCTTAAAGAAGTCCCTCCAACATTTCCTCTAATATTGGCTTAGTGGTGATGAATTCCTTTAGCTTTCTTTTTGTCTGGGAAACTCTTTATCTGTCCTTTGATTCTAACTGTAGCTTTGTTGGGTAGAGTCATCTTGGTTGTAGGTCCTTGTTTTTCATCACTTTGCCAATCCCTTCTGGCCTGCAAAGTTTCTATTGAGAAATCAACTGACAGTCTTGTTGGTGCTCCCTTGTAGGTAACTAATTGCTTTTCTCTTGCTGCTTTTAAGAGTCTCTGTTTGTCTTTAACCTTTGGCATTTTAATTATGATGTGTCTTGGTGTGGGCCTCTTTGGGTTCATCTTTTTGAGACTCTCTGAGTTTCCTGGGGTCATACGTCTATTTCCTTCACTAAGTTATGGAAGTTTTCCATCATTACTTCTTGAAATAGGTTTTAAATCTCTTGCGCTCTCTCTTCTCCTTCTGGTACCCTTAAGATACAAATGTTGTTATACTTGATGTTGTCCTAGAGGCCCCTTAAACTATTTTCATTTTTTTGGATTCTTTTTTCTTGTTGCTGTTCTGATTGAGTGTTCTTCACTATTCTATCTTTTAAATCACTGATTCGATCCTTTGCTTCATCCAATCTGTTGATTCCCTCTAATGTATTCTTCATCTCAGATATTGTATTCTTCATTTCTGACTGGCTTCCTTTTATGTTCTCCATCTCCATTTTCGTTTTCTATTTCTTTGTTAAAGTTCTCACTGAGTTCATCTACTCTTCCCCTAAGTTCATTGAGCACCCTTTTAACCAGTGTTTTGAACTGTGCATCTGGTAGACTGCTTGTCTCCATTTTGTTTAGTTTTTTTCTTGAGCTTTGTTCTGTTTTTTAATGTGGGACATTTTTCTTTGTCTTCTCATTTTGTCTGCCTCCCTATGTTTGTTTCTATGTATTAGGTTGGGCTTATAAATCTCCCAGTCTTAGTAGAGTGGCTTTATGTTGTAGGTGTCCTGTGGGGCCCAGTGGCTCAGTCTTCTCTGATTACCTGAGCCAGGTGATTAAAGTATGTCTATTGTGTGTGTTGTGTGTGCTTGTCTGTTGTAGTTGAGCCTAGTTTCTATTTGCACGTCGATGAGAGGGGCTGACCCTTGGGCTGATTGATTGTGAGGATTGGCTGGTGAGGGGCCAACCTTATGAATGAAGCAGGATTCCCTTTAGCAAGGCTCTGTGCCTGCCTAGTCTGCCATTCAGGTGTGTCCTCCTCACAGCTCCAGCTATGGTCGAAGCAGGCTACCAGTTGTGATGACGCCTGGGAGGGGCCCAGTGGAAGGCCAGGTTCAGCCACAGCATGTGCACTTCTGGGATCACCTGGTAAGAGTCAACAAGCAATCTGTAGATGGCTACCACCCATGTTGGACTTATAGGTGCTTTGAGAAGCCAAGCCAGTAACTGAGGCTGGCTGCCGCTAGTGCTGGGCTTGGGGCTGCACAGCAAGAGGTATAGGGCACGCCGAGGCCAGATGTTGCTTCTTTGGGTTTTGTGAGCCTTTGAGAGAGTTTAGGAGAGTCCGCAGCATGGGCCAAGACAGGCCATTTGGATAGATAAAAACACTGGAGGCAGCTTGGGTGGGTCCGCAAATTAGGAGAGGTGGGGTCTCAGGGAATCACCAGAGCAGAGGGACCTGTGTTAATCAGGCTGATGGAGACTCAGACATGGTGGCCACCAACATCTGCACACTGGGAACAGGGAGGGCTCAACAAAGGAACAACGGGTACTCCTGCCAGTACTCCTGTCCAGGAGAAAGCTGCCCCTCCAGCCCTTGCCATGAAGCCAGACAACTCAGTTCCTCCCTGTATGTCCCTGGCACTCCCTGAGCTTCTGCCCCAGTGCTGGGGCTCAGAGCGAGCGAGTCTGTCACTGAATAAGTCCACATGCAGGCTCCCCAAGAGGAACATCTGAGACTCCCTAGCCCTCCATCTCACTCAGCCACAATCTCTGTTGATTGTCTGGTTGTCACAGCTAGAAGTTGTGGGGACCTCTCCTTTGGCACTGGAATCCTGGGCTGGGGAGCCCAGCATGCGGCTGGTACCACCTCACTTGTCTGGGGGGCCCCCTGCAGCCAAGATAACCCTCCCGATCCTCAACTGCCACATGTCCTTGTGGAACTGGTCTGTTCCACATCCTTGCCCCTCCCACCCTTCTTGAGGTCACCTCTGATGTGTGTCCCCAGTTGTGGGACCTCTGTTTAGCCAGACCTCAGGCAACTCCCAGTGGAGGTCGTTCTGTAGTTTCATCATAATTTTGATGTCATGAGAGGGGGCAAGCGGAGTGTCTACCTTCTATACCATCTTTACCAGAATCTCCCTAAAATCTTTATCTTACCAAAATTTTTTCATATCACTTAATTGAGATGTTTCTCACTCGCAAACTTTTTGCTCTTATAAACTGTCTTTGATATTATAATGAATGTTAGTGGAGAAATAATGCATATTTTGTTAAAAATTGCTCAATGGTCACCTTTTCAGAAATAAATTCATTTCATAAGGTGGGCATTATTTATGATTTACAAAACAAACCTATTTCTGAAAGTCTCAGCTGTTAAAAAAAAGCTTAGTATTAGCAGTGATGACAGGCTTTTTAGACTTAGTCAAAATTTTGACACATTAAGAGTCCCAGATACTGCTGATGCAGATAATACTTCCATTCTATCCCTATCAATCAATATCATTTATTAAAACCCTGTGAGGTTTTGTTCCACAACTTAGAAAAGAGATAGAAATTTTATTTTGGGGAAGAAAAGCTAGAAAGAAAGAGAAAGAAAAAGAAAGGAGTGAATAATAATGCAAATATTTTTTCTGGCTTATATTTGAACTCCTCTGGAGAGCATAATGAGGACCAGAAGTTGATGAAATTATTTTACTTAAGGATTCCCTTCCAGGCAGGGGTGAGCCCGGAAGTTGATAAAACATTTCAAGAGAGACTTTATGATTCTCTTGGCATAACAGAGCTGCCTTGTTGACCAGATGTCAACGTGTGACCCAAGGAAGCCATTCTTTTTCACACTGCAAGGGACCCAGCATTGCTCCGACAACTGGTCTGTCATGCTGGGCTCACTTTATGTAGCTCAACTTAGATAGTCTGGAGTCCAGTGGATTCTCCTGATGGACACTGGCAGCACTGGGCCTTCCCCATCCAGGGGGTTCATGTATGAGGGACAAGGACAAAGGAGAACCAGAGACTGAAGAGAGAGTGGTTGCCTCACACTGCCTGCAGCTGACAGGCTAGTTTGTGGGCATGCACAAAGGCATCTTTTTGAGGATGTTAGAAATGACAGGATAGGTACAAAAAGACCAATGTCAGGAAATCAGACAAATGTGGCAGTAATCTTCCATAATTTTGTTTAAAAAAATTATTTTTCTCTGTACATATTATGATAAAATTATGATATGTATGTCTATATACATATTCCTGTTTATAGATATATACATATATTATAAAATAGTCATTGGCTAATGAGGCCTGGAATATGGGGGTAACATTTAGTGTAACCAGCAGCTTCAGTAGTAACCCTAGTTACCCATGGTACAATGGGAACAGGTGTGATTTGGATAATTCCCACCTCTGCAGGAAAGGGATAGAGCATGAAACCGATTCCAGCTTCTATATTCCAACTGCATCCAAGATTGGGTGGGGTGGAGAAGGGGTGTAAACATGGGGAGAGGTGCTGAGGACAAGTTTTCTAACTCAGGCCTGTAACTTAATTGTTTAGTTCTAGAAGTTACTTAGGCATTGATCAGGGTTAACATGGGATTTGGCTCATTCTTTCTGAAAAGCACACATCAGTTTCCACAATAGCATGTCAAATGTCTAAAGCCAAAGAACAGAGACAGGAAATGAAAGGTGATAAAACCACAGACCCTGGCTGCTGCTGTTCTCTGCACATCTGCGCTGCTTCTCCACTCATCCCAACTTCAAGGGGAGCTCTGTGCTTGCAGAATTGCCTCGAGACCTGGCCTCCTCACCCCTCATCACATTTTGAGGTGGGCAATACCAGCTTTTGAATCAGGAAGTAATTTTAAAATCAGTCATGTTTTGATCCCATGGGCCTGGTTTCGTCTGAATAATAAGCTATGTTTTGAAGGCCCTACCCATTTCCTTTCTCTGGGGAGCCCCCCTCCTCAAACCCACCCTTCAAGTGTCTGTGAACAGGACCCTCTCTTGCCTTGTGACCAAGCCCAGCAATATGATTCTGCACAGCCTTGCCCAGAAGGACTAGCCCAGTGCCCGCCCGACCTTGCCAGGAGGAATTTCTCTCTCCAGCTTGAATTTCCTTCCTGTCTACCTTTAGGCCTTTACTGCTGGCCATGCTTCCCTTTGACCACCCTGAATAAATCTTCCCTACATCCCTGACAGCTGCCGATTTGGCCTCTTTCTTATTTTTTTTAATTGAAAGTAAACCTTCAAAGTGGCCCAGCCACCTGAGAAACTCCGCTGAGCTGCAGCTGGGCTAGTGAGCCTCAAACAGAAGTGCTGCATTTACTGTGTCCTCCCTCCTGCCTCTTGGGGGGAAGGGGATCACAGGGCTTTGTGAGTTGCCAGAGCTGCTCAGCTTTCAATGTAGCTTTTGCATTAGAAGAAGGGAATGTGGATATGGCAAAAGTGGTTGTGGAGTGATTTTGAAAATGGCTGTGTAACTGAGAGAGAGGTGGAGAGAGGAGACAGCAGAGGGTGCGAGGGAAGCAGGGAGGAAGGGAGGGAGAGAGAGAGTGCGCGGGGTTGGGGAGAGAGAGACAGAGAGACAGAGACAGAGACAGAGACAGAAACAGAGACAGAGACAGAGACAGAGACAGAAAGGAGAAGGGAGATGTCTGCTGTAGAGGGAGGTGTGAGGTGTGAGTTTACACATAGAATGCAAGTTCAATTTATTTATAAGAGAATTGTGAGAATGTCTCTTTGCTTCTTGATTAGACTATTGAGAGTACATTGCAGAAGGAAAATAATTTTAAAAAGTATGTTCAAATTTAACAACTGGATTGTAACACAGAAAGCAATGAGAGAGTTAGGAGTCAAGATTCCTAGATTTTGTTCTGGGGTCTTCTCCTAGTTACTTGGCCATTTTAAGCTGGTCACTTTAGGTTGGAACTCCCCATTCCAATAATTTTTTTTTTACCATAGAATTTTTTAAATATTCAGAAAGTTTAAAAAATAATATAATAAACATCTTTATACTCTTTATCTAGATTCAACAATAGCTAACATTTTTTCTATTTTCATTTTATCTTTATCTCTCTCTATGTATACATTTGCACACACATACTTACACACATTTTTGCTGAACCATGATACTTCACCCCTAAATACTCCAGCATGCACTTCCGAATAAGGACATTCTCCCAGAAAAACCGCAATACAATTGTTACACCTAAGAAATTTCAAAATAATTCCCTAGTAACATTTAACATCAAGTCCATATTAAAACTTCTCCAAACAACTCCAAGCTGTCTTTTCTAACTGGTTTCATTTTGAACCGATCAAGGTCACCCAGAAATTTGGTTGTTAAATCTTTTTAGTCTCTTGTTCCCTTTTTTTTCTCATCGAAGTAGAACCTACCTTCAAAGTGTACAAATCTTTAAAGTATACTTGGTGAATTTTTAAAAAATATTCTTTATTTTTTATACCAATTTTAGACCTTGATAAATTTTTTATGTCAGTGTTCTGGTAAGTGACCACTCACCAGATTGATAAATAGGCCATTTCCACCACCCCAGAGGGTTTCTTCATTCCCTCTGCCTGTTGATATCTCCCCTTCCCCACCCTGCAGAAGGGGCAAGAACACGAAACAGCTAGAACTCTCAGATCTTCTGGTTGGAAGTGTAAATTGGTTTAACCACTTAGGAAAAATTTTTACCAGTACCTAATAAATTTCAACATATACTGACTCCATGTCCCAACAATTCCATTTCTCAGTATGTATTCAAGAGAATTGATGACATATACCACTAAAAGACCCATTCAAGAATGCCCATAGCAACTTTATTCATAATTTCTCCAAACTGGAACTGTCCCAAATACCCATCAATAATAAAGTAGATAAATAAACGTGGTATATTTATACAAAGAACGACCGCACAGTAATAAAAAGAAGACAGATACTGCCTCACTTAATAGCTTGAATGAGCTCAGATATAATGTTGAGTGAAACAAGCTTGATACATATTGTATGAATCCTTGTAGATGAAGGAAAAAGAAATAGGCAAAAATCAGCTATCGTGAGGGAAGTCATTAGCCTTCTTTAATTAACAACCACCTCTTTTGTTCATGATATTTTCTTTTGAAGAGATTAGGTGAGTTGTTTTGTAGAAAGTCTTACATTCTTGATTTGTTGGATCATTTCCTCGTTTAACTTGATCCTTCACAACTGGGGATCCTTGAGAAAATTGAGCTGTATTGTCCTAAGGCACTATTTTATATGATAAATTAACTTCTATTCTGAGCATCTAGAATGGTACATTATGCCCCACTCTTGAGAGAACTGAGTAAATCATCACTCAACTCATCTTCTATGATCTGTGTTTCTGCTGAGAAACCCCAGTTGAGAAAAGATTATTGAAAGTTAGTTTTCAATGCTGACTAGAGTCAAGTTAAACATTTTTGGCAAGAACAGTTTACAGGTGGTACTGTGTACCTCCTTCTGTATCATGCTGAGAGGCATTTAACATCAGGTTGTTTCACCATTAGTGATGTGAATGTGGAGTTTGATCACTTGGTTCAGGTGGTGACAGCCAGGTCTCTCCATTGTAAAGGACGTTTTCCCAGGTCTCAATGGCTTAACAACCTCATTTGTCAACACGAAGCACTCAAAGTTCAGTATCTCCCACTTGATGGAACAATTTCTTTCCAGCAGATTTGGCTGCAAGGTAAAATTGTTCAAAGCAAAATGGTTCCTTCACCTATAGAGCTTCTCCCTAAAATGGGAGCTTCATACCAAGAAAAATGTGTCTTAACTGTAATAGAACATTTCTAATCTTTGAGATTTTTAGGTAACATAAAATGAATTACCTTCCTACTTGAGATAATTTGATAAACATGATATTTTGGATATTAAAATTTCTTAAGCTTAAGACACACTATGTTTATATACATTCTGGTGGTGATAAATATGTGAGGTAGCGTTTAAATCATTGGCAGAAACTAAATTAAGGATTTTGTGTATATATAGTTAACCTTGAACAACACAAGTTTGAAATGTGCTGGTCCATTTTTATGTGGATTCTTTTCAATAAATACAGTTGACCCTTAGTCTCTCAACTGTAGAGTCAAAGATCATATGTGAATTTTCAACTGCACTGGGGGTGGGCACCACTAACCCCTGTGTTGTTCAAGGGTCAACTATATCTGATCTCAGGCCCAGAAGAGATGTGTTTGCATTTCGTACTTTAAAAAATTATACTTAAGAACTCACTGCTGTACTTTAAGAAGTGTTTTAAGCATGATTATCCACTTGCTTCAAAAGAAAGAAATAATTTCAAGTGACTTAAATGGATTTTGGTGTAAAAATCATCACAGCAATCCAGAATAGTTTGAAAACCAAGGATCAGATCTTACTTACTATTTTATCAGTAACTACGGTGAACTCTAAGCCTTGGAATCCTGTTGCAGACTAAAGATGGCTGAGAATTGGTTGATATTTCTCCATTTAAGATGGTGAGCTTTGTGACTACTTTGATCAATAGAATATAATTGAAGAGATGATGTGCCAATTTCTGGACCCAAGCCTTAAGAGACTAGGGGCTTTCATCTCCTGTTTTTTAGAAGAGGAACATCCACTTTTGAAACCTAGCCACCATGCTACAGGAAGCCCAAGCAGCCCTGTGGAGGGATCCACGTGGAGAAGATACTTTGCTGACATGCCCAACTGAACTCCTAGCTGATAGGGGCACCAACTTGTCAGCCATATGAGAGAGCCATTTTTGGAAGTGGATCATCTAGCCCTCATTGAACACTCCAACTAATGCTGCAAGTTGCATAGATGGTCATCCTGGCCAAGCACTGCCTATAGTTGCAGATTGGTGAGCAAAAGAAATGAGCATTCTTCTTAAGCCACTAGGTTTTAGAGAATTTTGTTATTCAGCAAAGATAATTGGAACAATCCTCATTTGCAATATGGTGATAAATATGGTATACCTCTATACACAGAGAGAACAAAATAGGTTAGGGTATATAAAGTTGTTTTCAAAGTATAAAGCAATCCTATGCCAATGTAAGGTGATAGTCTCTGAGGTAACCAATACAATAAAAGGATTTTGTGAGTGTTACTGATTGGAAGTTGGCATGTTACTCTAATTTCTACTGACCTCACCTCCTAAGATTAAAACAAAGTCAGTTACTTTATTTTTTCATTGTGGTAAAAAATATACATAACATAAAATTTACCCTTTTAACTATTTTTAAGTGCACAGATCAGTGACATTAAGTACATTCACAATGTGGTGCGACCATCACCACCATCCATCTTCGGAACTCCAGTTACTTTTGATCACAGGAAATATATCTTCTTAACAAGTGTAATTTTCTATTGTAATTTTGAAGTGAAGCTAAATCATCTCAGCACTGTATGTGATGATGATAATTTAAGGAATGAGCCCATATGGTGTAAGGATAGGTTTCCAGAGAGACTGTTAAGAATGGCAGCCCACACTCTGCAATGGAGCCTGAAAATGCTCTCTTCCTTCTCAGAGCCCGTTCCATTTCTGCACAACTTCAATTAGTCATTAGTCAGCATGGGGATGGGGGAATATTTAGAGAGAAATGCACACTTATTAAAAAGGGCCAAGAGAGCAAGTTTTCAAAGCTAGAACACTCCAACAAAACCCTTTCACATATAAGCGGGCCCTCTGGAGTTAGCGCACATACTTGCACCTGGACCCCCACCTGGACATAATTAGTTTCCCTGCGCTCAGAGCAGAGAAAACACCAAAGAAAATGATGTCAAAAAACTGAGCAATCTGTCATGATCTGTGCTGCTCAATTAAAGCAGTGTGCTTTCTGTAGGAATTATGTAACACAGATGACATAGTATTTAGATAGCCAGGACTGGAGGACCATCTGGTTATGTTTGACTTCACAACTATTATGTCTGTTTCTTGAATCGTATTGTATACTTTGGGATAGAAGTCATAGGAAGGAAAGGTGGAATATTCTTGGTTGATCTGTAAGATCTTTTATCTACTTGCAAATTAAAATGTTCTGGGCAGGACTTTTAATTCTAAGCAAGCAGAATCCTCAGTGTTCGAGGACTGAAGTATAAAGTACACAAAGACTGGGTGGGCCCGTAAGTCATGATAGCATATGCAGGGCTAGAGAATAGTTAGTGTACCATGAAGCAAACAGGAAAATGTATTTGTAGCTTTATGTGAGTCATCTCCTGACTCTCCTCCTGGGCCCTGAATGTCCAGGGTAGCACCCCATCTCCTCTGCACTGCGTCCATTTTATCAGACTGCACACCATCATTCTCTTGTGTGACCATGCATGTTGAAACTAGGTAATGTTTCCTTCGCCAGAGAATTTCAGCCCTTACTGACCAATCATGGGTTGCCTGGCAGTACTAATTTCTTGGGAGTCACACAGCAATAGCTAGAAATAATTGCTAAAATTAGACACCAGGGGTGTCTGGATTGAGCAGCAATCACTGTGGAGCTCTCCCCACCCTTCCAGGCAGACACCTCATCCTCCTAACTCCAGCATTCTCTACAGTGATTATTTACTGTCTGTCCCTGGGGACTGCATTCCCTGAGGGCTAAGGTTCAGACTCCAGCAACACTTAATGGATGCCTTTTAATTCTCTGACAGACCACTAAGAGCTGCCACAGGCCCTCCTTCAAAACCTTGGGAGAGAACTTCATCCCCATTCTTTCAGAGATGAAGAGAATAGGTCCTTGAGAGAACACACCCTTGGTGCAAGGCCTGATGGTGATGCTGGCCTTCAGGTGCTGCATGTGATTTATTGTGGGTGTGCTCTTAGTAAAACTAAAGGAAGTGAGGGAAGCAGGAGAGGGATGGGAAGAAGCGGAACCAAGTGTGGTCTCAGGTAAAATCTAGCTTTGGCCTGCTGAGGGTGGAGAGCTGGGGAAAGGTGTTCTGGAGCCTAAATCTGTTGTCCCACTGAGGCAAGAGAGTCAGGCTTTTTATCCCAGGATCAGACATTAGCAAAGGGGTAGGGGCAGTGGTGTCACCATGTAGGCTCTTAGGCCAAGACAGTGGCTATCAGTCAGGGCTTCAGAGAAAGCTGCAGGTTGGGGCCCTTACCAAGGGGATCTGGGTGAGGTACCTTGTGGTCAGTAATGGGGAGCCCAACATGAGCCTGGGGGTTCTGACTTTATTATTCACTTCTGAGCCCACATCACCTATACTAAGTCTAGTTTTTTTTGCTGTCTTTATGAGATCTTGCCTTTCTCAGTGCCTGTCACAGTAACTAACCCAATCAATTTATGTCTGTTCAATTAATGGAAACATAAATAAGTGCAAAATAAGTCTGCAAAATATGAGACTTTAGAAGAAAGAAATGAATTCTAACTGGAGAAGGGAGAGGAACTGGGGATGGTCTCACAGAAGAGTTGCTTTTGAAAGTTGAGTAGGCAGAGAATGGGCAAAAGTAAATTTCAAAATGGAAAAAGGCAAATGGGTGTTAAAAGGTATGATGTATTGACACAACAATGAGTAAACCCCAAGGCTGGATTTCATATGGACCTGTAGATATTATTTGGGTCAGATCATTGAAACTTTCAATAGCCTACTAAGGGTTAAAAGTTCATTTGAAAAAAATACATAATTTGATTTTGTTCTTATGTTCTTCTGTATTTTCAAACTACAGGTCACAGACAAAAAAAAAAAAAAAAGAAAAAGAAAAAAAAGAAATGTATATTGACATCATAATTGAGCAAAAGCTGACTCTCATAATGTCCCTAGACCTTGCTTCAGAAAACTAGAGAAGACTCCTTCAGGAATGGACATAAGGCGAAAAAGTTTATTCCTAGTCAATGAAAACCAAGCAGACCTTCAAGGAAGAGAATGATGTGATTGGAAGGTATTTATGGGTGTTGTGGGCCAGTAGTTTGAAGAAAGAGCTGGGGTGATGAGGGATGGGCATCTGGGAGAACAGTTACAATTGTTCAAGTAAGAGATGACAAAAGGTGAGATCTGGTGACAGAGATGACAGATATTTGAAGGTGGAATGGACAGAATTTGGTGACTTGATATAAGCAAAAAAAAAGGAAAGATTGAGTTTAGGTCTGATATTTCTTTAATAGATGATTGGGGAGACATTGGCACTATTAGTTTAGATCAGAAAACTGGGGCAGATTTTGGAGGTGGATGATGAATTCAGTTTTACATGTGTTGGGTTTGAGATAAGGAATGGAAATTCTAAGTGAAGGTGTTTAAAGACAGAGGGAAATAATTCAGAGAATTTTGAGGAATGAGGGCTGGAAATACAGACTGGGGAATTGCCAGCCATAACTTCAGCATGAAGAAGTAGAGGGGGAGTAGATTAACTGGGAAGAGACACAGAGTGAGGCAGGAACTGGCCTGCAGCTCAAATAGTGGGAATCTCTAAATGCAAGGAGCAAGTTGTAGAAGAGAAGCCACTGCCAGACACTGAGAAGGTATAATGTTCTGGAATTCAAAGGAGGAGGAAGGTTTAGGAAGAGGTTGGTCAAAATCCTCCACGAAGGTGATGTATGACTAGGATTGCCAGGCAAAATATAAGTTGCCCAGGTAAATTTGAATTTCAGATAAACAATAAAAAACTTTCATTTAGTTTTTCATGTAATGTTTGGGACATACTTATATTGAGGACATCCAAATATTGCATTGGACATACTTAACAAATAAAATATATACAAAAAAATAGAATAATGAATAAAAATTATTTATCTGAAATTAAATTTAGCTGGGCATCTCGCATTTTTGTTTGCTAACTCTGACAACCTGAAAATGGCTCGAATGGAAGGATTTCACTAGTGAACTTGCTACTGTGTCCCAGTGAGCTCAGTTCTTTTAATTCTTAGCCCCCTTTCCACTTAGGAGTAAGATCACAGGAGCTTCATAAAATAGCCCTGGCTGTATTATGAATAAGGCTTCAGGTTCTGTTTCCTATATACCTGCTAAATTTCCTTCTCCATTTTGCTGTATCTTTGCCTTCACTCCATCGTCACATTTCTGCCTGTCCCTGTCGAATTTACTGCTTGATTGGCCTTCCTTCTTGGTTCCGAGACATCACTCAGCCCTGAGCAGTCCTCTTTCTCTCCGTGTTCGCCGTTTTGGAGGTGGCTAGTGGAGATACAGGACTGCAAGGGTTTAAGGAGTCTGCATGAAATGAGTGACTAGAAAGGGGAAATTTAAGCTACTTTGTCAAGAACTTGTGTGGTGAAGATATAAGATCGCAGGGTGAGGGAAAGAAGCATGATAAAGAAACTTAAATATATTTGTGATTTCAGAGGGGTAAAGCAGAGAGAAAGGATAACAAAGCTGATAGAAGCATTATAAGGAAAGGTCCTAGCAAAACTGAGAGGTGGGGCAGAGGTCAGCAATGTAGGAAAATAGTCTTGAGGAAGAGGTAACAGGAAAGGGGACAGAGAGTGAAGATAAAGATACAGTTTCATGGGGAAGACAGATTTAGGGAGCCCCATTAATTGCTTTTATTTTCTTAGTGAAGAGAGAATTGGCCTTATCGGTTATGATATT
Organism: Pteropus alecto; assembly: GCF_000325575.1. Classification (NCBI taxonomy): domain Eukaryota; kingdom Metazoa; phylum Chordata; class Mammalia; order Chiroptera; family Pteropodidae; genus Pteropus; species Pteropus alecto. Next base: position 22,617,379 of record NW_006442107.1, on the reverse strand, counting down.
GAGTTGGTAGGCAGGTTGAGAGTTTGAAAAAAAAAAAGTCATGTATTTTGTTTTTACTAGCTTCAGATTCAGAAGTTAAATTTATCTCCCTGATATTTGTCTTCAACTATTGGAGACTTCCTTACAGATGGGATATAAAATATATTACTGTGATGTGCCGATGCTTTATTGTCACCATGAGTGACTCACCAGTTCACTTGATGTCCCTTAACAGGAACCAAGTAGCATCTTTGTAGGTGGGAAGGATCTGTGTGACCTTAGGGTCCCCGTGCCCTCTGTCAATGTCACAGGGCATAAAATGCAGCCACTAGAAAACACCTGTAACTAAGGCTGACCTAGATTAAGTTCCTTAAAGTGTGTTGGTGTCAGTATATTTTCAAATCCATACTGGACAAATCTCCTTCTTCCTTTCTATTAATACTTGTGAAAATTGCTACTCCAGACTCTAAGAGTAAAAATGGTGCTGAGCATCCCTGTGAGGATGACAATAAAAACAAACAAACAAACAAAAAAAGGAAAATAACAAGTGTTGGCAAGGATGTGGAGAAATTGGAGCCCTACTGCATTGCTAGTGGGAATCAAAATGGTTCAGATGTTAGGAAAAACAGTTTGGCAGTTCAGTTCTTCAAAAAAAGCTAAACATAGAATTACCATATGATCCAGCAGTTCCACTGCTAGGTACATGCCTGGAGGAATTGAAAGTAGGGACTCGAACAGATACTTGTACACTCATGTGCATTGCAGTATTATTACCAAAAAGTGAAAACAACCCAAATGTCCACTAGCAGATGAATGGCATATTAGGTTCATGCTTAGACATTCTGACACATGCTACAACATACACGAACCTTGAAAATAGTATGCTAAGTATAGATATAAGCCAGTCACACAAGGACAAGCATTGTCTGATTCCACTTATATGGGGTATCTAGAATAGGCAAATTCATAGAGATCAAAAGTAGACTAGAGGTTACTAGCGTCTGGGGGCAAGGGAATGGTGTGTTCCTTAAAGTTATAGAATTTCTGTTGGGATGATGAAAAGTTTGGAGATAGTGATGATGGTTGCATAACACTGTAAATGTAATTAATGCCACTGAACTATATATACTTAAAAATGGTTAAAACACTAAATTTTACACTATATACACTTTACCACAACTTAAAAAAATAATACTGTAATATACCAGAAACCATTAAATTGTAAACTTAAAATGGGTGAATTGCATGGTATGTGAATTATATCTCAGTAAAGGGATTGTTGATACCGTAGGGAATCTTTTCCTTAACTCTGCATTCAGACCACAGGGACCGTGAAAACCTTGAATTGGAAAAAAAATAAAGTGTGAGTCATGGGGGAGGTAGATCATGTCACAGCTTGAAGAGATTCAAGATAATTATCTCAGAAACTTGCCATGCTTAAGAGGCTAAAGGCCATTGGTATGGTAGAGGAAGAGTGGGAGATTTAGAATCGTAATCATATTGTATTTTGTATTGTTATGAGCAGAGTAATTCTATCAAAAGGCAACTTTACTAGCTTAAAATTCTTTAGAGAGAAATTACCATATGTAACCATTAATAGGTTTTGGTCTGTAGTTTAAGAATAGCCACTTTTTGGGTATCGGCCTGGACTTTGGCCTGAAAAGCAGAAATGTGAGTTTGAGTTGAGTCTGAGGAGCCATTTCATCTTGCTTTTCTGTGTGATGCTATGTCTGGGATGCAGGTGATTGATTTTTTAAAAATGTGCATTTGGATTTGCAAGAGAGGCCATCCAGAGTGTCCACAATGTCACCAGAGGAGACAAAACTATCCATCTCTTCAGCAGCAGCACAAAGCTGCCTGCACCAAGAAAACAACAATATATCCCCAAACAGATCAAACAGCTGCTCATCAGTCTGGTGCAAGCTGCAGGTTGCCTGACTAAATTACTGTCAACTAGGCGGATGAGCACAATTTGTCAGTCAGCATTGAGTTTAAATGAGCAGAGATGCACATAAAGCCAGCAATGCAATTGTAATTAAGAATTATAGGCATTAAGTTTCAACTAGTGCTTTCTTAAGGTAGCAGTGACTGAGTTCTAAGAAGCTCAGGAGGGATCCAGGACAGATGTAGAGCCAGGGCATGGTCGACCTAGAGCTCTCTAGAGTTTAAGCAGCTCATCATGTATGAAAGTGATGTGTATTGTAAATGATGGGGAGTCCATGAGAACTCAGGCTCTATTTTATTTGTGTGCTGTAAAAAATTTTTATATCACACATGTTAAAAAATTACTACTACTACTACTACTAATAATTAAAATAATGTTTTTGAATCCACCACCCAGATTTAAAAATAGAACGTCCTGATTTGTGTTAATGGTGGTTGAAATCATTGTGGGAGGTGACATATCTTTAGCTGATGAATTAAATGGAATTTAATGTTAAGTGCTGACAGTGAATCGGTGCTGGGACAGATAAATATGAATAAAAATGGACTTGCCTCAGAGAGTTTACGGTCTATGAGTGAGAATAAGATGACAACACAATTAGCTCTGCATCCCCTGAAATCACTAGAAGAGTAGAGGTGTCATAAGAGAGGTATGTAGCACTGTAGGAGTTCGAAAAGTTTGAATCAGGTTGGATAGGGCTCTGAGGGGAGGAGCTCACAGAAATCTTTGTAAATAAAGTGGTATCTGAGCTGGATATCAAAGGTGAGCAGGACTTTTACAAGATGAGAGAGAGTGGGAAGGAGGGCATTTTGGGTGGAGAGACTTGACCTAAGCAAAGACAAGACAGTCTCAGGCCTGTAAAAGAAACAATAAATTAATTTGTCTAGAATAAGAGAGTAGTGGAATATAAGATTGGACAAATGTACTGAGCCAATTTCTTATAAGTCTCCCATATCCTTAGGAAATAGTTCATCCTTAAAGGGCTAACTTCCTTTGTCACCTGAAAACTCAGGACTAGTATATCCAGAATCAATCCTATTTAGGAGGAAAATTGTTGGTTTTGGCCATTTATCATCTACTCTGCCTTCTTAAGAGCACCCACTTTTATTTGGACAAATACTTCTTCCCTAATATTAGCTTACGTAATATGGCATGCAGTTGGATCTGTTTTTTTTTTTGGTTCAAGGTTAACCTTCCTAGGTATAGTTGATTGATTTAGACAAAGGCAAGTGATCTAGTTAGGCCCAAGACTCAGGGCTTTGGGGAGACTGTCAAGGAAGTTGAACATTTTCTTCCCTGTGGATCGTAAAGCTGAGAGCATGTGAGGGCTGGGGCTCTGCAGCCATCTTGTCATTGTGTACGGAGAGCCTGGCTCAGAATGAAGTCAATGCATTGAGGCCAGGTAAATATTCAATATTTGATAGGGGTATGCCATGGACATCGACCAGTCAGAGAGATCACCAGCTGGTATGTTGTACTGGAGCTATGCCTGGAGAAATACATAGCTTAAAAAAAAGCTTTATTTATGATATGTCATCTCTAACAAAAACACTATCATATAATGGTCCATTTGTGACTTAATTTTTATATAACCCTGCTCTATTACTCTTAAAAATATTTAAATAATTTCTTAATATTGTCTAAAACCTAGATCATATTTTTCCCCCAGATGTTTATGAAGTTTTCTTAATAGTTTATTTTCTTGAATCAGACATAAACAAAGTTATGGTATTTAGTTGCTATTAAAAAGAAATCTTTATACTAGAAACTTAAAAACGACTGATGCTCCAAGTCATGGGTTCAAATCCTGACTCCTCAACTAGCTGTGACCTCAAACAATCCACTTAATCTCTTCGATCGCCTCAGTAATATCTAATTCAGAATTTGTTGGGAAGATTCCATCAAATGTAAAATCATCAGTTTGTGTGAATAAATGAGATTACTTTGCGTGATAATTCTACATGCCAATTAGGTTGAGCCACAGAGTGCCCAGATATTTGGAAAAAATTATTCTCGGTGTTTCTGAGAGTACGCTTCTGGATAAGATTAACATTTAAATCGGTAAACTGAGTAAAGCAGATTTTTCCCCCTAATGTGGGTGACCTCTGTCAAAGGCCTGAATAGAACAAAAAGGTTGACCTCCCCCTGAGTAAGAAAGAATTCTTTCTGCCTGTTGGCCTGAAAACTAGAATATTGCTTTTGTGCTGCCTTTGGAGTTGAACTGAATATTGGCTCTTCCTAGATCTTGAGCCTGCCAGCCTTAGGACTGGAACTACACCATTGACCTTCCTGGGTTTTGAGCTTGCCAACTAGTTTTGAAGACCTTGGGACTTGCTAGTTCCCTACAGTAAATCTTTTTACACACACACACACACACACACACGCACACATCCTATTGATTCAGTTTCTCTGGAGAACCCTGACTAACACATTTGTAAGAAATTTTCACATTTCTGAGGCCAATTGCCCCATCTGCATAGCTCTAGGACACTAGACCTCCCCTGTTTCCTATGTCTTTCTCTATCGTTTATGAGCTTCCTGAGGGGTTATCTCACCTGTGCTTATGAACAGTCTCCTCACAGCCCTCTATTTGTTGCTGTCTGCTGTTCGGCAAACCAAGACCATGTTCTTGCCTGCCCTACCATGCTCTTGCCTGGTTCCCACTACCCAGAAGGTGCAAAATTCTAATGGCTCTGAAGACTCACCACTTAAATCTTATATCTCACAAAGTCCCTCAAGAAAACAGCCCCTCCAGCTTCTGCTTCCAGCCCCTTAGTGCAGGGCTCAGACCTGGTCACTCAGGCTGGGCTCACAGCCAACCTTGTATTACCAGCTCATTTCATCTTTCCTCCACCTCTGCTTGGCTACAGGCAAGATAAAAAGATCCTTGGGATCCCCTATCTTAGGGGCCAGCTGGACACTTAATCCCCATTTTATCTCACCTGTGACCTTGGATCTAAGTCCTTCACACAGTTGGAGTTCAATACATACTAGTTCTCTTTTCCTTAGGTTTAGAAGTGAATACAACTTTTCAAGAGGCAGTATCAAGATAAGAATATAGTCAGTCTTGCTCCTTTTATGAGTATATTCAAGGACTGGATCTTGTTACACTGTCTAGGGAATATTTTGTTTTCTGAGCACATTTTTAGACAGAATCCTCCAATTTTATGAGCATAATGTAATATTTTATGCTATTCTATTTTAAGGTAAATGTTAGTGGTATTTAAAATATATTAAATTTGACCACATGAAACTTTTTATAGGTAAAAATAAGCAAGTACTGGTAATCTCAACCTAAGTGAAAATCATCTGTAAGTTGGCCATTTTAATTCTGTCATTATGTAAGGAAAGAGAACAGGATGGATTGAAAGCAAAATTGTATCTAGGACTTTCCTTCTTCCACTCCCCTACCCATAGCTCCCCCCAGTTCCCCTGTCCCTTGTGCCATAATGCTGCTTTCTGAAAACTCTGACCTGGTCAACTAATCCAAGCCTGCCCTACCCATAGGGGCCTGAGTTCTAATATTACCTTTCACTCCTCAATAGGTTAACCTACAGCTACAGAAGGATAGTGGTCTGATTAAACTTTTCTTGCACTAAGATATGAATTACTGATAGCTTTGTTTAACATTCTATAGTATCATTAGTGCCATTTACAAATAGTTGGATTCTATTCTCCTGCAGGGCACAGGATTGAGTCACCTCTCTATTTTTTACTTTGTTCTCTTTTTGAAGTTATATGTAGTCATATGCCTTGACTTAGCCAATAAAATGTGACTGGAAATAACATATGCCACTTCTAGGAGGGAGCTTGGAGAAGGGTATAATTTTAGGTACTACCCTTCAACAGTAGAGATAATTGTGAAAGTGTGTGCTAAGATAATACCTCTGTTGGCCTGGATTTCTGAGTGACCCCTCATAAGTAAAGCCCCATAACAACACATCACTTATGTCCCAGCAATAAGATCAACACACGGGAGAGAATGTTCTAATCCACGCAGTTATTCAGGAATCCAAGATTCTTCCAGCTATAATGCTCCTGGGGCAGAGTTTGGAAGACTATGGCCTGTGGGCCAAATTCAACCTACTTTCATAAATAAAGTTTTATTGAAACACAGGCATATTTATTCATTTACATATTGTTCATGGCTGCTTTCCTGCTATAATAGCAGAATTGAGTAGTCACAACAGACTTTATATCCCCCAAAGCCTAAAATATTTACTGTCTGGCCCTTTATAAAAACAGTTAGCTGGCTTCAGGGCCTTGGAGTTTTCCCCTGAATCCTCTGAGTCTGGCTGGCAGATGAAGAAAGAGAGAGAACAGAAAGGATTTTATGGGAGGTTTTGTAGCCCAGTCCTGAAAGAAGAGTATGCCACTTTGATTCACATTCCAGTGGATCCATGAACTCAGTCACCTGGCCAAATCTCATCACAAGGGAGACTGGAATATGTAGTCTAGCTTTGTGTCTACGAGGAAAGGCAAACGATTTGGTGAATAATCGGCCACATCTGCATCAGCTCAACTGCTGTGTTTTCTCCAGTCAATCCCAGTTGGAGAAATAGCTGTTGAAAATTATGAGTGATTCCTTTGGTCTTAATCTTCCTTGCTCTGATCAGCTGTAGTAGTGTAGACTCATTTGTCAACCCTGTCTTCAGTCAATGATGACCCATGTTACCAGTGCAGTGAGCAGTGTTGTGTAGGGTCTCGCTGAACCACTGACTTGACTCTGTTCTGGAGATGCACCATTGTTAGAGGAAGTTCTGCATCACAGTGCAAGAAACTACAGTCTGGTGCTGGAAATGTTTTTATCTCATAATTGGAATGCAGAACGTAATAGTATCAATCTCTGAAAAATCAAATGAAATCTTGTGGGAGTAGGTTAGGTCCAATGAATAAAATTATATAAAACAATTTCATACTTGACATTTACTGAGAGGGGCTTAACTTTTCCTACATATTTTAGTCTGTTCAGTTGGTATTATTTATTCATGTCTCTTTCCCCATTTGGTTCACAATTTATCTTTTGGGAGCCTGAAATTAAACTGTAAAAATGTATATATGCTAGACACTGTTTTATGTTTCATCAATGGAGAAGTCATCTAAATCTGTAACAGAATAAGATTCAGCTTATTACAGGGGTGATTTAGCTGAAATAAAATGTAATGTTTAACTCAGAGTAGCTGGAAAAAATGAGATTTAGGAATATGGAATTGAATAATCAGTCAGCAAAATGACAGTGGTTTCTTTGTCAATCTCCCAGTTGAAAGAATATTAGGACATCAAGATTATGAATGGCCGGAGCCAAATGAAGATTCACAATAACCTGGCAGAAAAAGATTGGCTTCTGATTCCGATGATAACAGATTGTTCCCTAACTGACAGAGTTGAATAAAAGAAATTCAGTGTTCTGTGTCATATCCTTTTGTTGTACTATCGTATTTAGTGGTAAGAAAAGAATTAATGTATAATGAATTCGAAAACAAAACAATCACCCCAGAGAACAGGGCAGTTTCTAACACAGACCACTGTGACTAAACATTGATTCAGATATTCCGTAAGAGGAGGGGAAGTTTATACACAAACACATGAATGAGAGACACTATTTTGGGGAGGGAAGTTTGAGTAGGAAAACCCATAGAGTGAATGTGAAAAGCAAACTGAGTGGCTTAAAGAAAGAGAAACTTATTCTCTCGCAGTTCTGAAGGCTAGAAGACTGAAATCAAGGTATGTGAAGGCTATCGGGGAGGATCCTTCCTTGATTTTTCCTAGCTTCTGGTGCTTGCTGCCTATCTTTGGCATTTCTTGACTTGTAGACATATCACTTCAATTTCTGCCTCCATTGTGAAGTGTCATTCTCTATATGTGTGTTCTCCTCTTATAAGGACACTAGTTATATTGTATTAGGGTTCACCGTGATCTAGTATGACCTCATCTTAACTTGAATACATCTGCAAAGACTCTATTCCTAAATAAGGTTCTGTGGGTTAAGACTTCGACATGTCTTTTTGGGGGACGTAATTCAATCTACAACATTCGGTAACAGAAGTTGTCTATGACGATATCATGAGGTGGGTGGAGCAGTCCGCAGGAAGGGAACATCCTCTTGGAGCCCTCACACAAAATGCAAAACAAGGGAGAAAACAGATCTTCAGTAGGGCTGATAATGACAATAACAATAATAACAACAACAAATATTTGCTAAATACTCTACGCCAGACATTTAAGAACTTTATATGCATTATCTTATTTAATTCTCACAATGATCCTATGTTATGGGTACTTTAATTAGCCCATTTTATAGATAAGGAATTGAGGAAAAAAATACTAAAATAACTGAAAGAGGGGCTTCAGTGCGGGGAGATCTCAGTTGGGGTCAGCCCAGTGCATCCAGAACGAAGATAGCTGCTCACTCAGAGTAATTTGGGATATTAGTAAAGCTTCCTGTCTGGGACCTTTGCTCCCTTTATATTTACCTACATACTGGAAGCTGCCTGAAATTCTACAACAGAAGCTTTATTCATTGACTCAAAGACTGAAATCCCAGTTAGTTTGAAAGGGGTGTTGGACATTCTGTCATAAACTGTTTGAGTCTGTGTTTGGGTATCTCTAAGGTTTGGTACGTATTGCCCAAACCATAGATAAGATAATGACGTATGACCTGCCAATTTAATTGACTTTTCCCACCTACTGAAATCGTCTTGAAAAAGTTGCTTTTTTGGTGATTTTAGATGAAGACATATACATATGTAACATAAAAAATAATTGTTATAAATATAATTGTAATATATGTGTGTGTGTATATATGTATACATACATATATATGCATTTGTAAATCCAGAGACAGTAGATTGTCATAATTAAGATCACAGTCTTGGAACTGGACAGCTAACATTAAAATTCTAGCTCTGCTCTCTAAGCCTTGTGAACTGGGCTTACTAAATGCCTTACTAAATTTCTCTGTGCCTTATTATTCTCCTCTATAAAATGAGGATGTCTATGTCATAGAATTATTAGGAGTATTAAGTGTGTTAATATATGCTTTAAAACAGTGTCTAGCACATAGCAAGTATATATAAGCGCTTGCCTTTATTATGGGATATGTTATAGATGAGATCAATAATATATGGAATGATGCTTTGCTATTTATTGGTGGACACTGGGAGAAGGTGATAGAAAGTGCACATGAAGTAGGGAAGTTGAGGGCTCATCATTTTATATGTAGATACTGCTGTAGATGTGCCTTTAGTTTTTCTGAAACAATACCCTTGTGATCCCCAAAGGTATCTGCCAGCCTCTCAGGATGAAGTCATCACATTGCTTTGCTTCATTTTATCTTTGATCAACACATCATGGACTTTTATGATGCCTAAGAAACAAAGTTCAAAATATCTTTTTGTTCCCTGTCACTGGGCTCTGAGGCTGCATTTAGGGTTTCCCTTCCCTAGACTAGAGTTTAAGGAGGAATGTCCTTGATGTAGACTCTATCTCCTCTGAGCTTATCAGCTGATTATTGATTGATGACAGCACCTCATGAAGATGTGAATCATTGGTAAAAATTTTTTTAGCCCTGCTTCTCTCATATGAGTTTGTATTTCAAAACTGATAATTTGTGAAGTCAGTCTTCACTCTTTTCTGTCATGTGGTGGAGATACTGCTATTGCTGTAGGTGTTGAAGAGTTCCCTTTCACTACCTATAGTTGAATAGTAAATGACAGGGCGAGAACATCAATAGCTAAGGCAAATAAGTGCCCTTTTAATGACCTGGGAATTGTGACACAAGTTAAGAGTGTATGGGATGGATAAGACACAAAAAGCAAAAGCTACAAAGACAAAAATAGATAAATTGGACTACTTTAAAATTAAAAGCTTTTGTGCATTAAAAGCTGTTAATGGTAAAAATGCAAACCATAGACTCAGAAAAAAAAATCCACAAATTATATAGCTGATAATGGGTTAATATCCAGACTATATAAAGAAAAGAACTAACTGTAACTCCATAACGACAAAACAACCTAATTCAAAAATGGACAAAAAAAAACCCCTTGAATATTCCCCAAAGATAAATGATTAGAAAGCACATGAAAAGAAACCCAACATCATAATCATTAGGGAAAGTCAAATCAAAATGGAGAGACACCACCTCACACCCCTCAGGATGACTATTGCAACACATACACATGAACGGACCATAAATAGTCCTGGTAAGGATGTAGAGAAAACAAAATCTCTGTACACTGCTGGTGGGAATGTAAAATGGTGCAGACACTATGGAAAATAATAAGGTAGCTGGTCAAAAATTAAAATTACCATATAATCCAGCAATTCACTTCTGAGTACATAACCAAAGGAACTGAAAGCAGGGCCTTGAATGGATATTTGCATACTCATGTTCATTGCAGCATTATTCACAATAGCCAAAAGGTGGAAACAGCCCAAATGTCCATCAACATATGAATGGATACAATGTTCGGTATACATATGATAGACTATTATTCAGACTTAAAAAAGAATTCTTAAAAAATAAAATTCTGCTGTATGATACAACATAGATGAACCTTGAAAACATGCTAAGTGAAATAAGCCAGTCACAAACATACAAATACTGTATGATTCTACTTACATAAAGCACCTAGAGTAGAGAAATTCATAGACAGAAAGTAGAATGGTGGTTGCCAGGGGATGGGAGAAGGAGGGATAGAGAGTTACTGTTTAACTGGTAAAGAGTTCCAGTTTTTGGAGGTGAAAAATGTTCTGGAGATGGATGGTGGTGATAGCTGCATAACGATATGATTGTACTTAATGCTACTGAATTGTACACTTAAAAATGGTTAACATGGTAAATTCTGTTATGTGGCTTTTTTTTTTTTCTTAACCACAGTTACAAAAGAACAACAACAACGACAACAACAGAAAGTGTTCAGGAAGGTTCTGGTGTCCTCAGTACCAGAAACCAGCCCTTTCCTTTCAGAATTACCTTTCAGTGAGCAAAATAATCTCATACCCAAGGCGGATTACAACAAAATCAGCTCATTTTGGTGACTGGTCTCTTATTTCTGCTGACTGCTCTTCAGCTCTGGGCTGTCCTTGAAGCCGCAGGGAGATGGGCTGCTGCTACTCCACACTGCCATCATCACCATGGCCTGATGCCCCTCTTGAAATCCTCTGTGCAGAATATTCATGCTGCCCCTTGCTAATGCCCCCATTGCCTATGTCACTGATACTTTTCTAACCCCATTATTTCTTCTATATGAATTAGTTGGCCTTATTCTATAAGGAAGAGGCTTCTCCTCTCCCTCCCTCCCTTCCTTCCCTTCTGCCTTTCTTCCATCAGTATGTACTTTTGGAACTTCATTTTCTTTTAATGGTTATCATTTATACTATCATTATTTGTTTTGATGCTCAAATTGTCCCCAGTTTGGCCAGGGGGAGCCACTTCGAGTTGGCTTCTGTGTTCCTGTAACATGTTGTCATCATTCTTTGAGCACATTCTTACTTTCTCACACAACAAAATATTCCAGGAGCGTCTTTTAAACTTTTCCCTGCTCCAGTCCTGGAATCAGACTTTCCTTCAAAGATCTCTTCTTAGGGCATCAGCACTAAAATTTTTGCAAAGTCCCTGAAGCTTACTGTTGACATGAGTTTCAAAGGCAACTGAATCAATGTGAAATTAATGTAAAGAGAGTAAGAAAGAAAATATTAAGGCATGTGACAGAACCTCAAACTGTTAGGAAACAACAGAAACAGTTAAACTGATAAAGAATTGGGGTGTTATTAGGAGAGTTTATCTTCATGTTTCGAAGTTACAGTCATGAATCAAAAAGCAAATTTCTCTTCTGCAGAATACCTAACATTTATAAGGATTGGCCATGTGCCAGGCACTGTGGGCTATACACCTTATATGAATTATCTTATCTAATCCTTATGGCAACATTACATGGTGGATCTCTTGTATCCCCATGGAGGCACAGAGAAATTAAGTAGAAAATGATAGAATTGGGATGTGTGTCCAAGCAGACTGACCCAAGAACCTGCCACGCCGCTGGACCTTCAGTCTCATGCAGAGGGCATGATTATGAAAAGGCAGGCACTGATCTCTTCAGTGCTGAGTACGGCCATAAAATGAAATCACTCTGGTAGGATCATGCTAGAAAGCAGAAAAAATGTTAGATACAGTGTAAGATGAAGTCTCAGAGGGCGTGTTTCTCTAAGTCAGTCATTGGTAAGTGAGGAGGCCAGAGATTGTGAACAAGGGCGCACAGATTTTAATTTTTATTAAATGCTCTTTTTTTTTGATTATTGTAGTAAAAATACATTCTCCTTTTGGAAAAATTGGGAGCTATGAAAAGTACAAAGGAAAAAAGATTTCCTATAATCCCATTGCTCATGGATAATTATTAATATTTTAACAAGTTTTCTATGGGTTTTACTTAGCTGAGATTACAGTGTATAAAAATTCTCTGGCTTGCTTTTTTTCCCTGAAACATATTATCTAGCACATTCTCATGTTGTTAAAATTGCTTCATAAACATCATTTTTAATGGCTGCATAGTATTTCATTTTATGAATGCAATATTATTTCCTTAACTGTTCCCTTAATATGGGCAATTTAGGTTGTTTCTATTTTTCATAATTGTTAAAACCAAACCAAACAAACAAACAAATTCTCTTGTGATGAATATCTTTGTGCATGTACTTTGTCTGCATTTCAGATTATTTTCTTAAAATAGAATCTTAGAAATGATCTTACATTATTAAAGTATAGATGTGCTTTTTTATCATTTTAAAAATAGTTTAATAATTTGAAATTATTTAAGTTATTTTAATAAGTAGTACAAATATGTATAAGATACAAATTCAAAAGATACAAAAGGTTGTACAGTGAAATCAAGTCTCTTCCCACTTCCGTTTCCCAGCTACCAAGAGTCCAGCCTCAGTTTCTTGATTTTTCTTTCTAAGAAATCTTTTATATCGTGAGCACATATATCCTGGAGATCATTCCACGTCAGTGCATAAGATGCATTTTTCTTTTTAATAGATGTGTAATAGTTGAATATATCTCTCCCGTTGATGGACACTTAGGTAGATCCTAATCTTTTCCTGCTATAAACAATGCTGAACTGACTATAATTTTGTAGACCTTATTTCCTACAGTATGACAGTAGGAGTAGAATTGCTGGGTTAAAAGTTATGACATCTAACGTTTTGATAGGTATTACAAAATATATTTCTATTGAGGTTATATCAATTTATATTTCTATCAGTGATATGAGAGTGAAGAGTCTATTTTCTTATTCCCCCCACTTACACATTACAAAATAGTTTGATCTTTGTTAATTAAGAAGTTAAAATGTTATTTCATTATCTTTTAACTTCTTTTATTTTAAGTGAGGTTGAGCATATTTTACTAACCACTTATGTTCTTTTTCTGAGGTGGGTATTTTTGGGAGGTGTTTTCTTTTGGGTTCTTAGTTCTTTAAAATTAATTTGTAGGCATTCTTTTTACAGTGATAAAATTTTAGCTCTGGTTGTTATTTGCAAAATTTTTTTGTACAGATTATTGTTTCAGTTGTTTATGTTATTTGCTTATTTGTTTTTTTGCCATTCATAAATATTTTATATATATGGCTGTATCTATCAATTTTTTAAAATGTTAAGGATACTGAATTTTGTTACATACACAAAAAACCTTTCTCCACTTTGAGAGTTTAAATGTATTTTTTATTTTCCTTCGGTACTTTTATGAGTTTATATTTTACACTAGTTTTGCTCAATCTAAAATTTATTTCTGTGCAAAATGTGAGAAAGGGACACAATTTTTTTTCAGATAGCTAACCAGTACCATTTGTTGTATAATCTGTCTTTTCCTCATGATATTAACATGCCAGAATTATCCTATATTAAATTCTTATATGTATTTGGGTCTATTTCTCAGTTTTTCTACTTTGTTCTATTGAGCTATCTTTTTTTTCATGAACTGTACTATATTAAAAAAATTATTCTAGCTTTATAATATATTTCAATGTCTAATATAGTCTCCCTTCTTTATGACTCCTTTTCATATTTCCTTTTTTTTTTTTACATTCTTATCCATTTATTTATTTTTTTTCAGAGAAACATAAAAATTGTTTGCCTACTTTTTTCCTCTTAATCTTATACATTTTCATTAGGATTGTTTTAAATTCATGGATTAGTTTGGAAAGAAATGACATTTTTATAATTTAATTTTCGCTGTTTTGGAAAACAGCTGTCCTTCCATTTGTTTATTGTCTATTTGCCTTTAGTAAGATTTTAAAGTTTGCTTTATGTAGATTTTGCACACTTCTTGCTAAGTTTATTCCTAGATATTTTAAAACTTTTTCCTTGTTGCTATTGCAAATGGGGTCTTCCATTTTACAATAAAACTGGTAGTTGTACACTACATGATGGCTATTAAATATATGTAATAATTTTGTTGATATTATACTATGATTTGTCCTTAATTTTAATAATAGTTTTACAATTGATTCTGTTGGCTTTTCTTGATAAACTATTAGACCACTTCAAATAATAATTTTACTTCCCCTTTTCTCATTTTTATGCCTCATTTCTTTGTCTTGGCTTGTTATATTGGCTATATTTGGAGATTATATATATATATATATTTCCAAAATAATGTTGTAAACAGAAGTTAATATAATGAAAATTTTTGTTTCATTTCTCATTTTACTGAAAATACGTAGTTTTTCCTCTATTAAGTATAATGAGTCTAATGGGCCTATTGAATCATGCTAAGGAAGTATCCATCTTTTCCTATTTTGTTAAAATTTAAAAAACTGAAGAGTAGATAGTGAAAATTTCAAATAGTTTTTCAACATTTATGAAGACAATTGCATGAGTTTTCACTGTTGATCCACGGACGGATTTCTTAATATTTTTGGAATAATCCCAATGGTATGGATATCAAAGACTCTTGATTCTTATGGCTAAATTGCCATGTAGAAAGATTGCACTGGTTTATAATCCCACCGTAGATGTATCAGAGCATCTAGCAAACATAGTTTTGGGAGAGTAATCGGTGGTCTTTCACAGTGAAAAGTTACCACTGAAGAGATGAGCGATGGTCAGATATTCAACCTTAGTCTGTGTCTGGGGGAAAACCATCTTGGTATAAGCACTCACATCTTTGCAGTACACAGCTATGCAATGGAAAACTTCACAACCCACCTACGTTGAACAACAATGCCTCTGGCTTATAAAATACTGTTTGGGATACCTATGGGAATAATCCTGTATATTATTCAGGAATGCAGACAAGCCAAGTTCAACTAGCATGAGCACAAAAGGAAATGTATTGGCTTATGTAACTTGAAAATCTAAGAGGGCAGATCTGACTTCAGGTATAGCTGGATTCAAGGGTAAAAACACTATTACCACTATTGTTATTCATTTTTTGAGCCTCAGCTACCTTTGTTGATTTCATGCTTAGAAAGACGTTCTCCACATCGCAGCAAAAATGGCCACCAGCTGTTCTAGGTTGATATCATCTATTATTGTTCTTGAATTAAGAAGAGACACCCTTTCTCTCCTAGTATCGAAATAATTCTTGCAAAATAACTATGGCCCTACTATGTCACAGGTCCACCTACTTTCTAATCACTTTGCCCAGGAACTGGGGTCATTTTGACTTTGATTTGATATACATTTGCCTCTCAGTGGGGAAGCAGAGCACTCAACAAGAAGTAGATGACCACTGAGGTGGTAGAAGCAAGAAATTCAAGGAGCTTCCAGGCATTTGGCCAAGTCTTTACTCTGTCTTGATGGAACTAAATATCTTCTGTTTAAGTTGTGTAAAAGACACTACGATACTTTAAATGAACTGAATAGCCTTGGAAATTTTAATATTCTTATCTTCTTTCAGCCAGATCATGGGAGGCCAGCATTCTGCCTATAGATATGCTTGAATATTATTTAAAAGCCCATTAAATTAAATATACAAACCCTCAGCAACATGGGATTGACATGAATTTGACTGTTATCTATAATATGTCAGGAAATACTTTGTGTTTTCCTCAGCAATGACAAAGAAAATAAATTGAAATTAATTCTTTTTAGTTGATCAACTTCATGGCAACATGCATATACTTTGGAGGTTAAGGATGTTGGGAAAACAAACATCCATGGAAGAACAATTGAATAGAAAGACTTGGAAGAAGAGAACTCACAAATACTAGTGAGATATTTTGACAGTAAGTATCAAGGGCTGAATTGGCCCTTAAATTGTGTTCATTAAGTGTTCTGTGTTTCTTTGAGGTTTATTTAGACCCTTGAGAGGAGACTAACAAATTTCAACACAGAGAAATAAAGATACTCATTTAGGACTATAACATATCTCCCCCCCACCCCCAATTTTTTTAATGTTATTTTTGACACTCTTTTGGCATTTTGATATGCTGCTCTTACAAATCCAGTCATAGCACAGTATTTCCATTAGACAAAAATGACAGCTTTTTTTTTTTTTTTATCTAGGTGAGAAAAAGTTTGAAGAGAGATTTGAATTGACTTTCAAGAACTCTTTTTAGTTGAAAAGATAAGTTTAAGATAATTATTTGAGTGATGAGAGGAGGCTGGGCATCTACCTCCTTCTCCAGGAACCCAATCTCTACCAGCTGAGTCGCTGTGGGGCCCCAGATCCCAATAGCAGCACATCCTTGACCTTGTCCTCAGGTATTTTGGAAAGCAGAAGACCTCACACAGGTACTGTGCATTTGCCAGAAGATAGAGAGAGTTTGGCTTTTTGCCAGGGAAGAAACTTTGAGTGTAGCATCTCAAGGTTGCCATCTAAACTACTGTAATCTAAAGTCCTTGACAATAGTTTAGATAGACCTTGAAGAAACTTGGGATGTGGAGAAGCCACTTTTCCAGTGTTTCAGGGATATCTAAGCTCTGAAGCCAATTGTCATCCTACTTCTCAATCTCTTCTTTTTCTGCCTCTTTCCTCTTTGCTGTCCTCTCATCAGTATGAATAATAGAATGTAAGGCATTGAGTTAATAAGACATATGCAGCATGTGTACAGTCCTGGTGAAGTGGAATCATGGAGGACCTTGAGCCTACTTCTACCTTACACATGGTTACACCTGGAGAAATATCCCTAACTTTCTTGAGCTTCCAATTTGTATAATGCGGATAATTATTCTAACCTGATGAGGTCATTGTGAGGCTTAATTCACCTGATACCATGTTTGGAATGCAATAGGTGTTGAGTCAATGTTAGTTTTCTCTTCTTCCTTTATTTGGGGGAAATGAGATGTAAACATATGAAAAAGTGATTAGCATTAATGAAATATTTGCAGATACAGAAAATTCTGACCTGTTCATCAGGATAAGCTGTGACTTTGGAAGACTAAAAAAAAAAATTTTCTATGGTCATGCCCACCCTACTTTACTCAGTAGTGGCATAGCAATAGTCCTTTAGAAATGTATGCAAGCTGGTTGAAAAGGAAATACAAGTTAGATGAAATTGATTGAATTAAATGAATACGAATGAGCTAATAAAGGAACGGGATAGCAGAGTCTTGCAGTTTAGAACACCTGGGCTCAAATTCTGGCTTTTCTTGCTACCCTTTGATGAGCTGCTTAACCTTCTGTGCCTCATTGTTCTAATCTATATATGGGGATGATAATAGAGAATGACAAGCTGAGGATTAACTAAAGTAGTGAACATAAAGCTTGTAGACAGGGCTGGCCTGGTATATGAACACTTAATGTTAGCTGTTACTAACAATACAAAATGCAAATGTGAGCAAAATTGGCTATTTGCATGTTTGTGAGGGACAAGGGCAAGGAAATAATTTCTAATACAATTCAGGGTGTTTTTCTATATAAGTACAGATTGTTCCAAAAGGTATTAGGGCATTTGGGAGGTTGCCGTTTGGAAGGGATTTAACCAATGGCTGACATCCCTGCTTCCCCCACCTCCAGCTGTAGATCAGTGCCAGCTCTGTGCATGAAGCATTATTCATACTGTCTCTTTACACAGCAGTTAACCTTACTTGTCACTGTTTCCGGTGGGAGATCAAGAGCATTGAAATTATGGAGGTGGCACAATAAATCATGGTCACTTCTTGACATGGCCAGACAAAGCAGCTGGAAAGAGCCTTGCCACAATGTCAACTCAAAGTTGAAATGCAAAGTTTTAACATCTTAATTTTCTCTTTTTATTGTCATCCTGATTTTTCCTCCTTCTCCCATGACTCAAGTGAGTGAATAGGAGATTGATCTTGGCAGCTTGGTGGGTTAATTCACCATGCATGATTTGCCTTACTTTCTTTCTTTTTTTTCCTCCAAATATGAACGTTGTGACTTATGAATGAAATAATTGAGCAAACCTACCTTGAAGTAGTGGAAGAACTGCTTTTACCCATAAAACATCAAGCTTTAGTCTCTTATTTTCTAAATATAAATTCTCTTAAGCTGTATCCCCAGTATTTAGCAGTGCACCTGGGAAAAAGTAGGCACTTATTAAATGTTTGGGAAATAAATGCTTAATAAGCGTTCTAGCCTACCAGCTGTCTCATGCTTACTTTTGTTTCCCCTGTTCTTTACCAAGATCTCCTCAGCTGACTCTTCAAGGGTCTCCTACATCTTGACTGGTTAAACAGAAGGATTGCCTTCTTGATTTGGTACTTTTCCTACCCTACTTGAACTCCGAGGCCTATGACTTTAACTGTATACTTGCCTTTTGTGGGTTTTGAATCCTGACCTGTCTCCATTCAGTTATTTATTTTCTTGGCAGCTAATACTGGACAATTGGATTTTATGAAAGCTATAAATCTCTCCTGGGAAAAATGCACAGACACAAAGCACACAAAGTTTGGCACATGATTTGTTGGGGACCTTTTGGGAGCACATTCATGGATCCAAGATAAAGACTATGCCTTTTGTATTTGCCCATTTAATTATCGAGCTGCCGCTGGGCTCTCTTCTCCAGGGCAGAGAACAGGGTCTTTCTCGACTTCTATTCAGTTCTTAACACATTACAATATGACTTCTCACCACCCATTCCTTGCAACTACTCTGCAGAAGGACAAAAGTGTCCTAAAGGCCACCTAACTACCAAATCCCGTATCCAAGCCTCAGCTACTTGAAGGCTCTGTGGCATTTAATGTTATCATCTTCTCTTCTTCGAGCTTTCATTTTCTTGGCCTTTGCAACATCATTCTTGGGCTCTTCCTTCCCTTCTTTCCTGGCTTCTTTTTGTCTACTCTACTCTTGAATGTTCATCTTTCTAAGAACTCTATTCCTAGTTCCCAGTCCTCGTATTCTGCATCCTCCTTCTAAGGAATGTCATCTTGGTCATGGATTCAGCCACTGCTGCACACCGATGACCTCCAAATGCATGTTGCCACAGCCCAGACCACTCTCCTGTGCATTTCCCATCTCCTTCTCCGAATCTGTCCATGGGATTATCCACTGAAATCGTCTATGGAAACTTAGGTTCAACATACCCATTAGAGGGAGAATACCTATTCTTTACTTCTTTTGTTTTCTTCCAACGG